>NC_058519.1:318649386-318978136 GCF_904849725.1 Hordeum vulgare subsp. vulgare | reverse complement strand
TAAAAAAGTAGTGACGGGGTAGTGCTCGGGGTGGTATTTTCATCCAAGCCCCCGGTCTATTAGTCGGTCGCACTTGATATGTATTGAACGAATTTACCTTTCGTTGCCAGTAAGCAGGAATCATTTATATGTACAAATGCTGTAAAGAGTTTCTAAATAATTTTTGCTATGAATTTTTATAATTCGTGGCGCCAAGGCAGCTGTTATAGGTAACTATTGTTTTGAACAACATATTTCAAAGCAAAGTTTTCCCCACGGCCTTTCATGGGTGACTTGATGTCCACCCTTTTTCCAGCTGCGCAATTTCTCCTATGGGTAGTATCCTTTAAAGCTAGTTGCTACCGACAAACGGACCTTGAATATTGGGTCCTGAGAAGCTGTCGTGGTGGGGGTGAGCTTGATGCTTGGGAGATCCTTAATGGTATCTCGTTTTTGTCCGTGAAGACGTTTCGACCGTAGTTTGGTTGAACCGAACATATGGTACTTGTTGGTGGATCCCCACAGCTGCCCAAGGTATTTTGAGAGCGAAATTATGTCTAAGAGGGACATACCTTACTGGTGACCATGTCATGCCATGGGGAGCGTATCCCTAATTGCTTTGAGCCTCAGATGTCTCCAGGGGATCCGATTGAGCTCGGGCTCGCTTGCCCGCCTGTTGTGCCTTTATGGCTAGATTGTGGCTTACGGCTTCACTGTCGTATCGGCATTTAGCTTCCAAGGTCGTTGTGTGCTTCTCGGTCCAGAGGGAGTGTTTTGTGTTGCCGTTGATGGTGATAACTCCCCTGGGTCCGTGCATCTTGAGCTTTAGGTAGGCGTAATGAGGCACATCGTTGAAGCGGGCGAATGTTGTGCGGCCGAGTAGTGTGTGATATCCGCTGGAGAAAGGGACAATGCCGAAGATTAAATCTTTGTTGTGGAAGTTGTCGGGTGAGCCGAACACGACCTCCAGTGTTACCATGCCGAAACAGCAGGTTCGACGCCCGGGATCACTCCTTTAAAGGTAGTGTTGCTGGGTTTGATCCTTGATGGGTCTATGCATATCTTTTTCACCGTATCTGAATGAATCAGGTTAAGGCTACTTCATCCATCCATAAGGACTCTATTGAGGTGGTACCCATCGATGATGGGGCCTAGGACAAGGGAGGGCGGCCCTCCATGACAGATACTGGTCGGATGATCTCTACGGTCGAAGGTGATCGGGTAAGCCAACCATGGGTTGCAATTCGGGGCTACGGGGTCTATGGTGTATACCCCTCGAAGGGCTTGCTTCCTCTCCTTCTTTGGTATGTGATTAATGTGTATCATCTTCATGGTTTTCACCTCTCGGGGGAATTGTTTTTGGCCCCCAGTGTTCGGACCGAGGGGCTCGTCTTCGTCTTCGCTTCGTGGGCCCTTGCCTTGTTCATCGGCTCCTAGTTTGACGTCCTATTTAAACACCTAATAGTTACGGTTGGTGTGGGTGGCGGGCTTGTATTTGGTGCCATGGATATGGCAGGACCTTTCCATAATTTTATCTATTGGAGTCTGTCCATCCCTATACCTTTCAGGAGATTTCTTCTGCTGTCTAGGTTTTGAGCTGCGGAAGCCATCATTTATGGATGTGTCACCGGCGTCACCGTTATGGTGGCAGTGTTTGTTCTTGTTTCTTCTTGGCTTGCCATTTCCATCCCGAACATTAGGGGTACCAGGGTCATCCACATTATGGCCGCGCCGAGCTAGCCAATTGTCCTCGCCCGCACAAAATTGGATCATGAGGGAAGTGAGGGCTGACATTGTTCTTGGTCTATCCTAGCCGAGCAGGCGAGCCAGCCATTCATTCCAGATATTGTGCTTGAAGGAGGCTATTGCCTCGGCATCCGGGCAGTACACGATCTGGTTCTTCTTGGTTACGAACTGATTCCAGAATTCTCTGGCCGACTCTCCGTCCTTTTGGACGACGTTACTCAAGTTGGAGGAATCATGCGGTCAGACATAAGTTCCCTGAAAATTAGACAGGAAAGCTTCTTCGAGCTTTTCCCAGCTTCCGATGGACTTTTCGTGTAAGTTGTTTAGCCAGTGTCGCGCTGGCCCTTTCAGCTTTAGGGGTAGGTACTTAATGGCATGTAGGTCTTCTCCCCTGTCCATATGGATGTGGATAAGGGAATCTTCTATCCACACGGCAGGGTCTGTAGTTCCGTCGTATTGTTCTATGGTCACGGGTTTAAACCCTTCCGGAAATTGGTACTGCATGACCTCATTTGTAAATAATTTTGTGTGGGCGGCGCCTCTAACACGATCTATATTGTGCCGGAGATCGGCTATTGGTTGTGCCCAGTCAGTTCCCGATCTTTGTTGATGTGGGTAAACCGAGGTTGGTTTCCATAGGTCGTCCTTACCGAGGGTCACATCGTCCTTGTCCACTATGGAACAAAGTGTGGTGACTTCTTCTACGGTGAGGATTTCCACTAGTACCTCAAGGGCTAGGGATGACATTTTGTTTTTAGCTTCGAGGCCTCTGTTGGGGTCACTAATGACTGTGATACACTGTTTGGCTCCGGCATTTAGAGCTTCATGTATCCGTAATATGGTTTGGCCTGGAATTTGTGAAGGCTTCCCGTCCTAATAGGGCATGGTACAGTGTGAAAGGGTATGATATGAAAAAAATGGATCGGTAGTTCTCGGGCGTGCCGAATACCACGTCGAGTGTTAGTCGTCCGGTACAGTGTGCTTCTTTCCCGGGGACTATACCTCGGAAGGTGATATTTCTTTGTTAGATTCGAGACCTATCAAACTTCATTATTCCTAGTGTGTCCTTGTAAATGAGGTTTAGACCGCTGCCCCATCCATTAGCACCTTATTTAGTGTGAAGCCATCGACTATGGGGTTTAAGACTAGGGCGGCGGGTGCTCCGCATGTGCTGGGGATCGGCTGGTCATCCTTGCTGAAAGTAATTGGTGTGTCCGACCATGGGTTTGCTTCCATTACATGGTGGATTTGATGGAGTTCTCGAAAAGCTCTCTTTCTTTGTGTTTTCTAGGAAAATGTTTCCTAAATTGTTGGGATCTCTGCGTTGCTATCAGGGGGCGTTCTTGACTGTTACTCCGTAAGTGGGTCCTTGAGGATGCCTTCTCCACTTTTTGCAACTTGCCTGACGACCCAACATGCTCACAGGCTGTGGGTGGAGCTCGTGTTAGGTGGGGCCGAGTGTATGGGGCATGGCTTGTCTAGTAGTACGTTGAGAACTGATTTGTCTCTCATCCATGTTTTGTTCCTTTTCTCTACGGGCCCGGGGGTAATCCTCCCCGTGAATGCGGGTGTGCGCCTTCTCTGGATTCCTCTTGTTTGCTCGATATGGCCAGGCTCCACATCATACGCGAGGCTCTCAGTCCCGGACTCCCTCAACCTTAGGCAACACCATATAAACTCACAACTCATATCAATAACATCATATCACGATTAACCCGTTGGAAAAAATGGATCTAGTCAAACATCATAGGATAACCACATATCATTGGGAAATAGTATGTAGTGTTAAGCACCATGTTTAATTAGAGAGTTACAGCGGGAAAAGAGGTGTTACACCGCTGCATAGAGGGGTAGAGAGTTGGTGTTGACAGCGACAAGCTTGTTGATGTAGATCGCCATCACGCTCCTTGCCCCGGTGGCACTCCGGCGCCACCGGGATAGAGGGGAGAGAGCCCCCTCCTTCTTCTCCTTCCTTGGCCTCCCCCTAGATGGGAGGAGAGTTCCCCCTGTGGTCCATGGCCTCCATTGCGGCGGATGGGTAGGAGCCCCTCCGAGATTGGGTCTCTCTCTCTGTTCTCTTCTGTTTTGCGTTTGTGTTTTCTAGCCCTTCACCGTTTCTTAAATTCCCGGATATTCCTAACTCCGATCGGGCTGAAACTTTGAGTGGGTTTTTTATCCATAAATTAGCTTCCTTGTGCCGGAAGAAGATCCCCAACAGACTTAAGGGGTGTCCACTAGACACCAACCCGAGCAAGGGGGCCCAGGCGTGCCCTCGTGTCTAGTGGAGGTTGTGGGCCTCCGCTTATGTTGATTCCACCTCCCAAAAATCACATATATTCCAAAATAATTCCCCGTAAGTTTTTATCGTGTTCGGACTTTGTTTGATATGGATATTCTGTGAAACGAAACACATGCAATAAACAAGAACTCGTACTTGGCACAAGATCAGTATGTTAGTCCAATAAATCATATAAATGTTGCCAAAAATATGTGAAAGTTGTATGATATTAGCATGGAACAATAAAGAAATATTGATACGATGGAGACGTATCATGCTGTTACAACTCTCCCACATTAAAAGAGGATATCGCCCCGAGATCTAGGATTGAAAGAACCTAGGATATTCGGAACGGAGAAGGTCCTCACGTTCCCATGTGGCTTCTTTATCGGACCACTTCACTTTGAGGAATTTTATAATGTTGCGATTCTTGTGCTTGATTTCTTCGAGAATAGCAACTGGATGCTCATGATAAGAAAGGTGTGCTTGAAGACCAATGTCTTGGAAGTCGACAGTGCACTTAGGAGTCTTGAAACACTTTCGGAGCTGAGACACATCAAAGGCATCATGCACATTGGAGATATTTCAAGGGAGCTCCAATTGATAAGAAAAGTTGCCTACTTTACCAACAATCTTGAAAGAACCCACGAAACATGGTGCAATCTTTCCTTTGATGCCAAATCACTGAGTACCCTTCATGGGAGATACCCGAAGATACACAAAATCATCGATCTGGAATGCCAAGTCACGATGTGTGCTATCATAGTAACTCTTCTGATGAGATTGAGCAGCTTTGAGGTTATCCCGAATGACACGACACATTTCTTATTCTTCGGTGATCATGTCATTCCCAAGAGTTTGATGCTCACTGGTTTCAGACCTATTAAGAGGGGTACAACACTTCCTGCCATAGAAAACCTCGAATGGGGCCTTGCGTGAACTTGCTTGAAAAATTTCTTGTAGGAGAATTCAGCAAACGGGAGGCAGTCTTCCCTTTTCTTGCCGAAAGACATAACACACGCTTTGAGCATGTCTTCAAGAATTTGATTGACTCTCTCCACTTGACCACTTGTGTGAGGATGGAAGGTCGTACTGAAACGAACCTTGGTTCCCATTGTAGTTTGGAAGGAATCCTAGAACTTGGGAGTAAAGATACTTCCTCGATCTGAAGATATAAGCTTTGGAACACTGTGCAAAGAAACTATCCTTGAAGTGTACAACTTTGTGAGCTGAGCTGCCGAAATAGATTATTTGATCGGAAGGAAGTGGGCATGTTTAGTCAGCTTGTCGATGACCACAAGGATGGCATTGTTGCCCTTCTGGGACATAGGAACCCGAGTGGCAAAATCCATCTCAACAAGATCAAATTTCCACCCAGGTATAGGCAAAGGATGAAGAAGACCTGTTGGACATTCATGCTCTGCCTTCACTCTGCGACACACATCACACTTGTTCACAAACTGAGCAATCTCACGTTTCATGGGAGTCCACCAGAAAGTTTTCTTAAGATCCTCATACATCTTAGAACTACCTGGATGTATCGAGAGGAGAGAATTGTGGGCTTCGTCCATGATAACTTTTTCGAGCTCTCCTTTTGGAACCACGAGATGGTCCTCGAAGAACAAAGTATATTTGTCATCAACAGGGAATCACTTATACTTTGGAATGTATTTTGCCAAGCATATCTTCACTTTCTTCTGTTGGGGATCATAGTAATTTCAAAATTTTCTTATGCCATGCAAGGATCTATCTATGGAGAAACCAGCAACGAGAGAGGTTGTAGAGCATCTTCATACCTTTGAAGATCGCTAAGCAGAAGCGTTACTAGAACAATGTTGATGGAGTCGTACTCGTAGCGATTCAGATCGCGGTGGGTTCTGATCTATGCGCCGAACATCGGCACCTCCGCATTCAACACACGTGCAGCCCGGTGACGTCTCCAACGCCTTGATCCAACAAGGATGTAGGAGAGGTTGGAGAATAGCTCTGGCAGCACGACGGCGTGGTGACGGCGGAGCTACGTGGTACTCCGACACAGCTTCGCTAAGCACTAAGGAGGACAACGACGAGGAGGAGTATGGCTGCGCCATGGAGATATTAATTGTGTGTCACCAAAGGGCCAAAACCTCAAGTATATATAGGAGGAGGGAGAGGGAGGGAGTCCACCTCCCACAAGGGAGGTGGATCCCTTCCTTTTAAATCATTTTTTGCCTTATCTCTTTATCCCTAGCCGCATGGGTCTTTAGGGAAGGCCTTGGCCAGCACAATAAGGGTTGTTCCACCTCCTCTAACATCCCATGAAGTCCTTTGGTCGTCACACCCCTCCCGGGGGTCCTCAGGCACCCTCCCGGCACTCCCGGTACATTACCGATGAGCCTGAAACTTTTCCGGTGAACAAAACAGGACTTCCTATATGTCAATCTTTACCTCCGGACCATTCCGGAGCTCCTCGTGACATCCAGGATCTCATCCGGGACTCCGAAAAATATTGAGTAACCACGTACACTATTTCCCTATAAACCTAGTGTCATCGAACCTTAAGAGTGTAGACCCTACGGGTTTGGGAGACATGCAGACATGACCGAGACATCTCTCCGGCCAATAACCAACAGCGGGGTCTGGATATCCATGTTGGTTTCCACATGTTCCACGATGATCTCATCGGGTGAACCACGATGTCAAGGATTCAATCAATCCCATATGCAATTCCCTTTGTCTACCGGTACGATGCTTTCCCGAGATTCGATCGTCGGTATCCCCATACCTTGTTCAATCTCGTTACCGGCAAGTCTCTTTACTCGTTCCGTAACACATCATCCCGTGGCTAACTTCTTAGTCACACTGAGATCAATATGATGATGAATTACTGAGTGGGCCCAGAGATACCTCTCCATCACACGGAGTGACTAATCCTAGTCTCGATTCGTGCAACCCAACAGACACTTTCGAAAATACCCGTAGTGCACCTTTATAATCACCCAGTTATGTTGTGCCGTTTGGTACACCCAAAGCACTCCTATGGTATCCAGGAGTTGCACAATCTCATGGTCGAAGGAAATGATACTTGACATTAGAAAAGCTTTAGCAAACGAACAACACGATCTAGTGCTATGCTTAGGATTGAGTCTTGTTCATCACATGATTCCCTAATGATGTGATCCCGTTATCAATGACATCCAGTGTCCATGATCAAGAAACCATGACCATCTATTGATCAACGAGCTAGCCAACTAGAGACTCACTAGGGACACATTGTAATCTATATATTCACACATGTATTATGGTTTCCGGTTAATACAATTATAGCATGAATAATAGACAATTATCATGAACTATGAAATATAATAATAACCACTTTATTATTGCCTCTAGGGCATATTTCCAACATCTTCACCATAGCATCAAGAAGTTGAGTTTGGCGGACTTGGTCTTCCAAGGTAGGAGAAATATGAAGGTTGGCAAGAAATGCTTTAGGAACTACTTGAATGTTGAGTTTCCTGAAAGCCTCATAGAGATCAGGTTGCAGTGGCTTTAGAATGAGATTATTGCAGTAAGCCTTTCTGCTCAAAGCATTTGCAACCACATTTTCTTTGCCTAGAGTATAGTCAATTCTTGGATTTTAATCTTGGATCATCTCCACCCAACGTATTTGATGAAGATTGAGATTCAGTTGAGTGAAGATATATTTCACACTCTTGTGGTCGGTGTAGACTTCAACCTATCTTCCCAATAAGAGGTTTCTCCAAGTAACCAAAGCATGGACAACTACCGCCAAGTCAACATCGTGGGTGGGCTAGTTCTTCTCACTTGTCTTCAACTAGCGAGAGTTATAAGCTACCATTTTCTTGTCTTGCATAAGAACACCACCAAGACCTTGCAAAGATGCATCACAAAAAACTTGGAATGGTTTGGAATCAATAAGAGGAGTTAGAACCGGAGCTGAGTTGAGCTTCTCCTTGAGTGTATTGAAGGCCAAATGACACTCTGGAGTCGATAAATATTTTATGCTCTTCTGAAGAAGGTTGGACAGAGGCCTAGAAATCTTGGGGAAGTTCTGCACAAATCTTCGGCAATAGCTTGCAAGCACGAGAAAGCTTCAAAGTGTCTTGACATTCTAAGGAGACTCCCACTTCACAATGTCTTGAACCTTTTTCAGAATCCACCTTGATGCCCTTGGAAGAGATGATATGCCCAAGGTACACCACTTCATTGAGACGAACTTCACATTTTGAGAACTTAGCATAGAACTTATGCTCTCTTAACTTATGAAGAACAAGACGGAGATGTTCTGCATGTTCTTCCTTAGTCTGTGAGAAGACTAGAATGTCATCAAGATACACCAAGAGGAATTCATTCTTGAAGGGAGAGAAGACAAAGTGCATGATGCGAGAGAACGTCGCATGAGCATTTGCGAGACCATAATACATCATTGTGTACTCATAAGAGCCAAAGCTTGTCCTGAAAGCAGTCTTGGGAATATATTATTCATGAATACACATTTGATGATAGCCCATCTGAAGGTCAAGCTTAGAGAAAACCTTGGCCCCTTTCAGTTTCTCAAACAACTCATTGATGTTTGGAAATGGATACTTGTTTCTGATTGTCTTCTTATTCAACAAACGGTAATCGACACAAAGCCGGTTCGTGCCATCTTTCTTCTAGAAAAAAAGAACACCACATCCCCAAGGTGGAGGACTTGGTCTGATCAAACCCAGATGTTCTTGCTCATTTAGCTGCTTCTTCAACTCTTTCAGCTTTTCGGGACCAAGTTTATAAGGACGCTTGCAAACTAGTTCAGTTCCAGGCTCAAGTTCAATTACAAACTCTACTGCCCGATGAGGAGGCATTCCTGGAAATTTTTTGGAAAGACATCTTTATACTCACAAACGATAGGAACTTGAGAAATGGCTGAGATCTCACCCTTCTCATTGAGAGAAAATAGACGAATCGTGTCATCACGAGTTGCGAAAATGATCACGTCTTTAGAGGGATGAGTCAACTTGACTTATTTGGCCGCACAATCAATGTATGCTTTGTTCGTCGCAAGGAAATCCATGCCAATAATTAGATCAATATCTGAATTGCCAAGCAGAATTGGAGAAGCAAGAAAAAAAAGTAATTGCCCATCTTGAAGATACATCTGGGACTACCATATGGGGTAGAGTAGTAAAAAGAATCCTACTCTTCAATATAACTAGACTCAAAATAGTTTTTCACTAGACTCGACTCGGCCAAGTTCGATCAAGAAAATGCTCTTATGGTCATATGGCTCCGATTACCAACTTGTAACGTCCAAGATGTGACACTATCCATATTTGGGGACGAGGCCTTAATATGGATAGAGGTGCATCTCAGCGTTTCTCAAGTATAGAAATCATTGCAGATACATTTAAACATGAGTTGAGTATATGAGTTGGCTTACACTCGCCACATGCTAATTTACAAGTCATACAATATTTATTCAAACATCCAGAAGACAGGGTCCCGCTACGGATGACAACATACGATAAAATGCAATGAAGTCTATCTCACTATCCCACGAGACGACTAATGACGCTATACTCGTCGGGGTACGTCAAGAAAATGCGTCGACTCTCCTCATCGTACTCCTAGTGGAGGTGAAAAGCATCAAATGTCTCAAAATATGCGGTACCTAAACTTGTGGTATTGTAGTAATCTGAGAGCCACGGGGACTCAACAATCTTGTGACCAGGATATCGGGTCTAATTAAGTTATTTGGGTAAGGCATGGTTAAGTGGTGAGATTGCAGCAACGCTAAGATTTTGTGGCTAGATTACGAGAACATAATTGAAATTGAGTGGTCTGCGCATAAACAAACGTGTTCTAGTAATGATCAAGAAGTGATCCTGGACACCTACTTACGTCAACAATAACCCCACTGTGCCCTCTCTTAGAGTAGAAGCTCACGAACAGAGAATGTCACAGTTACACACACAATTGGCATATTTTAATTGATTTTACTTCAAGTTTTCTATAACCTGATGTTAAACAACTTTCTGAAAGACATTAACCCTGCAGGGGTGCTCCAACTAGTCCATCACAAACTACCACAAGCTGTCCTGGAGATAAAATCTCAACCTCTAGATAGGCCGAGGTATCCTCGATATCGTAGTGCAGAAGATATATCGAGAAGGGTAAATCCAGCAAGACCACTTTAGGATCGAAAGTATGTCTAGAGGGGGGTGATTAGACTACATGGCAAGATAATTTTTTTTGCCTTGTCCCAAATTTAGTTGAGGGGCAGTTTTGGCAGTTATGGCAAGTCAGGTACACCCTACACATGAAGTTCTAAGAGTATAGCGGCGGAATGTAAAACATGCAAGTGTAAAGTAAAGGAGTAAGGTAGGGAGATCAAACACATGAGGTGGACACGTCGATTTTTGGCATGGTTCCCATAGGTGGCGCTATCGTACGTCCATGTTAGTGGAGACTTCAACCTACAGAGGGTGGCGGTTGTGGGAGTCCACGGAGGGCTCCACCCACAAGGGGTCCACGAAGAAGTGGCATGTCTATTCCACCACGGCTTCCACCCACGAAGGACTAGCTTTTCTCACGGTAGATCGTCACGAAGTAGGCGATCTCCTTACCCTTACAACATCTTGGTTCGATCCTGCAGTACGAAGTAGTAGGCTCCCAAGCGACACCTAACCAATCTAGGAGGCACCACCCTCCAAAAGGTAATAGATGTGGTAGATCAATGAACTCCTTGCTCTTGTGCTTCTAAAGATAGTCTCATCAACACAAAATCAACCTCTCACAAAATAGGCATGGGTAGGAGATATTGATTTGGTGGAAAGTAGTTTGGAGAGGCTAGAGATCAATTTTCAAATGATTGGATTGGAATAACTTGATCTCAACACATGAGTAGGTCGTTGTCTATCAGAAAATGGATCTGGCAATGAAGTGTATGTTCTGAATGCTTCTTCATCACGAATGAGAGGTGGGTGAAGGGGTATATATAGGAAGTACACAAAATCCAACCATTACACATAGAGTGGCAAACTCGGTGACATCGAAGTTATACACTCGGTGATACCGATTAGCACAAAGGGGAGTAACTTTTGAATCTCGGTTGGACCGATATACACAACTTAGTGGCACCGAAAAGGTGGCTAATGGTCAGATGACCAAACTCGGTGGCATCGATACTCAAACTCGGAAATTACGATTTTGTGTACCTCGACAACAGAAAGTTGGTCTCCCTGAACTCGGTAGCACCGATATGGATTCGGTTGAAGTGATTTGGTGGGAATGGCTAGGGTTTCTGTCTGAGGTCAAACTCGGTGGGTCCTAAATATGAAAGTTGGTGACATCGAATTTGAGTATGTGGAATTGGACAGAATGGTTATGTGGGAAAAATGACAGTATTTTGGTGGCTAACTTTGAGCACTTGAGCAACCAGTTCATTTTACTACCTCACCCCGTTTTAATAGTATTAGCTTTCCTTCGGACTCAAAAGTGATTTCTCACAAATATAAAATGAAGAGTCTTCTAGCTTGAATCTTGAGCCAATCTTATTCCTTTCTTGCATCAAGGGGCATCTCCACATAAGGCTTTCGCCAAAGCATCTTTTGAACTTTTGTGAAATATACTTGGAAAAACATATTAGTCCAATGATGCATATGTTGTGATCAATTATCAAACCACCTTATGGAGAAATTGTGCTTTCAATCTCCCCCCTTTTGGTAGTTGATGACAGCATATCGATCAAAGCTTCAACAAAAGATATAATTAATGATTAGCATCGACGCTTTGAGAAGTATGTCAAAAGAAAGAGTTCCCCCTAAATTTGTGCATTATTTAAGTTTGCGTTTGAATGCAAATGCATAATCGATTAGGATCATGCGTTACTCTTCCATGTCACATACATCTTGGTGGTGCGCATACAAGATAAGAATGAATAGTAATGCACATGACACCAACAAGATAAGTGAATGATCATCACATAGATAGCTAAAAGGATAATAACATAGCATCAACCAAGCAAAGCGTATTATCAAACACAGATAACGGGATAAAGTTATTCAAAATACCAAATTTTTGAAACCAAATGAGAGCACATAAAGTCAAAAGCGCTCTCTCTCTCTCTCTCTCTCTCTCAGTCTATGATCTATACATTTCTCCCCCTTTGGAAACAAGTTACCAAAAACTTCAAAAAGTATAGAGCTACTCGTCTCTCTAGGCAGATGATGATATAGTCGAGAGAAGAGCGTCCACGAAGGCATCTGTTGAGTGTCCTGGAGCTGGAGAAGTGGATACTGGAGGTACTTGAGCTGGAGCTAGTGTTGAAGGTGCAGATGCTTGAGCTGATGAAGTCTGTCTTGTCTCCTGAGCACGTACAATAGCTGATCTAGGTTGGGTGTTGAACTATGTGGTAGTGAGAGGAGGTGACTCTTCATCATCGTCATCATCATCATCATCATCATCTGAGTGTGGGATCTGCATTGAGACAACTTCATGTTGAAGTTGTTTGACTATAGTGGTCAACTCCATTACTTTCACATCCATGTCATGAAACTTTGTTTCCATGACCCTCTCAAGGCTTTTCTGACTTTGCAGCATCTCATGGATGTTCTTCTCCATACCTTGGACAAAGCTAACTAGAAATGCCATTTTCTCAGCTTGAGTTCTGAGTTGTGGAACTGGTGTTGGCTCATTTCTAGCAGCCTCAGCTTCTGCTGCCTGTGCTGCCATTCTTGCTGCAGCTGAGTTGGAATCCTTTTCCTCCATCACCACTACATTGTCTTCAAATTCTGGCTGAAGTGGTAGATGGGGATGATCAAGGAGATATGCATGCTTGCCTAGCTTGGCATTGATAAGCATCTGAATGTAAGGGGCATATCCACATGATCTTTTCTGATCAGCAACAGTCCTCCAGATAGTCTCTAATATCAAGTCCATCACTCTGAATCTAGTGTGAGAGTCCAAATGGTGCAGCAGATTGATGGAGTGTCCTCGAATCATCCTATCGTCACCTGATTTAGGCATCAAGGTGTGTCTCAGAATGGTGTTAGTTGTGGGTATCCCTGCTTAAAAGAAGTATACCGAGCCCTTCTTGTGACTAGCCAAATACTTGTGAGGAATTGGCTCGTACATATTTGCCATGGTGTTGTGGCTCATATTTTCTTTAGAATACACATCCACATCACTCTCTTTCTGCTTGGGAGCACCAATGATAGTGGCCCACTCCTAAATCGTAGACTCATATTTGTGACCATCACTCATCCAGACAATAGAACCATCTCCATAGAAATGAACATGTGAGTAAAATTGCATGATCAACTCATCATTCCATGGGGTCATATCTTTTCCAACAAAATCTTCAATGTCCACTATCCTGAAATTTTCTTGCACGTGGGGAAAGAAATTCTCATTTTCTTTGATGTAAGCACAATCAACATAGCTCATATCACTGAGAGTTGGACTCTTGTCATACAGGACAGTCTCGTAGAAATCTTGTTGTTCCTTGGTGTGAAACCTTGGATCAACAACAGTTCTTCTCCTTATGGCATATGGATCTGCAACTCCCCATTTCCTCAAACCTGCATCTTTCCTCTTCCTCATATCTTTAGCTACTGGGTGAGCAGCATTGTGTACTCGCACATTTGGTCGGAGCTTTCTAAGAATAGGTGCATTCTCATCGTCTTCCTGTGCGGCAAAGGCACTGGAAGCAGGGCCTTTCTCATTGGAAGTTGTAGGAATATCATTTGTAGTCTTCTTATGAGCTACAACCCTTTTAGCCTAGGATGGAGGCTTAGGTGCAGATTTCCTAGGCATGGCATCATCCATGAGCTTCTTCTTCTTAGGAGGAACTAGGATCTCATCTTCACCAGCATCATCTTCACGGTCCTCATACATAGAAGTCTGTCTCCCACAAGATGAACTACCATCTTCCGGGCTCTCTTCACACCAGCCTTCTTGGTAGGTTTATCAGTGGAGAGTGTTGTTCTCTACTTTGCAAACTCACAGGCTCTAACATTAGCAGGTCTTGCGTACTCTTTCCTTGCAGTCTTCTTAGGAGCCTTTGGAGGAGCTGAAGTTTCCTCTGCACAAAGTATGAGTCTTCTTCATCTAAGTTCAGTTTTGTCCTCTGCCTGGTGGCTTCCTTACGCAAGCCATGGGAGTTGTAAGATCCAAGGTCAGAGTTAGTCTTCTCAGGACTAGTGCCTGAGCCCATCTCAACACTTTTCTCACTAAAATCATTCTGGCTATCTTCAGATCCAGACATCTTGGCAAACAAGCAAAATCTCAGCTGCAAACCAACAAACCTGTGAAGTAGATATAGGAAAGGAAGAAGGGTTGAGCATCACAAAACTTAGAAGGATTTTTAAAAATTTGAATTCAGAAACTTAGGGTATGATCTTCTGCAGGATGTAAATCGGTGGCACCGAGTTGGCAATTTCGGAGTCACCGAGAAGGCTTGCTCGAGTAACAGAAACTTGGCAGTCTGTTTCGGTGGGACCAAAAATATCTACTCGGTCTCACTGAGTTGCTTCTCAGGAACCATAAAATGGAAATTGGTGGAACCGATTCTACAAACTCGGTCTCACCAAGTTGCATGCTGCCGCAGATCAGATCCAAAATTTCATCTTTCTCTATGGTACGAGATACTCTGGTGGAAGGGAAGGTCTTGCACATGTTGGCTTGTAGATAAACTTTCCCAATGCGTATAAGTTGGATAGAGGAACGCATAAGGAGATCGGATCCGTTCCCTAGCTTGGTGACGGTCCAGCTACAACGGCGAAGATTCCATCGATGGGGGTGATTCGCAACGGCGGAGGCGCTCGGGGAGGCAAGGGCGACGACCAGGGGTCCTCGGGGCAGCTTAGGGTTTTGAGGTGAAAGGTTTTTAACGATCTGAATTCAAAGAACCGTCCGCTAGAATATATACCCGTTTGCCATCGATGTCACTGAGATTACGAAATCGGTGTCACCGAGTTCCTCTACTGTCAGCTGACAAGGAAACTAGGTGTAACCGAGTTTGTGATTTTGGTGGTACCGAGATTAAAGACCATATCAACTTTGGAAATTCGATGGGACCGAGTTTGTGGAGTTGGTCTCACCGAGATTTTCAAAGAGGTTTTGGAAGGCTGCCTTTGACAATATGGAACTCCGAGTGCACCTTCACACAGAGAGATCGACAAGTGCTTGTTCAAGTTTTGTGATGAAGCGTGAATAAAACTTGAGATGAGATAGCATAGATAGCTAGAGAAGGGTCCTAGGAATTCTTGTCCATCCAATTGGCAAAAGATAAATCTAGAGCCAAATAACAACAATTGGGTGTCCTGGAATGAGCAAACCCATGCAGACCTATACGCTCACACAATAAGATGATAGAAAAATTTGGTGAACATGCACAAACATCCTAGCATCTATCAAGCACTTGGGCGATGACAAAGTCATATATATATCAGTACATTAACTTAGGATCCAAGTAAAATTACTTGATCATAGGTCATACTCATCGTTAAGCACAAGTGGGGTTACCACTTTTACATAAGGATTAATGTGTTCATATCCTTAGGAGATGCTTATACTCAAGATTTAGAGTAAATCTCCCCCTTGATATGACATCCCCCTGAGAGGGGTAAACTAACCTTGGTTTTTGTCGTACAAGACTTCAAGTAGGTGAAGTAGTGGTGGATGCTCGATGTTGACGAAGATTATCTTGAGTTGGGAGCAATCATTGTTGTTTCTTACTCTTCTCACCTACATGGGTTAGTCCCAAAGCAAAAGGAACATATGCATGAATATCTATGGACATGGAGTGAAACAGACATGAGATGACATCCAAAGATGCATTAATTACCTTGTTGTAACGACTAAGATGCGGCTCTTTCCTATTTCGGGGGTGATGCCCAAAAAGGGAAAGAGGCGCATCTAAACGTTTCGCAAGCGAGATAATCATACCATTACATATTCAAAGAATGACAAGTAGGGCATACACCTGCCATCTGACATAGTATAACATAAGGTTTACATCCACACAATTATTCAGACAATTTAGTCCCGCTACGGACAACATGAAACAAGGAAAATACTATGATATCCCGCATGCTAGCCCACAATCACGACCACGGCCTCAGTCCTCCGGATGGTTCACGTACAGTCGGTCATTCTCCTCATCGTACTGCCACGCCAGCTGCGTGCCATCAGGATCTCCTGCGTCGGGCCTACCTGTACCTGTTGGGGTGTTGTAGTAAACTATGAGCCACGGGGACTCAGGAATCGGATGACCTTGGTACCGAAACTAGTCAAGTTATTAGGTGAGGAAGGTTTAGTGTATAGGTTGCAGCATCCTAAGCTTGTATGGTGGCTAACTTACGATGATCAGAGTTATTGATATGGTGGTCTATGCGAGCGGTCGAAGACTAGATGATCACTAAGTCATCCTGAACACCTACTTACGTCAACCATAACCCCACTGTGCTTCGAAGGAGACAGACACGGTTACGCACACAGTTGGCAGTTTTATTAGAGTTAATTCAAGTTATCTAGAACCGGATGTTAAAAAATTATCCATTTTTGCCACATAACCGCGGGCACGGCTTTCCGAAAGATTAAACCCTGCGGGGGTACTCCAACTAGTCCGTCACAAACTGCCATGGGCCGCAAAGTAATCCTCTATCATGAATCTCGTGATCTCGTCGGATTCCTTAGAGGAAAACCTCAACTTTGAGGAGACCCAAAGTTTCACCGGGATTCCTATACGCAAGATATATCGCTAAGGTAAGACAAATCTGGCAAGACCTCCTGACGTGTCTACGAACCCGATAGGAGCCGCGTATCTCGTTCTCAGGACACAGTCGGATGAGCGCAGCGTACAATGGCCTGATAGAAATCTCCCGAGTTGCCCCGGGTTGGCCCCGCACACGACTCTAGTTCGGACCAACACTCATGAGGAGCACTGGCCCGGGTTGTTGATTAATTCCTCGGGGTAGCTATTCCCTATGCAAATTATTATTAGGTGATTAACAAGTTAAAACCAATGTTGGGTCCTACCAGACAAGCCTTAACACTACACGATTTACCAAGGGGGTCCCCATAACAACCCCGAACGTGTTAGGAGCGATCAGTTATGGAAACAAACACCGGTAGCCGAAACTAAGGCGGCAATAACGGAACAAATCACCTGGCAAAAGGCTAGGCCTTCCGTCATTTACCAAGTATATAGGTGCATTAATTAAATAGCAGTTTAAGCATAATGATATCAAAATACTCATGTTATCACATGAGACAGCTGGCACCTGCAACTAGCAAAGCTATTCATTAGAAGTTGAGCAAGCCTACTTAGCCAAACAACATTAGCTAGGAGGGGAAGGTGTTTGGGTTTCATGGCAATGACATGTGGCATTTTTATCAAGTGGCAGGCAGCGAGCATATATCGAAGGAAACATGATTCTAAGCATAACAAAGCTAGATACGGTATCAAGGTCACTGTCATCTTGCCTGTGATGTCTTCAGCTTGGAACTGCTCTTGATCGTCCTACACATACTCTCCAGAATCCACGTACTCGCTCTCCGATCCCGATGCTACCCAAGATAAAAGACAACCAATGAACACCAACACAAAATGATGCAACAAACAATATGATGCATGAGATGAGTTGATAAACTTCTCGATAGAACTTCATACTAAGCTATCTTGACATGCATGAGGATGGCATAAACAGGTGCATCACGAGAAAACGATGCAAAAACATATAAAGAACGTAGAGATTGGAGCTTCGGATCAGCCGGAAACTACGAAACAAGATATGGAGTCCTACGATTCAAATCCACCACAAGCACACTCCAATGGCACTCTTCTGGGGTTACCAAGTTGCCACATGATCAAACAATCAAATACAAGTGGGGTGGTGCATGGGAACTCACCACACCATCAACAAAGCCCACACGAGCTTCAAAACAACTAAAACATGCAATCTGTTCTAAACAGCATCATAGCAGTTTGTCTACAACATTCAAAGTACCTACAGCGACCCAAATGAGCCAAACATGATATCACTACTGGAATTAGAGATTTTGCCGTCTGCCTATTCTTTGCCGTCTGCTAGCTGACGGCAAAGACACTATTTGCCATCAGCTTCAGCAAAACTGACGGCAAAGAACTGGCTGATGGCAAAGAAGGTCTTTGCCAGCAGTCAACTCTTTGCCGTCTGTCGCAGACGGCAAAGAAAGCGCCAGCAGACGGCAAAGAAGCTCATCTGGCCGGGGGAACCATAGGTCAACCTACTCCCTTCGTTGCCATCTGCTGGCGAACGACAAAGGTGCCAGAGGCAGACGGCAAAGAGTATAGACCCCTTTGCCGTCCGCCAGCAGACGACAAAGGTCCTGAATCTACTAACGGTTGTCCCGCCCCCACCGCGGCCCTCTCTCTCTCTCTCAAACAGCACCTCCCTCTCTCTCTCCTCCCCCGACGCCCAACGCCGCCACCACTCTCGCCCGGCCACCCCCGGCTCCGCCCCGGTGCCCCTGGTGCCGCCCCCGAAGCCCCACAACCCCCCCCCCGGCGCCCCTCGTGCCGCCCCTCAAGCCCCACCGCCGGCGCCCCATGGTGCCCCTGGTGCGCCCCCGCTGCCCCACCCCCGGCGCCCCTGGTGCCGCCCCCGCAGCCCCACCGCCGGCGCCGCCGGCCCAGCCACTGCCCCGCCGGCTCATTAATATTATATACTTAGCTTGTTTTCCACTAAAATGGGATAATTAGCCCATTTAGCTCAAAAAAGACATAATTAGGTAATTTAGCTCCAACAAGAGGAGAAGAAGAGAACAAATAGGCAAAATGAAAAGAAAGAAGAAGAAGAAGAAGAAGAAGAAGAAGAACAAGAGAAGAAGGAGAAGGAGGAGGAGGAGGAGGAGGAGGAGAAGGCCAAGGACCTTCTAGTCCTTCTCCTCCTCCCCCTTCTCCTCCTTCTCCTCCTTCTTCTTGATTTCTTCTTCTTCTCCTCCTCCTCCTCTTTCTTCTCCTCTTTAATATTATCCTTGCTTTAATTTCCGCAACAATGACATACTTAGCCCATTTAGCTCCAAAATGCCATAATAACCTCAAAATGGCATAAGAACCTTGGTTAGCTCATGAATATTATATACTTAGCTTGTTTTCCTCTAAAATGACATAATTGGAATATTTGTGTTGATCGGGTGGATTTACATGTGATAGTTGTCTTGTCGCTGTGAGGTCTGCTGTGCGAAGACCTGCCCGTGCGTTGTACGAGCTCCGCCCCTGCATTCGTGGGTCAGTACAAATTTCATCTCCTCCCCGCCCCTTCATTTACTGTGGCTCAGTTTCCGGATGAAACTATCTAGATTTAGGTAATTCAATTAATTTATCAGTATGCGTGACCAGTATGCGTCTCCTGTTCGAAAGGGCGACATCTATAAATATGCATGTCTTTGCATATTTATAACCGCCATCCTTTCAAATTGTCCAACATTATCCATGGACAGCCCGAGTATGTGTAGATTGGGTTCGTTTTCCCGTATGCTGTGATCTGGATCCGATGTGGAATTTTGTCAGTGCCTCCCTGTTGTTCTCCGGATGCACATGCTCTCTCTTTATTGCGGAGACGTGTATCAGGAGAACAGTGGGGAGGTGCTGCCGAAATTTTGCGTTGGATCCGGAGCAGAGCATGGGAAAACGAACCCAATCTACACATACTCGGGTGGGATTAGGACATATCTTTACCTATTAGCGTGTAGGTTGCCTGGACGTAATAAAAATGGCGAACCTGATTAACCGATGAATATAAATTATAAATTATATATAAATATATTTCTTCTGTCTTTAGTAGCTACGCAAGATGAGTGATCGTGCGTGGATGTATACCGGTCACCCTAGTCAGAAAGAGATGACGAAAGAATGGTTTTTAAAAACAAAGGAATTTGTGAAACCCGCATTTGCAAATGGCCAGGAAAGAAACTATTGCCCCTGTCCTGGATGCGACAACTATAAAAAGACGACAGAGGCTGTAATGATTAAACACCTGCGGAGGAGGGGTTTTAAGCCTAATTATACGGTGTGGACATTTCATGGTGAGTCTATACAACGCACAAGAGCTGAGGTGGTCCGTCGTCGCATGGACGAGCATGGTACCGGGATCGAAGACATGGTGCAAGACTTTGATGATGCTCGGGATTCAGAAGATGAGATGGAGGAATCTGCAAAGGCCTTTTATGAAATGTTGGAGTCTTCAAAACGTCCTCTCCATAAGCACACTGAGCTCTGTCAGCTGGATGCAATTGCACAAGTAATGGCTCTGAAGGCTCAGTTCAACTTGCTAAGAGAATGCTACGACGCGATGATGACACTATTTGGACGTTTCCTACCCAAAGGCCATGTGATGCCTGCAAACGTGTACCAGTCGGACAAAATACTTCGTGCACTTAAGATGCCCTATGAGAAGATAGATGCATGTGACAAAGGATGTGTCTTATTTAGGAAGGAGTATGCACACTTGGACTATTGTCCCAATTGCGAGTCTTGCAGGTATCTTGTGGTAGACAACGGTATGGGTGAGAAGAGGCAGACCAAAATTGCAGTTAGTGTTCTTCGGTATATGCCAATCGTACCAAGACTTCAATGTCTTTTCATGGTTGAAGAGACAGCCAGACAAATGACATGGCACAAATTGGGCAAAAGAACCGAACTAGATGCGGATGGGAATAAGATGATGGTACACACATCGGATGGGGAAGCGTGGAAACATTTCGATGGATTGCATCAGGATAAAGTGGCAGATCCAAGGAATCCTCGAGTCTGCGCCGCCACGGATGGTTTTAATCCCTTCGGCATGACGGCAACCCAATACAGTTGTTGGCCTGTATTTGTCATTCCACTCAATCTCCCCCCCCCGGGCTGATTATGCAAAGAAAGAACATATTTCTGACGTTGATAATTCCAGGGCCCAATTATCCGGGGAAGAATATGAATGTGTACCTGCAACCGCTTAAGGATGAATTGGAAGAAGCTTGGGAAAATGGGGTCAAGACATATGATGCCGCTAGAAAAGAAAACTTCAAAATGCATGTGTGGTACATGTACTCTATGCATGACTTGCCAGCGTATGCGCTATTCTCTGGATGGTGTGTGCATGGAAGGTTCCTGTGCCCCCAATGCAAGGCAGCTCTTCAGTTTCATTGGTTGCAGGAGGGTCGGAAGTATTCTTGCTTTGACTTGCATAGACAGTTCCTGGATCCTGACCATCAGTTCAAAAAAGACAAGAAGAACTTTACCAAAGGTAAAGTTGTCAAAAGCTTGGCACCACCTGCGTTCACAGGCCAACAGATCCTGGATCAGTTAAACGCCCTCGAGCCTGATCCAGAGCGTCCAGGGTATTTCAAGGGGTATAATTCAAAACACGCCTGTGCTCACAAGCCATGCTTCTAGGATCTGCCTTACTTCAAAGACCTCCTTCTTCCACACAATATCGACATGATGCACACTGAAAAGAATATCGGAGAGGCTATTTTTGGTACATTGTTCGACATAGATGGGAAGACAAAGGATAATATTAAGGCTAGAGTCGATCAAGAGACACTATGTCATAGACCGTTACAAAACATGCGAGAAGGCAAAGGAAAGCAGAAGTGGTCGAAGCCAAAGGCCTGGTTCAATCTTGGAAGGCCAGCTATGAGGGAAATTATCTTGTGGGTCAAAATGCACTTGATGTTCCCCGATGGGTATGTAGCGAATCTAAAGAGGGGAGCGAGTCTTGAAAAATTAAAAATCTTTGGTCTCAAGAGTCATGATTGGCACATATGGCTAGAGCGGGTAATGCCGGTGATGTTACGTGGCTTTATTCCTGAGGATGAATGGCTAGTACTGGCGGAGCTGAGCTATTTCTTCCGTGTTCTTTGTGCGAAAGAATTGTCGCCTGGCGTGGTAGAAGACATGGAGGAGTTTGCACCGAAGTTGTTGTGCAAGTTAGAGAAGATCTTTCCACCGGGCTTCTTTAATCCAATGCAGCATTTGATTTTACATCTACCGACCGAGGCAAGATTGGGTGGGCCCGTGCAAGATCGTTGGTGCTATGCAACTGAGAGGATGCAGAAGACCCTTCGAGCTAAATGTAAAAATAAGCGTAGAATTGAAGCATCGATGGCTGAGGCATTCATTACTGAGGAGGTGGCAAACTTTGTGACAGCACACTACGAAGCCAAAAATCATCATTTGAATAATCCGAAGCCTCGGCACAATGATGGAGACCCTAAAAAAGGTGGGTCCAACCTCAGCCTATTCAAAGAGAAGCTCGCACCAGCCGGTGCTTCGAAACCAATAACGTTGGATATCGAAGAATGGCGGAACATTTCATTGTATATCTTCAACAACCTAACAGAAGTGCGGCCGTACATCGAGTGAGTTATCGGCACATTTTCCCGTAACTTCTAATTCATTTGAACTGCTCTTATTCCCGGATATTTCAAACAGCCGTTACGTCGTCAAATTTTCGGATGGAGCGGTGATCGAAAATGATTCCGTCGAAGAGTATGAGCTTCTGTCAAAGACAGGAGGCGGCTATGCCGGTTTCATCTCTTGGTTCAAACAAACGGTAATTATCAATAATGGACCATTTCATTCTTGGTCTAACTTGCGGCTAATGCAACAACTGTTTCGTATTAAGCTTGTAGGCTAATTCAGAGTCTATGGACGTCGAATTGAGACAAGTCGCTAATGGTTTTGACTATAAGGTCCGTTCATTTGAGAAATACAACATCAACGGGTATCTCTTTCGTACCTTTGGCAAAGAGCTATCTATGCCTGACCGGAAATCTACAAATTGTGGTGTCTCTGCTATCGGCGAAGGTGTTATCGAGTATTATGGAAGATTTGAAGCAATTTATGACCTTCAATTCTATGGTGAAAACCCACCGAACGTCGTAGTCTTCAAATGTTATTGGTTCCAGCCGAAAAAGACTAGAAGGACTCATGAACATATAGGACTAGTCGAAATCAATCCAAACACCCATTTAGATGTTCCCGATGTCTATATTACGGCTCAACATGCGACCCAAGTTTTCTATCTACCGTGGGCATGCCAAACGGATAAGAATCTGGAAGGTTGGTATGTTGTTTATGAAGTGCCGCCACATGTCAGACCACCTCTCCCAAATGAACAGGATTATGAACCTCACATTGACCCAGACACATATGATGGAGAATTCTTCCAAGAAACACGTCTCTCCAAGAAACGTTTCAAGAACCGCCGTGCTTCATCCAAGAACATGGAAGTAGACAACGACAATGAATCCGACTCCAGCCCTGAGCCGGAACCAGAAGACCTGGAACTCGTAGAGGTTACTGATGCGGATGACCTGTCAATGCTTCAACGATTAAAGGAAGGCCTTTCACAACTTCACGCCGTTGAACCCGATGAGCACGTCATTCATGAAGACATGCGTGATAGTGATGATGATGATGCATTTATTGATGATGATTATTAGTTTGTAAGATTCACAACTTAAATTATATATATTTTAATCTTTATTATTCATGTACATATTATTATTCATGTGAGTCATTCAATTTTTTATGTTGTACTAATTTCTTTTAATCTTTATCATGGCAGGTGTTGAAAGATGGTGGGCGCGGGTCCAGAGCGCTCGATGGGTTCTTCCCAGGCGCCCCACACGAGGGGTGGTACATCCCTTCCACCCCTATCTCTCTATAGAGCCTTGGCAGACAGTCTTTCGACACCAGCCGGGGGTTCTTCTTCGTCGGCGGCATTGCCCACTGGGAGAGGTGCTGGTCGGGTAGGGAGGAAGGGGAAGGGTACAGGGAGAGGTGGTGGCCGCGGAAGATCCAGGAGGACTGTTGAGCCGTCCTCGCCACCACCACCAGCTCATTCACCCGAGCATAGGACTAGTATGGTCGACCCGTTTGCGGAGGAGGCTACGGGGACTCCGGTCCAGGAGCCTGGTGTTCACGGGCATTCGTCCCATGAGACTCCGGTCCAGGAGCAGCCTCGGGTCGAGGTGCATTCGGCCCAGGAGCAGCCGGAGGAGAGTACGGTTCCGGAGGCTTCACCCGACGTGGAGAGGCCCGGATGGGAGCCTTGGCCGGATCGTACCGAGTTGCCGGATTGGACCGAGGGTCCGGGTGGTTCAGGGGGCGGGGATGGCGGGGATGAGCTTACGGATAGTGAGGGCGATGTGCAGGTGGACGGGGCCACCGTGTACAAGCGTGGTAGTACACGTCTCCCGGTCGCCCCAGCTACCCGCGAGCAGAGGCCGGTGATTAAACCTGAAGGAGATAGGTAAGTACATTTACCCTTTTTTTAGCTTTTGCCTTCAAGTTTGTTCAAATATCTAATGCGCTGACCTTATCATACTACAGGGGATGGGTACAACCTCTTGGAGTCCGCAGGCCGAACTCCTTCCTTGGTGTGCTTTGCCGGACAAATTTCCCGGGGTTTGTCACGTTGCCTGGTGAGGGTCAGGTTCCTACACTAGGATTTACCTGGGAGCACTACCAGGCTGCGCAGGCCCCGCCGGAGGAGATTATAGATGGTGTCTTGTGCCACACGAGGGCCAAGATGGTGATCAACCGCTTTTGGGTAAATTATCCTTTTACAGAATCTAAAATTAACAATATACCTAATTATTGTACTAATTGGTGTTTTCACGTTTGATTGCAGACCTTCTATAGGTGTGAGGATGGATATGAGGAGGAGGCGGCCAGGGTTCTCGAGGTCGAGTGTAGGCGGTTACTACAGAACTTGCGCCACGAGGCTCGGCCGCAGGCTATTCGAGATTACTACGCCACGCGTGGTATTAAGAAGCAGAAGAAGGATTGCCGCGGAAAGTTTCTGAAGAAGGAGCAATACATGAAGGTAATTACCTATTCTTAAGTCCCTCTACGTAGTTTTATTGATTCCATTCATAGGCGTAGCGCTGAAAATTCTTTCTAATAACTTACAGGTGCCCCCGAGATGGTGTGCAGATAAGATGGATTGTTGGGAGGCGTTGCTTGATGAGTGGTGCACAGGCAGCTGGCGAGCCGTCCACGAGAATGCGAAGGATCGGCGTAGCCAAATGGTTGGTGTGCCACACCATCAAGGCAGCGCCAACTTACTTCAGTTTGGACGAAACTGGGTATGTGATTTGCTTCATGATTCATGCAATTCATTCTTGATGCTAATATTTTGTTCCTCTCTTTTAGGCGCATCACAATAAGACTGAGATGCCACACTTGTACGACCTTTATGGCATGGCCCATACTGCCTCGTACAAGAAGGCGAAGGCATTCTATGAGTCTGACCTAGATGATCCCAATAACTTCACCAACATATTATCCCACCAGAAGCTCGTGGCATACAGGGACGCGGGGAAGGCTACGAAAGGGGATCACTTTAACCCTAGCCAGGAACCTTTGGATCCAGAGTTGGTGATGATATCTGGTGGCGGGAGGCCCCATGGCTCGATAGCCATTGGAGATGGGATAATACGTTGTCCACTCACTCTTCCGGAGATCAAGGCGTGCCAGTCGAGCAGATGTCCTGAGATAACGT
Organism: Hordeum vulgare subsp. vulgare; assembly: GCF_904849725.1. NCBI lineage: Eukaryota > Viridiplantae > Streptophyta > Magnoliopsida > Poales > Poaceae > Hordeum > Hordeum vulgare. The sequence continues at coordinate 318,952,606 of NC_058519.1, read as the reverse complement.
CTCGTCCATGGCCAGTCGAACTTGCCATCGAGGTTAGTTGTACGGACTAAGAACACTTTCATCCATTTCATTATGTGTGTCACCATAGATCATTACTGTGGTAACGAGGAATGGTGTTTCAGGCTGCTCTTCAGAAAGAGAGAGCGGCAAACCAGGCTGCTCTTGAGAAAGAGAGATTGGCAAGCCAGGCTGCTCTTCAGGCTGCTCTTGATGAGAGGGACCAGACCACGGCACGATTGCTTGAGGAGGAGAGAGCCCGGAATGAGGCGGGTCAACGGGCGCTGTACGAGCTTTTTGTGGTATGTTTTTTTCACATTAGCCAAATCATGTGTGTAATGTCTGTTTCAGTACTAACTAATACGACCCACTCTTCAGGGTCTGTGCGAGAAGAGCGGTCAAGTCCCTCCGCCGATGCCCGTATTCTCTTCGATTGGCACGGTGAGTTTCATTACAAACTAGTATTAATAATTGAGTGTCATCATGCTAACTGAGACATTGCAAAATATCTTTTCTGTAGAATAACTCCTGAGCGGCATCGCACGACCCTTCTCCAGGGCAACCGTCTCCAAACGAAGCCAGCGCGAGCAACCGTGGTGTTTCTCCTCCTTGATGACCAATACGGTAAGTTTCTCCTCCAAACTTAGCTTGTTTTCCTCTAAAATGAGATAATTAGCCCATTTAGCTACAAGAAGACATAATTAGGTAATTTAGCTCCAACAAGAGGAGAAGAAATAGGAAAAATGAAAAGAAAGAAGGACAAGAAGAGAAGAAGGAGAAGGAGGAGAAGGAGGAGGAGGAGGAGAAGGAGGAGAAGGCCAAGGACCTTCTAGTCCTTATCCTCCTCCTCCTTCTCCTCCTTCTCCTCGATTTCTTCTTCTTCTCCTCCTCCTCCTCTTTCTTATCCTCTTTCATATTATCCTTGCTTTAATTTCCCCAACAATGACATAATTAATATTATATACTTAGTTAGTTTTCCTCTAAAATGGGATAATTAGACCATTTAGCTCAAAAAAGACATAATTAGGTAATTTATCTCCAACAAGAGGAGAAGAAATAGGCAAAATGAAAAGAAAAAACAAGAAGAATAAGAAGAAGAGAAGAAGGAGAAGGAGGAGGAGGAGGAGGAGGAGAAGGCCAAGGACCTTCTATCCTTCTCCTCCTCCTCCTTCTCCTCCTCCTCCTCCTTCTTCTTGATTTCTTCTTCTTCTCGTCCTCCTCCTCTTCCTTATCCTCTTTCATATTATCCTTGCTTTAATTTCCGCAACAATGACATAATTAGCCCATTTAGCTCCAAAATGCCATAATAAGCTAAAAATGGCATAAGAACCTTGGTTAGCTCAGTAATATTATATACTTAGCTAGTTTTCCTCTAAAATGGGATAATTAGCCCATTTAGCTCAAAAAAGACATAATTAGGTAATTTAGCACCAACAACAGGAGAAGAGGAGAAGAAATAGGCAAAATGAAAATAAAGAAGAAGAAGAAGAAGAAGAAGAAGAGAAGAAGGAGAAGGAGGAGGAGGAGGAGGAGGAGGAGAAGGCGAAGGACCTTCTATCCTTCTCCTCCTCCTCCTTCTCCTCCTCCTCCTCCTTATTTTTGATTTCTTCTTCTTCTCCTCCTCCTCCTCCTCTTTCTTCTCCTCTTTCATATTATCCTTGCTTTAATTAACCCAAAAATGACATAATTAGCCCATTTAGATCCTAAATACCATAATAAGCTCAAAATGGCATAAGAACCTTGGTTAGCTCATTAATATTATATACTTAGCTTGTTTTCCTCTAAAATGGGATAATTAGCCCATTTAGATCAAAAAAGACATAATTAGGTAATTTAGCTCCAACAAGAGGAGAAGATGAGAAGAAATAGGCAAAATGAAAAGAAAGAAGAAGAAGAAGAAGAGAAGAAGAAGAAGAAGAAGGAGAAGGAGGAGGAGGAGGAGGAGAAGGCCAAGGACGAGGAGAAGGCCAAGGACCTTCTATCCTTCTCCTCCTCCTCCTCCTTCTTCTTGATTTCTTATTCTTATCCTCCTCCTCTTTCTTCTCCTCTTTCATATTATCCTCGCTTTAATTAACCCAACAATGACATAATTAGCCCATTTAGCTCCAAAATGCCATAATAAGCTCAAAATGGCAAAAGAACCTTGGTTAGCTCATGAATATTATATACTTAGCTTGTCTTCCTATAAAATGACATAATTAGCCCATTTAGCTCAAAAAAGACATAATTAGGTAATTTAGCTCCAACAAGAGGAGAAGAGCAGAAGAAATAGGCAAAATGAAAAGAAAGAAGAAGAAGAAGAAGAAGAAGAAGAAGAGAAGAAGAAGGAGGAGGAGGAGGAGAACGCCAAGGACCTTGCATCCTTCTCCTCCTCCTCCTCCTTCTTCTTGATTTCTTCTTCTTCTCGTCCTCCTCCTCTTCCTTCTCCTCTTTCATATTATCCTTGCTTTAATTTCCGCAACAATGACATAATTAGCCCATTTAGCTCCAAAATGCCATAATAAGCTCAAAATGGCATAAGAACCTTGGTTAGCTCAGTAATATTATATACTTAGCTAGTTTTCCTCTAAAATGGGATAATTAGCCCATTTAGCTCAAAAAAGACATAATTAGGTAATTTAGCTCCAACAAGAGGAGGAGAGGAGAAGAAATAGGCAAAATGAAAAGAAAGAAGAAGAAGAAGAAGAGAAGAAGGAGAAGGAGGAGGAGAAGGAGGAGGAGGAGGAGGAGGAGGAGAAGGCCAAGGACCTTCTATCCTTCTCCTCCTCCTACTTCTCCTCCTCCTCCTCCTTCTTCTTGATTTCTTCTTATTCTCCTCCTCCTCCTCTTTCTTCTCCTCTTTCATATTATCCTTGATTTAATTAACCCATCAATGACATAATTAGCCCATTTAGCTCCAAAATGCCATAATAAGCTCAAAATGGCATAAGAACCTTGGTTAGCTCATGAATATTATATACTTAGCTTGTTTTCCTCTAAAATGACATAATTAGCCCATTTAGCTCAAAAAAGACATAATTAGGTAATTTAGCTCCAACAAATGATATATAGTTCACCACACATATACTTAGCTTGTTTTCCGCTAAAAATGACATAATTGGCTGAAAAACATCATATTTTGTTCTTCTTCTAACTTTCTTATTCACATTTTTGCAGATTGGATATACTACATGCATGGAAGCTGGCATTCATGGAGTTGAACAATGTCGATGGATGAACTTTATATGTATATCATCTAGTTTTCATTTGAGTTGATGAACAATGTCGAACTATATGTATATGTATATATGGATAAACAGTGCAATACTTGGTATGTTGGTTCTTTGGATATATGGGGATGTACATTGGTGAATCATATATGTGTGGTCAATTATATATATGTGTTGGCAAGTATATGTGTGGTGAACTATATATCATATATGTGTGGTGAATTATATAAATGTGCTGTCAAATATATACATATATATATGATGTGAAATAATATAAAACAAAAAAAACAGGAACTATATAGTCTCTTTGCCGTCTGCCAGCTGATGGCAAAGACCTCTGCCATCAGCTGGCAGACGGCAAAGGTGCCACATGGCACCCAGCTGTGCATTCTGGGGTGTCTATGTAGTCTCTTTGCCGTCAGCCTCCAGGGTGGGCAGACGGCAAAGAAGAGGGAACAGGGGAGGGGGAGGAAGAGGCAGATGGCAAAGAGTGGAGAGAGGGCGGAGGGGAGGAGCTGGCAGACGGCAAAGATGGACGGGGAGGCAGACGACAAAGATGGAGGGGGAGGGGAGGGGAAGAGAAGGCAGACGGCAAAGATGGACGGGGAGGCAGACGGCAAAGATGGACGGGGAGGCAGACGGCAAAGCCTCCGTTAACCCCTAACGGAGGCAACGCCTGTCGGCTACCGTCTCGAGCACTTTGCCGACTGCTCCTAAGGAAAGCTGACGGCAAAGAGCTTTGACGTCCGCTTTGGGGGGGCAGACGACAAAGAAGGTCCTATGGCGTCGTAGGCTGACGCAGAAATTTTTCCGGCCGTGAGAATCTTTGCCGTCTGTGATATTGTCTTTGCCGTCCGGGATATTGTCTTTGCCATCTGTGATGGCAGACGGCAAAGAAGCTGATTCCTGTAGTGTATGTGGCAAAAGCCATTCAAAAGCTCTACAAGCCTGAGCAAGAAGTTATTGCAAAGGCATCACACATGGGAAGATCTATGGACACAAACTTGGACAAAAATAACAGATTCTGGGACTTAGTGAAAATCTCATATTTTCACCAGCTGCTTATGCTGTGAAGCATTTTGGCAGACTCCAAAATAATATCTACAAGAAGTGAAAGAGCATGAAATTTAACAGAGAGCTAAAAAACACAATATCTCACAAACCTTAGTTTGTTGCATGGGCTGATTCCCAACACATGAGCTTGTGCAACCAAATCAACAAGGGAAGAAAATAACAGCAGATTCTCAGACAAGGCACAACAAGTGCATACAAACTCCTATGGACAAAACAAAGACCCCATGTTGTAGAGGGGTTCACCCACTACTACCACATCAAGGATTCATCCTCATAGGGTCAAAGCGCCACATGATACTAAGCTCTAAACATGGCAACAAGACAGAAAAATGATAGTTTATGAAGTTGCTCTAAAGTGAAATCTGATTCCACCAGTGGATTCCTGGGATGATTCTACCCCAAAAGCATATATCATACATGGGTACTTTCATGGAACATGTAGGCACAAAGCTAGCTCGAAAAACAACATAGAAATCAATATGAGCATAAAGGAATATCATCACATGTGAATAAAGCATATGTGGCATCTCTACACCTACCTATGCACACAATCAAGGTTCATACACCATCACCTCAACATATTGGTAAAAGCATGAGGGGTTAGCCCTCATACACAAGTACATATCTGCACTCATGCCCACACACACACACATGCATGAACACCTACACACAAATACATACTCACACACACACAAGAATGGCCTCATGAGGGGGTAGACCCTCATGCACATGTGCATGGGTGCACCCACATGCACACACACACACACATGTATATCCTCATCCCTTCACATATACACTAAAGCACATCCACACACTCATCACATACACATACCCACATGTATATTTCACTTACACACACCACATACATGCATACCTCTCTAATGCACATACACATGATATCACACTCCTACACATATACTTGCACACACACACACATCATCACCACATACACATACTCATGTGTTTGTGCAAACTTGCACAAGCATGTGTGTGTAACACACACACATACACACATGCATATCCACACACAAGTGCATATACTCTCATGCACACATACACCCAAATGCATACTCACATACATGAGCCTAATAACCTAGGCAGTAAAAATAAACACAGCACAAGGCTCTAGCTAAAGGAAGCATCAAGCTTGCTGCCCAAGTAATGCATAGTGAAACAAACATACAAAGCAGCAAAAAAATAAATATACACTAAAGCACATCCACACACTCATCACATACACATACCCACATGTATATTTCACTTACACACACCACATACATGCATACCTCTCTAATGCACATACACATGATATCACACTCCTACACATATACTTGCACACACACACATCATCACCACATACACATACTCGTGTGTTTGTGCAAACTTGCACAAGCATGTGTGTGTAACACACACACATACACACATGCATATCCACACACAAGTGCATATACTCTCATGCACACATACACCCAAATGCATACTCACATACATGAGCCAAATAACCTAGGCAGTAAAAATAAACACACCACAAGGCTCTAGCTAAAGGAAGCATCAAGCTTGCTGCCCAAGTAATGCATAGTGAAACAAACATACAAAGCAGCAAAAAAATAAAAGGGAGTGCACTGGGATCGAACCCAGGACTCCGTGGTGCCAAACAGCACACCACACCACTGGGCTAGCCACATGCACTTCGATAGGGAAGGGGAAACAGGCATGCTATGCTGCTTCCCTATCGAGCTAATGTACCACAAAAGCAGAAATAAAAAAGGGTCTCTCGGGGATTCAAACCCACGACCACACCGTCAACAAAACTACCCCCTACCACTACGCTACACGAATGGCACTTAACAGACAGGGGGAAGTAACTCTCTTGAGTATCCCCTCTGATCCATCTAAAGAACGACGGCGGCCGGAACAGGGGAAGGTCATTGGCGTTGCTACGGGCAAAATTGAACGGAGGGAACTTGTTGGGAGGAAGAGGGAACCACCAGGGTTCCATTCCCACACTGATCTCGCCGGGAGGTGCTCTACTGTGGCGGCGTGACGATCACCTAGCTACGGCAGGCGCTACTGCTGCCCGCGCGACCATACAACGCCGGCGACGAGCTCCGGGCGCTGCAGAGGAAAGGAGGAGGTGGAGGGGAGCGGGGCACGCTCACCTAGAGTGTCGACGAGGAAGGGCTCGTCGAGGAGGAAGAAGGGGACGAAGAGGCGCGGCGACGCGACGCACCGCTCCGGCCTGAAGGAGCCGCCGTGGAGGGGACGCCATAGAGGGGGAACCACCCCTCTAGCGACGGGAACGGAACGGGGGAAGAACCCCCATCCTCGCGGACACCTCGGACGCCGCGGGGAGAGGCTGCGGGCGATGAGAGGGACGCGCATTCGACGGCGGTGACCCTCTGAACTCGCTGAATCTCACTGGACATACCTGTCGAGGGGGAAGGGAGAGAGGAGATGAACGGGGCTGGCGGCGGGCGAGGAGGAACCCTAGGCACGCATGCCGAGGACCGTTTTATAGGAGGGAGGAGGGACGCCTCGACATCCGTGAGGGGACGGTCGCGCGCGCTCTCTCACAGCACTGACGGAAAGCGCAGAAGGAAAAAGATGTCGTTAGAGAAGAAGAGAGGAACGGGGGAGATGGTCTTCGCGCGAGAGAAAGGGAGAAAGGCACTGGGCCTGGGAAGGAGGAAGCCCATCCACTAGCGCCAGATAACCTGAGAGAAAAACCCAAAGGTTTTTCCATTTAAAACTAAACCACAGCAAAATAAAATCACCTAGGACATACTAGGGTTCCAAAAATAAAAATAAAACATCCCTGGTCATAAGGGAATTATAACGCAATTAAATAAAATATAAAGATGATTTTTGGAGCAAAGAAATTAATTACAAAACAGAATTATTTAATCTGTTTTGTAGTTAAAAACCCATTTCACTAAAGTTTCAAAACCCCAAAAGCATACCCCTCAAACACAAGAAAAACTACAAAATGAACAACATTTTTAAAACAGGATTGGAGCAAGTTAAACTTGAGCTCAAGTAAATAAAGAAGAAGGGCCTTTTGAAACCTAGTTTGAAAAACAAGCATGGTTTAAAACCCAAGATTTGCAATCACCACACCACACCATACAGCATACTTGCACTCAACATGGATCCAACAACAACACAACACAGGGAGAAGAGATGATGCAATGCATGGTATGATGCAAAGGAGAAGACATGAAATGACCACATGAAATTACAACTCTCATATAGCATGACCACAAGGATCCAAACATGAAAGGTTTCCAAATATGGCAAGGTTATATCTGGGGCATTACAAACTATCCCACACTACAAGAAGATCTCGTCCCGAGATCTAGGACTGAAAGAACTCTGGGAATTCGGAATGGAGGTGATCCTCTCGCTCCCAAGTGGCCTCTTTATCGGAATGATGTGACCATTGCACCTTGAGAAACTTGATTGACTTATTGCGGGTCTTGCACTCGGTCGTATCGAGAACTGCAACTAGATGCTCACGATAGGATAGGTCGGGTGGAAGGTCGATATCCTGAAGATCAACTGTGCGCTCGAGAGTCTTGAAGCATCTCCGGAGCTGAGGGACATGGAACACGTCATGCACATTTGCGAAGTTTGAAGGGAGCTCAAGTTGATAAGCAAGGTCGCCTCTCTTGCCAACAATTCTGAAAGGCCCAACGAAACGAGGAGAAAGCTTGTCTTTGATGCCAAAATGTTGACTGCCCTTCATGGGAGACACTTTGAGATAGACGAAGTCATCGAGCTCATAATACATGTCACGGTGCTTGCTATCATAGTAGCTCTTCTGACGGGACTGCGTTGCTCTGAGATTATCCCGAATGACCCGACACATCTCTTCTGCTTCTTCAATCAAGTCATTCCCAAGAATCTGACGCTCGCCGGTCTCGGACCAGTTGAGCGGGGTACGACACTTCCTGCCATAGAGAATCTCAAACGGAACTTTGCCTGAACTTGCCTGATAGTTGTTGTTATAAGAGAACTCACCAAAAGGTAGGCAGTCTTGCCACTTCATGCCAAACTAAAGGACACAGGCTCTTAGCATATAATTGAGGACCTGATTCACTCTCTCCACTTGCCCACTACTCTGAGGATGAAAGGTTGTGCTGAATCGAATCTTAGTACCCATCGCAGACTGAAATGAGTCCCAGAACTTGGAAGTGAAGATGCTTCCGTGATCCGAAGAAATCAGCATTGGCACGCCATGCAAAGAGACTATCCTCGAAGTGTACAGCTCTGCATGCTGAGCTGCCGAGATAGACTCCTTGACTGGAAGGAAATGAGCTACTTTGCTCAACTTGTCGATGACGACGAAGATGGCATCGTTGCCCTTCTTGGACTTCGGAAACCCGGTGACGAAATCCATCTCAATATGGTCGAACTTCCACTCGGGAATGGGCAAAGGATGCAAAAGACATGCTGGACGTTGATGCTCTGCTTTCACCCTTCGACATACATCACATTCACTTACGAACTGAGCAATTTCATGCTTCATGCGAGTCCACCAGAAGGTTTGTTTCAAATCATGATACATCTTGGAACTTCCTGGATGTATGGAGAGAAGAGAGTTATGAGCTTCTTCCATGATAACCTTTCTGAGATCCCCTTTCAGAACGACAAGACGATCCTCAAAGAACAATGTATCTCTGGCATCAACGCTAAAGCACTTATATTTGGAACTCCCTTTGCCAAGCCAATCTTAACTTTCTTCACCATTGCATCAAGAAGTTGAGCTTGTCGGACCTGGTCTTCCAAGGTAGGAGGGATCTGAAGATTTGCAAGAGATTCCTGAGGTACTAACTGAAGGTTGAGCTTTCTGAAAGATTCACAAAGGTCAGGCTGGAGAGGCTTCAGAATGAGACTGTTGCAGTAAGCCTTCCTGCTCAAGGCATCTGCCACTACATTAGCTTTGCCTGGAGTGTACTCAACGCTTGGATTAAAATCTTGGAGCATTTCCACCCAACGAGTTTGCCGAAGATTGAGGTTAGGCTGGGTGAAGATGTACTTGAGACTCTTGTGATCGGTAAGCACTTCAACCTTTCGTTCCAGCAAGAGGTGTCTCCAAGTCATCACAGCATGTACCACTGCCGCCAACTCAATATCATGAGTGGGGTAATTCTTCTCACTTGGCTTCACCTGCCTCGAGGTATAAGCTACCACTTTCTTGTCTTGCATCAACACTGCACCAAGACCTTGAAGGGAGGCGTCGCAGAACACTTGATAAGGTTTGGAGTCATCAGGAGGAACCAAGACTGGAGTAGAAGTGAGCTTCTCTTTTAGTGTGTCGAAAGCCAACTGACACTCTGGAGACCAGACATACTTCACACCCTTCTGAAGAAGACTTGAGAGAGGCTTAGCAATCTTGGAGAAATTCTCAACGAATCTTCTACAATAGCTTGCAAGCCCGAGAAAGCTTCAAAGCTGCTTCACATTTTGCGGAGGCTCCCATTCAACAATGGCATGCACCTTCGATGGATCAACTTTGATGCCCTTGGCAGAGATGATGTGCCCAAGCTAGACAACTTCTTTCAACCAGAATTCACATTTGGAAAACTTAGCATAGAACTTATGCTCTCTTAGCTTATCAAGCACCAGCCTGAGATGTTCTTCATGCTCTTCCTCAGTTTTCGAAAAGACCAGAATATCATCAAGATACAACAAGACGAATTCATTATTGAATGGGGAGAAGATATAATTCATCATTCGACAGAAGGTCGGTAGAGCATTGGCCAGACCAAAAGACATCACTGTATACTCATACGAGCCAAAGCTTGTTCTGAAGGCAGTCTTTGGAATGTCCTCTTCACGAATGTGAATATTATGATAACCCATCCTGAGATCAAGCTTCGAGAAGATCTTAGCCCCTTTCAATTGCTCAAACAACTCATTGATGTTCGGAAGTGGATACTTGTTTTTAATCGTCTTCTTATTCAATGGGCGGTAATCGACACAGAGTCGTTCCGTACCATCCTTGTTCTTGACGAAAAGAACTCCACAGCCCCAAGGAGATGAGCTTGGTCTGATCAGACCCAAACACTCTTGCTCATCAAGTTGTTTCTTCAGCTCCTTCAACTCTTGTGGACCTAGTTTGTACGGCCGTTTGCACACAGGCTCAGTACCCGGTTCAAGCTCAATTAAGAACTCAACTGTTCAGTGCGGAGGCATTCCTGGCAGTTCTTCCGTAAAAACATCTTCACATTCGCAGACCACTGGGACTTGCGAAATTGGAGAGATCTCACCCTTCTCATTCATGGAAAACAGACCGACCGTGTCATCACACGCTGCGAAGATAATCACGTCCTCCGAAGAATGAGTTAGCTTCACTTCTTTAGCTTCACAACCAATAGACGCCTTGTTCATAGCCAACAAATCCATCCCAAGGATCAAATCAGTATCAGAGTTGCCAAGGACAATAGGAGACGCCAGAAAAGCATAATTACGCATCTTGACACAGACATCAGGGACTATGCGACTAGAATTCAAAATCAAACCAGGAGAGACCACCGACATTGGCTTAGGCAAATCTTGATAATCAAACTCATGCTTGACGAAAAATGACTTTGACATAAAGCAATGCGAAGCACCAGAATCAAACAAGACTTTTGCAGGAGAATCATTAACGAGGAGATTACCCATAATAACGTCTGAGGAGTTGTCTGCTTTAGCTGCATTCACCATATTGACTCTCGCAGACCTGGGGTTGAACTTCACTATAGCATTGCTTGGAGGTTTGCCTGGAGGAGGAGGCAGAAGACGCAGCTGAGAGGTGCACTTGTTGGCATAGTGACCCTTCTGCCCACACTTGTGACAAGTAACATCTGCCGGCTGACGGAACTGCGTCTGAGGATTCCCTTGCTTCTGCTGCTGAAACCTCTGCTGGAAAGCTGGGTTGGGTGGGTGGGAAGAACCACGACAACCTGCTTGCTTGAACTGCTGAGTGTGCCGAGGAGGAGGAGGAGACACCCAATATTTCTGTTGCTTCTGAACCACCTGAGTTGAGGAAGACGAGCTGGAATCTCTAAAACGCTTATTTGAATTCTCCACCGTGAGCAAAGTTGCCTCAGCCCTGAGAGCCGTGTTGTAGAACTTATCAAACTCATCACGACCGTGCAAGGTGAGGGCCAACTGCAAATCCTCTTTCAGACCACCTCTGAACTGATAGATCTTACTCTTCTGATCTGGAATGTCCTGCAAGGCATATCGGGCTAACTCGTGGAACTCGATGTTGTACTTGTACACGGAGGAACCACCTTGCTTCAAGCGCCTGGACTTCTCACTCATTTCCTCCACAAAGCTAGACGGGATATAGTGGGATCTGAAATCTCTGCAGAACTCATCCCAAGTGATCACTCTGGCACCCCTGGAGTCCTTCAACTACTGCCACCAAACTGTTGCCTGCCCCTTGAGCTGGAATGTTGCAAACTTGACGAAGTCCTCTGGACGGACATTGCTGCACTCAAAGTGTTTGTTCATGTCCCGAATCCAGTCCTCAACGTCAAACGGCTGATCACACGATGTGAATGTCTTCGGCTGGTTTGCCAGGAATTGACTCAGAGATGCAAACTGATTACCACCATGGTTGAAATTTCCCTGCTGCTGATTAGTCCTCTCTTGCAACAGCTGGATTAACATCTGAGTGTTAGCATTTCTTGCAGCCATCACCGCTTGCCAAGCCTCTGCAGGAGGAGGCAGAGGCGGAGGAGGAGGTGGAGGGGGTGGTGGCGGCATCTCAGCACCCTCACGACCCGGATTCTGACGAGTTGGTGGAGCCACCCTGAAGACGGACAACACATTACCCCAGAGAATAATATTGAAGGTAAAGATGAATCAAAAGGCAGGAATATCTGAACAGGAATATTAGCAATTGCACTCGAACAAAATAGTAAGAATGCTTCCTCAAAGTGACTGTCGACAAAATCTGATTAAAGACCACTTGCAAACCAAGTATGAGCTAGAACTGCTCGAAACAAACGTATGATAGAGATTCCATCCGATATCTTCGTGGATATGATCCTACGGGCTCGAATTTACAGTAGCCATCCTGTGCAAGGCAGTGCACACGACTTACGAAGCGTCCCCGAGTCGTAGCAAGCTACAAGGACTCTTTAAGACAAAGCGAGAACCGCTGTAAGACGACCGTGAACAAACGTACCCACTGAATGTCGAATCCCAACCTGACATCATGCATCTGCAGGAAGATTGTCCTATAAGTCACTACTTGATATCCCACCTATGAATTCCCAAAATATCTGGTCATGCAATCTGGTATACGAATACAAGGAGTAATATTTCACACACTCCTATACTAACCCGTCCAGTGTATCACATCCGTCAACACATAACCAGAATCTCGGAACTTCATCTACTACAAACCCTTGTGATATACAATGATACAAAGTATGGCAGTACCCCCGAACAATCTGCACCAGTACTAGGGACATCGGGGTTATCTCGCCACTACTAGTATTGAAGCAATTTCGAACATCCTTTGTCCTGAGATACTAAGAAATCTGAATGATGGTGATGCAAAAGAATCCCCTCGAGCTCAACTCCCCGGAAGAAATCAAGTCAGACAGGAGGCACCAAGACAGAACTCCGTCACATCGATATCATATAGATTTCAAAATACCCGCGTGATCCTAAAAAAATTTGAGCGAGAAGAGGAGCAGAATTAGGATTTCCTAAGTCGAGAACCTCACTAGAGCATGGAAGAGGAGAAAAAAGAAACCTACTCTCCAATATAACTAAGACTCAAAACATTTTACTAGACTCGACTCGGCCAAGTTCGATCACACAAAGGCTCCTATGGTCGTAAGGCTCTGATACCAACTTGTAACGACTAAGATGCAGCCCTTTCCTATTTTGGGGGCGACGCCCAAAAAGGAAAGAGGTGCATCTAAACATTTCGCAAGCGAGATAATCATACCATTACATATTCAAAGAATGACAAGTAGGGCATACACCTGCCATCTGACATAGTATAACATAAGGTTCACATCCACACAATTATTCAGACAAGTTCGTCCCGCTACGGACAACATGAAACAAGGAAAAGACTATGATATCCCGCATGCTGGCCCACGATCACGACCACGGCCTAAGTCCTCCGGATAGTTCACGTATAGTCGGTCATTCTCCTCATCGTACTGCCACGCCAGCTGCATGCCATCAGGATCTCCTGCGTCGGGTGTACCTGTACCTGTTGGGGTGTTGTAGTAAACTGTGAGCCACGGGGACTCAGCAATTGGATGACCTTGGTACCGAAACTAGTCAAGTTATTAGGTGAGGAAGGTTTAGTGTATAGGTTGCAGCATCCTAAGCTTGTATGGTGGCTAACTTATGATGTTCAGAGTTATTGATATGGTGGTCTACGCGAGCGGTCGAAGACTAGGTGATCACTAAGTGATCATGAACACCTACTTACGTCAACCATAACCCCACCATGTTCCCGATCGAAGAGAGGTCTTCGAAGGAGACAGTCACGGTTACGCACACATTGACAGTTTTATTAGAGTTAATTCAAGTTATCTAGAATCGGATGTTAACAAATTATCCATGTTTTCCACATAACCGCGGGCACGGCTTTCCGGAAGATTAAACCCTGCAGGGGTGCTCCAACTAGTCCATCACTAACTGCCATGGGCCGCAAAGTAATCCTCTATCACGAATCTCGTGATCTCGTCGGATTCCTTAGAGGAAAACCTCAACTTTGAGGAAACCCAAAGTTTCACCGAGATTCCTATACGCAAGATATATCGCTAAGGTAAGACAAATCTGGCAAGACCTCCCGACGTGTTGACGAACCCGATAGGAGCCGTGTATCTCGTTCTCAGGACACGGTCGGATGAGCGCAGTGTACAGTGGCCTGATAGAAATCTCCCGAGTTGCCCCGGGTTGGCCCCGCACACGAATGTAGTTTGGACCAACACTCATGAGGAGCACTAGCCCGGGTTGTTGATTAATTCCTCGGGGTAGCTATTCCCTATGCAAATTATTATTAGGTTATTAACAAATTAAAACCAATGTTGGGTCCTGCCAGACAAGCCTTAACACTACACGATTTATCAAGGGGGTCCCCATAACAACCCCGAACGTGTTAGGAGCGATCAGTAATGGAAAGAAACACCGGTAGCCGAGACTAAGGCGGCAATAACGGAACAAATCACCCGGCAAAAGGCTAGGCCTGCCGTCATTTACCAAGTATATAGGTGCATTAATTAAATAGCAGTTTAAGCATAATGATATCAAAATACTCATGTTATCACATGAGATAGCTGGCACCTGCAACTAGCAAAGCTATTAATTAGAAGTTGAGCAAGCCTACTTAGCCAAACAACATTAGCTAGGAGGGGAAGGTGTTTGGGTTTCATGGCAATGACATGTGGCATTTTTATCAAGTGGTAGGCAGCGAGCATATATCGAAGGAAACATGATTCTAAGCATAACAAAGCTAGATACGGTATCAAGGTCACGGTCATCTTGCCTGTGATGTCTTCAGCTTGGAACTGCTCTTGATCGCCCTGCACGTACTCTCCAGAATCCACGTACTCGCTCTCCGATTCCGATGCTACCCAAGATAAAATACAACCAATGAACACCAAAACAACATGATGCAACAAACAATATGATGCATGAGATGAGTTGATAAACTTCTGTACAGAACTTCATACTAAGCTATCTTGACATGCACGGGGATGGCATGAACAGGTTCATCACGAGAAAACGATGCAAAAACATATAAAGATCATAGAGAACGGAACTACGGATCAACCGGAAACTACGAAACAAGATATGGAGTCCTACGGTTCAAATCAACCACAAGCACACTCCAATGGCACTCTTCTGGGGTTACCAGGTTTCCACATGATCAAACAATCAAATACAAGTGGGGTGGTGCATGGGAACTCACCACACCGTCAACAAAGCCCACACAAGCTTCAAAACAACTAAAACATGCAATCTGTTCTAAACAACATCATAGCAGTTTGTCTACAACATTCAAAGTACCTATAGCCACCCAAATGAGCCAAACAAGATATGTGCCAAAAGACATTCAAAAGCTCTACAAGCCTGAGCAAGAAGTTACTGCAAAGGCATCACACAAGGGAAGATCTATGGACACAAACTTGGACAAAAATAACAGATTCTAGGACTTTGTGAAAATCTCAGATTTTCACCAGCTTCTTATGCTCTGAAGCATTTTGGCACCCTCCAAAATGATATCTACAGGAAGTGAAAGAGCATAAAATTTAACAAATAGGTAGAAAAACACAATAGCTCACAAACCTTAGTTTGTTGCATGGGCTGATTCCCAACACACGAGCTTGTGCAACCAAATCAACAAGGGAAGAAAATAACAACAGATTCTCAGACTTAGTGAAAATCACAGATTTTCACAAAGCTGACAATTTCAGCCAAGTGTCAACTTTGACAAGGCACAACAAGTGCATACAAACTCCTATGGACAAAACAAAGACCTCATGTTGTGGAGGAGTTCACCCACTACTACCACATCAACGATTCATCCTCATAGGGTCAAAGCACCATATGATACTAAGCTCTAAACATGGCATCAAGACAGAAAATTACAGTTTATGAAGTTTCTCTAAAGTGAAATCTGATTCCACCAGTGGATTCCTGGGATGATTCTACCCCAAAAGCATATATCATACATGGGTACTTGCATGGCACATGTAGGCACAAAGCTAGTTCGAAAAACAACATAGAAATCAATATGAGCATAAAGGAATATCATCACATGTGAATAAAGCATATGTGGCATCTCTACACCTACCTATGCACACAATCAAGGCTCATACACCATCACCTCAACATATTGGCAAGCATGAGGGGTTAGCCCTCATGCACAAGTGCATATGTGCACTCATGCCCACACACACATGCATGAACACCTACACACAAATACATACTCACACACACACAAGAATGGCCTCATGAGGGGGTATACCCTCATACACATGTGCATGGGTGCACCCACATGCGCACACACACACACATGTATATCCTCATCCCTTCACATATACACTAAATCACATCCACACACTCATCACATACACATACCCACATGTATATTTCACTTACACACTAAATCTTTCAGGTGTGGTTGAATTGACAACTCAACTGCTAATACTTGAGAATATTCTTTCGCTTACCCTTGGGTCAAATCAATAAATTTGGGTTGAATACTCTACCCTCGAAAACTGTTGCGATCCCCTATACTTGTGGGTTATCAGCTAGCCACATGCACTTCGACAGGGAAGGGGAAACATGCAAGCTAAGTTGCTTCCCTATCGATCTACTGTACCACGAAAGTAGAAATAAAAAGGGGTCTCTCGGGGATTTGAACCCACGACCACACCGTCAACAAAACTACCCCCTACCACTATGCTACACGAACGACACTTAACAAAGAGGGGGAAGTAACTCACTTGAGTATCCCCTCTGATCCATCTACAGAACGACGGCGGCCGGAACAGGGGAAGGTCATCAGCGTAGCTACGGGCAAAATTGAATGGAGGGAACTTGCTGGGAGGAAGAGGGAACCACCAGGGTTCCATTCTCGCACTAATCTCGTCGGGAGGTGCTCTACTACGGCGGCGCGACGATCACCTAACTACGGCAGGTGCTACTGCTGCCCGCGCGACCACACAATGCCGGTGACGAGCTCCGGGCGCTGCAGAGGAAAGGAGGAGGCGGAGGGGAGCGGGGCACTCTCACCTAGGGTGTCGATGAGGAAGGGCTCGTCGTGGAGGAAGAAGGGGACGAAGAGGCGCGGCGAGACGACACACCGCTCCGGCCTGACGGAGCCGCCGTGGAGGGGATGCCACAGAGGGGGAACCACCCCTCTAGCAACGGGAACGGAATGGGGGAAGAACCCCCATCCTCGCGGACGCCTCGGACGCCGCGGGGAGAGGCTGCCGGCGACGAGGGGGGCGCGGATTCGACGGCGGCGACCCTCTAAACTCGCTGAATCTCACTGGACTTACCTGTCGAGGGGGAAGGGTGAGAGGAAAGGAACGTGGGTGGCAGCGGGCGAGGAGGAACCCTAGGCACGTACGCCGAGGCTGGTTTTATGGAAGGGAGGAGGGACACCTTGACGTTCGTGAGGGGACGGTCGCGCGCGCTCTCTCACATCACTGACGGAAAGGAGAGAAGGAAGAAGACATCGTGAGAGAAGAAGAGAGGAACGGGGGAGATGGGCTTCATGCGAGAGAAAGGGAGAAAGGCACTGGGCCTGGGAAGGAGGAAGCCCATCCACTGGCGCCTGATAACCAGAGAGATTTGCATTTAAAACTAAACCACGGCAAAATAAAATCACCTAGGACATACTGGGGTTCGAAAAATAAAAATAAACATCCCTCGTCATAAGGGAATTATGACCCAATTAAATAAAATACAAAGATGATTTTTGGAGCAAATAAATTAATTACAAAACAGAATTATTTAATCTGTTTTGTAGTTAAACCCCCATTTCACTAAAGTTTCAAAACCCCAAAACCATACCCCTCAAACACAAGAAAAACTATAAAATGAACAACATTTTTAAAACAGGATTGGAGCAAGTTAAACTTGAGCTCAAGTAAATAAAGAAGAAGGGCCTTTTGAAACCTAGTTTGAAAAACAAGCATGGTTTAAAACCCAAGCTTTGCAATCACCACACCACACCATATAGCATACTTGCACTCAACATGGATCCAACAACAACACAACACAAGGAGAAGACATGATGCAATGCATGGTATGATGCAAAGGAGAAGACATGAAATGACCACATGAAATGACAACTCTCATATAGCATGACCACACGGATCCAAACATGAAAAGTTTCCAAATATGGCAAGGTTACATCTGGGGCATTACAATTGTTCCTTGCTTACCTTTGAGGGAATGTGTGACTCCTCGAGCTAATGCATATGGTTGACGTTGATTGCATATAGTTCTTGCCAAAATGAATAAGAGTGAATTTCATTGGCGGAGTCACCCCTCAAGAACTTTCTAGTTCTTCCTCTTGGGGATCCACACCAACTTGATGGGAATCCTTGGAGTTGTGGTAGAACTAGATGAGGTAGTGCTAGTAGTGTCATTGGGAATCCAATTGACCTTAACTTGGGGTTCTTCTTCATATAAGTCAATGTCATCTTAAATCTTTCCCTTGCCCTTGTGGTCTTGTGGTAGAAGTCGATGTTGTGAGCTTATTCCTTCGGGAGGAGTAGATCATACTTCTCCTCTTGGGGAACAAACTTAGGAATGGGTTATGGACCTTCTTCCCAATCTTCTCCGTTGATGTTGAAGTAGCCACCACCTTGTTTCTTCAGATGTCCTCCTTGCTTGCACACAATTTCATCAAATTGCTTACTTCTGACAAGACTCTTGAAGACACCTCTCTCTATAATTCCTTTCAATAAATTGTTTTCTTGCTCAAGTGTAACTTGGCTAAGAGAATCATTAGTGGAACCAAGAGATCTACTAGCAACCACATTATTGGATTTAGCTTTAGCATTGTTGTTACTAGATGAAGAAATTTTCTTGCCTTTGTTACTAGTTCTCAGGTTTAACTTGTGGGAAAAAATTAGACAAGAGTAATTGTTTCACTAGATAAGAAGAACTCTTCTGTTGAAGATCATCATTAATAGCTTTTAGGAACTCATGCGCTTGCTCCAAATTGATCTTCTCGAAGCGTAGCTTCTCATGAGTTCTTGCATGCTCTCTATGATCTTCTAGAGTAGTCTCATGGTCTAACTTAAGAGTTTTTAATTCTTGAGTTAGTCGTTCAGTTTCTTTCTTATCATCATCACTTGATTTCTCTTGACTAGCATGCTAATTGGCAAGTTCATTTTCATTGCAATCGGGGGTCTGATGCCTTGGGGCCTTTAGCCATGAAGGAGTTAACGTACCCCTCGTAGGAGTTGGACGAAACAAGTGCAATGCCGGCAACACCTTCATCTTGACTATAGTCAGAGTTGGAGTGCTAGCTTCTCTCAGAATGGTTGTCAGACTCGAAGGCACAAACCCGTTCACCAACATGAGCTTGATGTGTTCTTGTTGAGCTACTCTTGGTGTTTTTGTCCTTATTCTCCGATTCCTTGCCTCTCCGTGAGTGTCATCCTTCATAACAATCTTATCTACTCCTTCTCTCTCTCCGAGGTGACTCATCTCTTGAGCTTCGTCTTCGAGGTGACTCTTCTCTTCGTTTGTAGGGAGCCGAGCACTCACTGGATTAGTGTACGAGCTTCCCACAATTGTAGCAGTTTCGGTCACGACTGGACGAACGCTTCTCATCATGTTTTTAGCTTGAGCTTCTCTGCCTCTACTCTTGTAGAACTTGTTGAATTTTCTAACCATGAGGCTTATCTCTTCATCAGTGACGAGATTGTCTTTTGAAGTAGCGGGAGCATGACATGAAGCTTTGTAAGCACCGCTTGACTTGTTGTGCAGCTCATCTTTGCCCTTGAGTGACATATCATGAGCAACAATCTTACCAATGACTTCAGTTGGCTTGAGATCTTTGTAGTTTGGCATCATTTGTCTCAATGTGCACACGGTGTCATACTTTCCATCAAGATCTCTAAGTATCTTCTTGATGATGAATTTGTCGGTCATCTCTTCGCTTCCTAAGTCGGCAATCTCATTGGTTATGAGAGCTAGTCTAGAGTACATTTCAGCGCACCTTCACTATCCTTCATCTTGAACTTGTCAAACTGACTTTGAAGCACATCCAACTTAGATTCTCTGACAGAATCAGTACCTTCGTGCATATCGATCAAAGTATCCCAAATTTCTTTTGCATTCTCAAGGCGGTCGATTTTGTTGAGTTCTTCAAGGCATAGACAGTTGAAGATGATGTCGCAGGCTTGAGCATTGAGTTGCAACATCTTCAGTTCATCAGTTGTTGCATCACGATCCAGTTCATGCCCTTCTCCAAAGAAGTTATGTTGCACACCAACACGAATAACAGCCCAAACATGAGGATTAAAGCCAAGAATATGCATTTTGATCTTATATTTCCAACTAGCAAAATTAGTGCCATAAAAATATGGACCTCTACGGTGATAATTTCCCTCACTAGATAACATACTCTCCTAGTTTGTGAAACCAATGTAATGGAAACCAAAGCTCTGATACCACTTGTAGGATCGAAAGTATGTCTAGAGGGGGGTGATTAGACTACTTGACAAGATATTTTTTTGCCTTTTCCCACTTTTAGTTGAGGGGCAATTTTGGTAGTTATGGCAAGTCAAGTACACCCTATACATGCAGTTCTAAGAGTATATCAACGGAATGTAAAACATGCAAGGGTAAAGTAAACGAGTAAGGTATGGAGATCAAATGCACGAGGTTGACACAGCGATTTTTGGCAAGGTTCCGATAGGTGGCGCTATCGTACGTCCATGTTAGTGGAGACTTCAACCCACGGAGGGTAACGGTTGCGAGAGTCCACGGAGGGCTCCACCCACAAGTGGTCCATGAAGGAGCGGCCTTGTCTATTCCACCATGGCTTGTGCCCACGAAGGACTAGCCTTACTCATGGTAGATCTTCACGAAGTAGGCGATCTCCTTGCCCTTACAAACATCTTGCTTCAACTCCACAACACGAAGAAGGAGGCTCCCAAGCGACACCTAACCAATCTAGGAGGCACCACCCTCCAAAAGGTAATAGATGTGGTAGATCAATGAACTCCTTGCTCTTGTGCTTCCAAAGATAGTCTCCTCAACACAAAATCACTCTCTCACGGAATAGGCATGGGTAGCAGAGATTAATTTGGTGGATAGCAGTTTGGGGAGGCTAGAGATCAAGTTTCAAATGATTGGATTGGAATATCTTGGTCTCAACACATGAGTAGGTGGTTCTCTCTCAGAAAATGGATCTGCCAATGAAGTGTGTGTTCTGAGTGCTTCTCCCATGAGTGAGAGGTGGGTGAATGTGCATATATAGGCAGCACACAAAATCCAACCATTACACCTAAAGTGGCAAACTCGTGACACCAAAGTCATAAACTCGGTGGTACCGATTAACACAAAAGGCATTAACATTTGAATCTCAGTGGGATTGATATACACAACTCGGTGGCACTGAAAAGGTGGCTAACAGTCAGATGACCAAACTTGGTGGTACCGATACTGAAACTCGGAAATTCCGATTTTGTGTACCGAGGCAACATAAAGTCGGTCACCCTGAATGTGGTAGCACCGATATGGATTCGGTTGCACCGATTTGGTGGGAATGGCGAAGGTTTCTATATGAGGCCAAACTCGGTGGATCCGAAATATGAAAGTTGGTGACACCGAATTTGAGTATGTGGAATTGGACAAAATGGTTATGTGGTAAAAATGACTGAGTATTTTGGTGGCTAAGTTTGAGCACTTGAGCAATCAGTTCATTTTACTACCTCACCCTTTATTAATAGTATTGGCTTTCCTATGGACTCAAAAGTGATTTCTCACAAATATAAAATGAAGAGTCTTCTAGCTTGAAGCTTGAGCCAATGTTATTCCTTTCTTGCATCAAGGGGCATCTCCACATAAGCCTTTAACCAAACCATCTTTTGAACTTTTCTGAAATATACTTGCCACACAAGTTTTAAGCCAAAACCATTTATGAAGGGTGTCCCCATAACAACCCCAAGCATGTTAGGAGCGCTCTATATGGAACATAACACAGTTAACCAGAACTAGGGCGGAAAAAGAAGAAAAAACACCGAGCAAAAGGCCAAGCCTTCTGCCTTTTACCAAGTATATAGGTGCATTTATTTAAATAGCAATAGTAAGATGATATTCCAAAATATCCATGGCAACACATGGATTAACCTGCACCTGCAACTATCAACGCTATAAGAATGGTTGAGCAATCGCTAACTTTGCCAATCAATGTTTGCTAGGATGTGGAGGGGTTAGAGACTTATATATCATCGAATTTTGGGAGGCTTGATATTCAGGTGGTAGGCAGCAATAATTAATGATGGAAACGAGACAACTAAGTATAACAAAATTAGAAACGATATCAAGGTCAACGATCATCTTGTCTGTCACTTCTTCTCAGGGATAAAACTCGTGATCTTCAGGAACGTTCTCAATAGAATCCTCGTACTCGTACTCAGCACCCGACACTACCCACAATAAAATACAACATCCAATGAACACACATCCATGGCACAATGCTCGAACAATATGATGCATGAATATGATGTGAATGAAGCATGGCAATGCTACACTAGTCATCCTTCTCATGCAATTATTTAGTTATTATCATTCTGGACAGGACCTCGAGATTAATTATTTTGACATGCATGAACATGGAAAAAAATGGATGCATAACGAGAAAACAATACAAATGCGTATATAGAATGTCGCAAACGGAGTTATGGATCTCTCGGAACTCTCATGACAAGGTACGAAAGGCAACCATGATAAAATCAGAATTGAGAGAGGCTATGGGCTTCTTTGGAATCCCAAGTATGCCACTGGATTGGGCACTAAATTCTAGGTGAAGTATACCTAAAGTTCATGCAAAACAACGTGGTACAACTCTCACAAAGCACAAAATAATCCAATAAGCAATCTGACCAAAAAAATAACATGTGACTTTGCCCTTATCAAAACTAACAGCTACGCCACCTATCAAGCTCAACCAATACGTAAATACAAAGTCAACAAAGATTACAACAATCCCTAACAACAAAAAACATGGTAGTGTCATGGATCAATGGCAATCAAGCTCTTAACATGGCAAACATTATAACAGACTAGGACTTAGTGAAAATACCAGTTTTACACAAGAAGATTTATGATGATGGCATGTTGACAGCAATAAAACTCTACGCTACAGTAACTTCCATGGCATAAAATTTAACAGGGTGATATAGGGCAACAAATACTACAATTAATACCAACTATCATAAGCTAATACTGCACAAAATCAACAATAGCATCCACCAAAGATGGCATGCTGATATAAGCTGATTCTCAGACTTAGCCAATTTTCACATGGTGAATTCACAGCAATTTACATCAACATGGCATGTTTGACAGGAATAATAGCTAAGATGCTAAACCTATTTTGCCAAGTAATGGTATAATTTAATAGAGGGCAATATGCTCTTTAATTCACACAATTGTGACATCATAGAGAACTTGTAGATTCTTAGCAATCATCATGGAAACACAGCTACTTGAATTAGTTTCAGACTTAGTCATACTTCAACATAGCAAATCAACAACATTGAGATGACGTGTTCACAGCAAGAAAGCCACAAATATTCAAGGTTTTAATGGCAAATAAAAATACCAGGGCCTAGTACAGCGAACACACTACAACTTTGATGTTGACAGTCTTGACAAAGGGTGCAAGGAATGCTACACATGAAATTAACAAATGGCAACATGTTATAAAATAAAATGCACATCAACTTTCTCAATAAATAAAACTAATTCCACCATTGTATTCCTTGTATTTTTATACACCAAATTCATACTCCCTCCGTCCCAAAATTCTTGTCTTAGGTTTTTCTAGAAATGAATGTACCAAAATACTAAAATGTGACTAGATACATTCATATATAGATAATTCTAAGACAAAAAATTTTGGACGGAGGGAGTATATCACAAGCATCTGTTCTTGTAGAAATATCATCCACAAACTACAATCAAAAATGCAATTAACTAGGTATAACCTAGTATATGCCAAATTTGGCATATGCCCAAAGTGGATATTTCCAGAATAAGAATTTTCCTTAAATGGCATATTCTAAAACAGGTTTAACCTAAAACAAACAAAGCAAAAAAATAAAAATCACCAAGGGTCCCACTCGTAGTGACACAAGCCCCCTAGCCGTATGACACGTGGGTCTAGGGCCCACTGTCAGCTCTAAGCAACAATTGAAACAAAAATTAGAAGGAGTCGCGGGGGGGGGGGGGGGGGGGGTGGTCGAACCAATGACCTCCTGGATTGCAGAGGGGATGCGCTACCACTGTGTTACGGCATTGTCTACTAAATTAGGATGGGTTCTCGCCTAGATAACAATTGACAACTTCTCACTTTATTCTTCCTGTAGTCAGAGAAGAAGAGGTCATCGCCGGCGAGCAACGACGACATGCCAGGGTACCTGCAGCTGCGGCGACCGTGCGGGTCCTACGGGGGTTCCATTCCCATCCTCATCACGTGGTGAGGAGAGCCTAAGCTAGGGGTTCGAGATCACGCTTCGGTACGACTCGAGTCATTGCACGACGAGGCGAAAGCACTCTGGGATAGCATGTGCGAGCATGCGGAGGGTGTAGTGTGACTACACGACGAGCACGTAGCGGCCGCAAATGCTGGGCAGGGCAATACTCGGATCTGGAGCCCCCAATGCTAACTCAACCTATCTGAAGATTAATCTTCAGAGTTGTGCCCAGTTCACACAGAACACGGCTACAGCAAGGGCACAACGCGGCCTATGGGGATCTATCAACGGTGATAAATGACAGGAAGGGGACGGAGGTTACCTAGCTACCTACTGACGTGCGCATCTGGCTTGGTTTTTTGCTGAACAGCAGCGAGGAGTTGTGGTTCTTGATGGCGTCCTGCTCGATGAAGCACCGAGCGTCAATGATGCAGACACAACGGGATTGGGGTCCTAGCAGCGCATGCAAGGACGATGAGGTTGATGGGGTCGACGAGGTTATGTGCTCGTCCACGAGGAAGGATGCGACGGCGAGGTTCATGTCGGAGAGGAGCTTACTCTCTCTCTCTGGCCATGGCGGGCGACGATTTTGGAGGTGGCTCTTACGTGCTGGCAGCGGTGGAGGAGGAAGAGAGGGAGGAGATAAAAACCCTAGGGCTTTCCTTGGCTTTATAGGAGGCCGCGACGGTGCGCCTAGCCAAGGTGGCCATGTGCAGCGCTGGCGGAAGGTTTTATCGTGAGAAAGAGAGACGAGATGGAGGAAGCGGAAATCGATGTCTTGGTCTCTGCCAGTGGGGTCGCCTCTGCAATCCATGAAGGAAAGGCAGCGTGAGGAAGCTGTGGGCTTGCTGCGCTGTTGTGACCCCGATCCTAAGTTTTACGAATTCAACATGTAAGACATTGCATCACTTCCGGCCTCACGCACGATAAACTCCATGGTTGCCACCTTACCTTGGTCGGAGCTGTTTGCGTATTTTGGCTCACGTATATCAATGTGTCGCTAGCAATCATATGCCAGAGAATCCAGGTCGACATAACTAGTTATAGATCCCAAGTGGCACAACCGTATAGGGACATGTATACATAATCCATCAATGCAAGTGTCGGTCATCAACGTGTGTAGACGAGTCGTAGCAAGCTACATGGACTCCATTATACCATATGATATTTCCCTGAAGGGACGGACACAACAGCAAAGAAGGATACATGCTGGTCAATCAATGTGTCCGGAGTAGTAGCATGCTACCAGGGCTCTGTGGAAACACAAAGAGGTGTTTCCCCATAAAGAAGACTACTAAAGGCATACAACTAGGTGTTCAATCCCACACATACAATGCATTTCAAAACATGCAAAAAATGTGCACGATATGTGTAGATACAACATGGCCTCACAACATCACTCTATGACTCGAGCAAACATAGTATCAAGTCATACTAGAATCTAGCGGATTTTACAAAGACTCATAAGAGTCAACATAGTATGATTTTCCAAACAGGGATTACATGACCCAACACTCAAGTCATACTAGAATCTAGCGGAAGCACAACATGTCTGGGTACACACATCTATCAAAAGTGGCTGGGGGATCTTGAAAATATACAACGACCCTACCAAAGGAGCCACACCTCTATCTGGGATTCCCAATCTATTCCGATCAATGTCGAACTCATCATTTAGAAACCTTTAATGAGACTAAGGTCTCCTCTACAAAATCATAAATTAAGCAACTGTGAGTACAAAGGTAGTCAGCAAGACTTACATGAGAACTATCTACATATGCATGAGTATCAATGAAGGGGTTGTGGAGTTTAATTGCAGCAAGCCAGCTTTGACTCTCGGCTAACCTATAGTACGACCACGAACACTTTCTTTGAGGTGGGGTAGCACACACGAGTCCACATATTCACTGTCGATGTTTTGTCATGGAAGATGTCCTCGTGAAAGGATTTAGTAATGAGGCCATCGCAACTATGTGGCAACTCAAAGGGGTTAGTCGGGAACGAGAGACGATTTTACCCAGGTTTGTCCCCTCCGATGGAGGTAAAAGCCTATGTCCTGCTTTGTGTGTATTGATGGTGAAATCGATTACAAGGGTGCGGATTCGCGTGACCTCGCTCTCAATAGATTGTAACTTACCTATAACCCTCAGGGGCTTGCCTTTATATACAGGCCAAGACCCTAGGTTTTACAAGAGACCGGGTTGTGGTATGATTCATAACCCGGGACATGTCTAACTCGCTTTGTCTTTCAAGCAAGGTTATCTTCTGCCTATATTCTACCTCATGGGCCTTGACCCGCCACCTTCGTAGTAGAGAGCCACCACGTGACTTACAGGAATAGGCCGCATTGCACCTTTGATCTTATACGTCTAGGCCCATCTTGAGTACAATCTTAAGCCGCCATAATCATGACCCGGCCCCATAGGGCGGGTTATACATCGGGGTAATATCCCCAACATTAGGCCCCAAATTGACTTGAATTTATTCATGTCAATATCCTTTACCTTAATCTTGGCGGCTTGTGTGTAATTCATGTCTTGTCCCCCCCCCCCCCGGAGGTAGAAATGTCGGCTTCGTGAAACTTCAAATATCTTTATGAATCATTGCTCTATTCACCAATGATGTCACTCGCCCCAGAATGTTAGGGACCCAATAATGTCATCGTAATTGCTCTTTGTACTTATCCGTTTTACCCGAAAATCAAGGCGCCCCTAGTTTCGAAATTTACTGCGCCTCCTTGATTCCCGTGCCTTCCGTTTACACTTCGGCTCCTGGCCTTTAAATACTCGCGAGGGACCCTTTCATTTTTACCTTGCTCCCCCACTCCTTCTTCTTGCTTGAGCTCAAATTTTTCACCGCGCCGCCGTCGCTGTTCTTCCATCATCGGCCGACCACATCCAGGACCGCCACATCGCGCGGCTTCACCTCAGCACAGTGGATGTTCTCCGCCACCGTCAATATCATCGGGTAAGTCCCTTTCTTTTCCTCAGATCTGTCTGTTAATCGATCACAGTTAAAGAGTTCGTCGGAGTTCTTCTTGTGTTCATCACCATTGCCGACCTATTAGATTCTCCAATGAACCTCTTCCACTCACATATAACGGCAGATGTAGTGACCCTGTTTCATGTATAATACTTCCTAGATGCGTTGTGAGATCTGCAAGTAAAATTACTATTGCTTCTATACCTCACTATCTTTTAGGGTTAATGAATATTCCCCTTTCTGAATCATTTGTAGATCCGTATTTTTAGACACTTCGGTAGAAACATGTTTGTCCCACACTTGGTAGAAAACCTCAAATAATTTTCCATTTGTAAGCCGCCTTTTACTTTATGCCAACTTCTTTGATATGATTGTAACTCGTCTGCTTCTATAGGTCACATATCCTTTAGGTGGCGACTCACGTTAAGTCGTCTTGAATATTGTAGATTGCTCTATCACTGTAAACTAGAATTGCCCAAACTAGTTCCTTCTAGAGCACCTTGCTCGTCAATAATGTGTTTATCATTTGAATAACCCGCAAAGTATGCTTCTACAGCTCCTTTTCTCATGAATCCACCACCATGTCAAAACATGTTTCATGCAACTAGCAGGCTTCCGAAACCTCTGAAGCCGTACTCCAGCACTACGTGACTTTAGGGGCGTTGTCATCAAAAGAGAAGATTGGTTGGCGAGCCACCATTGGGGAAGAACACCCACAACCAGGTGAAGGATAAGTAATACTTTTCAGTGATCACCTTGAGCGAGGTTTTACTCCTCCCGGGTCAAAATTCTTCCGAGATGCTCTAAAATTTTACAATCTCCACCCTCAAGACCTGGGTCCTAACTTCATAAGCAACTTGTGCCAATTCCAAATTTTTTATGACGTGTACATGGGAATGAAACCCACAGTCCTTTTATTAAGGCAATTCTTTTACCTCAACCGTCAAACAGAATTTGTTGATGGACCCTGCTTGGAACTTGGCGGGGTGACAATCCATATGCGAAGAGATCGTGGTTTTCCTCCTACCACCTTGCCTAGTCACCCCAAAGGTTGGGGGAAAACTTGGTTTTACTTTCAGAACACTGCACCTATCAAGGAGAACCCCCTACCAGGTTTTAAAGCAGAGCTCCTTCCAATGGATTTTGAACTGCCCGACTCACTAACTTTAGAAGAACATGCCACTCTTGCCTCTGTATGACCAAAACTCACAGCCTTGAAGTCCACTGGATTGACCAGGGTTGATCTGAACCGGTGTTGGGTAGATTGACGGAGCATGCCCCTAAGTCACCGTGGCGCTTTAACGTGCGAGTATGATGGCGACTTGAACAATGTGCAACGCTTCAATGACATCATGCTAGATTCCGATAAAGTCAACAAAGCTGTATAGAGGTTGTTGGGTGAACCCAAAGAAACCTGCGATAAAATTGGACTGAAGCCGATCTATACGCAAAACCCGGCTGCCGAGGTAGATAATCTTTAACATCTCCTCCCTTGTTTATGCATTTGTATATTGCTTTAAAACTATCTTTTCCTTGTCAATAATTTTGCACAAGAACTCACCCTTCTGGAAACGGAGACAACAAAAGGTGGCTGCCAAGAAAGCCGAAGCCACCCTGAAAAACAGAAAAACAAGGCAGTTGTTGAAGAGTTGTCAGTCATGGGCGAGTCACAAACCATTGATGACCAATCTGAGGTAAACCTTTATCTTCACCCTGTTTTTAACCTATGCTTACCAATCACTTCTTCAGTGTCAGGATGATGACGCTGATAGCCAAGACGAAGATATTGAGGTAGTTTCAATCTCTTCAGACACATCTCTCGTTTCCAAGGCCACCAAGGCGGGTCGTTAGGTAAATTCCTTTGTCTCACCGGAAGCTTATTTGGCTCCCGATTTCCTTTTGAAGAAGACTTTATTTGCCCAAGGCGCCAGACCCAAAGCTCTTCGGGTGATCTTGCGACGGATTTACCTGAGAAATCCTCCACTCGTAAACGAAGAAAATAGGTACCTAATAACACATCCCTTTCTTTTAAAGCTAGCCTCATTCAACAGCCTCTTAAATCTTTTGACTCAAATTATCAGGAATCGCCACCTTCATCGGGCGGCTCATCTGCGTCAAAGCTGCCACCTCTTGTTTTCCTTCTAGCGTAACTTTTCCTTTTGTGTCTAGTACTTTTAATCCGTTATATATGTCTTAGCTCCTACTCTTCAGGGCTAAGGCTAAAGCCAAAAAGAGGAAAGCTGGTGGGTCATCATATAATCCAGGTGCACCTCAACAGGAGGAACTGGAATTTACCATTCCCTGGACTCATGTTGAGCCGGTTGACACACGTGTTGAGCTTCCTGAAACTCATCAAGGCGCCATTGATGATCTTGCTGATATTCATGTTGAGCCGGTGAGTGATGATGGAACGGCCATGGAGACAAGTCTGAAGGCCAATCCTAACCTGCCTAGTCCTCCGAAAAGAATCAAAGACGCTACGTGTGACGAGGAAATGGTTGTCATCATGGTGACATGTTATACAACACATGTCTCCACTGTGTTGGCCAAGCACACTGCTAAAGGTGTAGCGCCTGGACTAGAGAAAGAGAAAGCTAAGCTTGAGCGCCCCAATATTGAAAAACTTAGTTATGAAGAACTGCACTCTGGATATCGAAGTCGCCTCTCGACCAGCCGAGATATGGAGGCCATCCTAGTTGGTATGATGAAGAAAAGATATGAGGTATGCTGAACTCAATCATGTACTCCATATGTCCTTAAGTAGCCCCCAAGGGCCGGGTCATCTTCTTGAAGATGAGTTAGGTCTTGATGAAATAAAATTGGGAAGAAGCAACATGTAGCCCCCAAGGGACGAGTCAGCTTCTTGAAGTTGAGTTGGGTCTTGATAAAATTGTGAAGAAGCAACATGTAGCCCCCAAGGGTCGAGTCATCTTCTTGAAGATGAGTCGGGTCTTCATCATACTTATTTGTGAGATTTCGACATGTAGCCCCCAAGGGCCGAGTCATCTTCTTGAAGATGAGTCGGGTCCTCACGTAGTATATACGGTATAAAAACTAACATGCATTAGCCCCCAAGTGTCAAGAATATTTCTTGCAATCTTCTTGAGACTTGATAACAATCTTCTTTGCAGTCTCAAACAATCGTGTATACACCATGTTGGCGGCTCACACTTTGACTAATATCCACATGTTCACTTTATTGTATAGGAAACTTTGAACCAGGCCGATGCAGATTTAGGCGGCATGAGGAAAAGTTTGGCACAGCAACAAGACGCGAGAGCTCAAGCTGAGGAGATAATTCGAATCTCCTTGGAAGAAAATGAAAAATCCAAGCTGAGTTCGCAACATATAAAGAAGCTACCAGAACTGATAGAGCCGCCTTGATTAAACATGCTGAAGACAACGAGAGTCAGCTGAAGCTGGTTACCAAAGAGCTAACTGGTCTCAAACGATATATCTCCAAGATGACCACGACTGTTTTTGGTAAGCATTGTTTGCAAGCCTTTGATCTATCAATCTTTGTAGAAAAAATGACCCGTCGGGCGACTTATATTCTTGAATTATTTGCAGGCCCTCGATCTCTGAACCTTTAAGACAACTGTGTACTAAAGCTGAAAGCTTTGTATACTTTAATGGAGCAACTCTATGCTGGAGGTTTATTCACCATCAAGGTTGTGATGGGAGACAAATACTCGGTGAAGTTTATTAGTGACATGCTGAGGCGCCTCTCAACCATGCCCAAAAAAATTGAAGAGTTGAAGAGATCAGCTTCACGTAGAGGTGCAATCACTGCTCTTAGTTGGGCTCTGGCTTACGCACCACAACTTAACCCGGAGGAGATAGCTGGCGGGTTTCCAGAATATAAAGATGATGGGTCAGCATTTACCCAGGAAGATTACGCACATTGCATGAAGGCGGCTCGCCTAACGGCTAGTCAAGTGACTGAAGGTGCTAATCTGAGGACATATCAGGCGGCTTATGATGAAAACAACACGCGTGTGTGGCCACCCACATTTGAACGAGTGGATCTAACTCCTCAGCACTGTAAGCATCTTTTTGCCTCCGATGTTGACCGTCCCCCATCTTGAATGAAGAAGCTGAATTCCACACTTTAATAAATTGCAACTGGGATATGGGCAACCTCCAAGTCCAGGACCCGGAAGGCTCGGTGCACGATAACCTGGAAGCGTCTTCAACAAGAAGTCTTGCCAAGACTAACCCAGAAGCGTCTAGCCCAGATGAACTATCAACCGCGTTAGTGTATTGATTATCGAAAAACTTGGGCTCCATGTAGCCTTGTAATACCTTTAGATGTAAAGATTGCTATCTTGCGTCATGCCTTCGTGCATGCTGGAGCTTTTTTGTATCACCGCTGAATTTGATAATGGCTGCTGGAAATGGCTCAATTGTGCCTTTTGCATCGATGTTCTTGTTGAAGTTAATACGGGTGAGTCATTATAAGCCACCTGTGTGAAATTTTCCACTTGTAATTTATCTTCCCACCGTAAGTTAATGGCTCCATAACCCGAATACTCTTCAAGAGCTAGTATAAAATACTGAATCCTTCCCTCGAAAAGGTAACACCATATTATGTCATCAATTTATTTTGAATAAGCCAGCTCAGTAAGACACGGTAGAGAGACGAGTTTGCGAAGCTCTATTCATGCCCTAAGATGGATTTTTGCAATAACCCTTTACGATTTAGACTAGCTGATCTGGCTCAACTCAAGCTTCAGTGTAGCGGGTTTCATGAACCCATGGTTTCTCCATTTCCCATATGCCGACTCTCACACGACACCTCAATGTTTTAACCTTGACAAGTTCAGGGTCCACAATGGATTAACTCGCCAAGAGTACACGGGGCCAATAAGGGGAGTGGAATAAACATACAGTCTGGTATAACCATTGTAAAGCGGTAATTTTTCGTAGACAAAGAGGGTGAGAAAGCTAAACTCGGTGAACTGGAAGCCCCCAAGTGAACCATGATCAGGGAAAAGCCAAGCATCAGATTGAAGAAGATAATGTTATTATTGCCAAACAATCTGGGGTATAATAGCCCCTAGATAAGCCGGCTTGATTCTCCTGACCACAATTGGTTCCTATGTACATGAATAAGGAGCCAATGGCTCTAAGTATAGTAAGGCCGAAGGTGAGCAATGGTCCACGGCTGGGTTGTCTCCTCCTCCGAAGTTGGCTTATATGGACGAATGTCTATTAGATAGTATGAGCCATTATGAAGACTTTTTCTGACCACGAAAGGACCTTCCCATGGTGGTGACAGCTTGTGCATGCATTTATGATCGTGAATCAATCGAAGCACTAAGTCATCATCTTGAAAGGTCCGACTCTTAACCCTACGGTGTTGATAGCGATGTAGGTCGTGTTGATATATAGCTGATCATGCTGCTGCCAAATCACGCTCTTCCTCTAAGACGTCCAAGGAATCCTGACGTTCCTGCTTGTTGTCTGCTTCAACATAAGCGGCGACTCGAGGAGAATCATGCCGTATATCAGTTGGTAAAACTGCCTCAGCTCCAAAAACTAGGAAAAGGGTGTGTAACCAGTGGATCTATTTGGTGTCGCCCTGTTGCTCCAAGGCACTACGGGGAGCTCCTCAACCCAACAACACGGAGTACGCTGCAAGGGAACCATGAGTCGGAGCTTGATCCCACACAAAATTTCTTGATTAGTTCGCTCGGCCTGTCCATTGGACTGTGGATGTACTACAGCGGACACATCAAGCCGGATATGCTCCTGCTCGCAAAACTGCTTCATGGCGCCTTTTGATAAATTGGTGCCATTATTAGTGATAATACTGTGAGGATAACCAAACCGAAAATTCAGCTTCTTTAGAAACTTGACTGTTGTCTCTGCTTCACAATTGCGGACAGGCTCCGCCTCAACCCTATTTGTAAACTTGTCAACCGCCACCAGTAGATGAGTCTTTTTGTCGAAAGACATCTTGAATGGGCCAACCATATCAAGCCCCCAGACTGCAATAGGACAAGTGATTGGGATCCTACATAATTATTGAGCCGGCACATGAACCTGACGGCCAAATTTTTGACATCCATCACACTTGCGCACTATATCCTCCGCGTCTGAATGAGCCGTCAACCGATAGAACCCATGTCGAAAAGCTTTTGAGGCAATGGATCGTGAACCGGCATGGTGGCTAAGAATCTCGTTGAGGATCTCTCGTCCTTCCTCAGGTGAAACACAGCGTTGAAAAACACTTCTAACACTTCTCTTGTACAACTCGCCCTGATGAATAACCATGGTTTTGCATCATCGTATTATCTAGCGAGCGACAAGTTCTTCAGCCGAGAGCTCCCCTCGAGCGAGATAAGCAAAGTATGTCACCATCCAATCAGGGGTCGCTCGGAGAGCCACCAACGACAGCAGTTCCAGGTCAGGGATGGCTATATCTTTCTCAGTCGGTAACTTGACCGAGGGGTTGTGGAGGACATCCATGAACACATTAGGGGGAACCAGCTTGCATTGAGATCCGAGTCATGACAATGCATCAGCCACCTCATTGTGTCATCAATTGATGTGATCAACCTGATAGCCGTGAAAGTGACTTGCCACATCACAGAGTGTCCGTTTGTAAGCCGCCATTAAGGGGTCCTTCAAATCCCAAGTTCCAGACACCTGTTGAGCCACCAAGTCTGAGTTGCCCAAGCACCTGACCCGACTAAGTTTCATCTCCTTAG
The DNA here is from genome assembly GCF_904849725.1 of Hordeum vulgare subsp. vulgare. Lineage (NCBI taxonomy): Eukaryota > Viridiplantae > Streptophyta > Magnoliopsida > Poales > Poaceae > Hordeum > Hordeum vulgare. The sequence goes on along the minus strand of NC_058519.1, from coordinate 318,918,418 downwards.
CTATCCTGAGCCCATGTAAGAGAGCCTCATACTCAGCCCCATTGTTGGTACAAGGGAACATGAGTCGTAGAACATAACAGAACTTGTCATCCCTTGGAGAAGATAACACTACGCCAGCCCCCCAGCCTTCCAATTGCATGGAGCCATCATAATGTATAGTCTAGTACGTGTTGTGTGGCCTATCCTCTGGGAGCTGAAGATCAGTCCAATCATTGATGAAATCCACTAGCGCTCGGGTCTTGATGGTTGTACGAGGCATGTACTTCACATGATGGGGACCAAGTTCAATTGCCCCACTTAGCAATACGACATGTAGCCTCTCAGTTCAGTATGATGTCCCCAATTGGGGTAAACTACCCACAGTGATTGGATGCTCCTGGAAGTAATTCTTCAGCTTCCGTCTTGCCATAAAATCCCAAACACCATCTTTTGCCAATGTGGATACCGCTGGTTGGACAAGGTTCTCACTTCACTAACAAAATACACTGGCCGCTGAACCGACTATTCTTTACCTTCTTCCTTGCGCTCAACTACAAGAGAAACTCTTACTGCCTTAGAATTGGCAGTGATGTAGAGGAGCATGGGCTCTTTGTCGGTCCGGGCAGCCAAAATGGGCGGCTCAGCCAACTGTTTTATTAGTGCTTCGAAAGCTTCATTGGCCGCGTCCGTCCAAACGAAAGTATCTGTCTTCTTGAGCAGTTGATAAAGAGGGATTGCCTTCTCACCAAGGTGACTTACGAACTAGCTCAATGCCGCGATACGACCCGCCATGTGCAGGACCTGATTGATATTGGTCGGCGTACCAAGAGAAGTGATTGCCTTGATCTTATATAGGTTAGCTTCAATGGCTCGCTCGGACACCAGAAAAGCTAGTAGCTTGCGTGCAGGAACACCAAAAACACACTTGGTTTGGTTAAGCTTCATCTGGTACACTCGAAGATTATAAAATGTCTCCTTGAGATCCTCCAAGAGCGTTTCTTTCTTCTGAGACTTCATCACGATGTCATCAACATAGGCGTGACCATTGCACCCGATCTGACTGTGCAAACAGTTCTGGATGCAGCGTTGATAAGTCGCCCCCGCACTCTTAAGTCCAAAGGGCATAGAGACATAGCAAAAAGCCCTGAAAGGGGTTATGAAAGCCGACTTTTCCTGATTCTCCTTGGCCATCTTGATCTGGTGGTAACCTGAGTATGCATCCAGAAAGCATAAGCGCTCACAACCAGCCGTAGAGTCAATGATTTGATCGATACACAGGAGACCAAATGGATCCTTCGGACAAGCTTTGTTGAGATCGGTGTAATCGATACACATGCGGAAGGTGCCATTCTTCTTTAGAACTAAGACTTTGTTAGCCAACCATTCAGGATGAAAAACTTCAATGATGAACCCGGCAGCTAGGAGCCAAGCGACTTCTTCCCCAATAGCATTGTGTCTCTCCTCGTTAAAACGACGAAGGTATTGTCGAAATGGTTTCATATTTGGATCCACATTAAGGTGGTGTTCAGGGAATTCTCTCGGCACTCTGGGCATGTCAGACGGTTTCCATGAGAAGATGTCCTGATTCTGACAGATGAATTCGATGAGCACGCTTTCCTATTTGGGATCCAAGCTGGTCCCAATAGTGTATTGCTTAGAAGAGTCGCCCAGGGTGAAGTCGACTTGCTTGGTATCGTCCGTCGGCTTGAACTTGAGCGGCAGCTTAGCATCGATAGTAGGGTTCTTGAGAGGACTCATGTCGGCCGGGTCAACATTGGCCTTGTGGAACTTCAACTCTTCTGTGGCGCACGCCGATTCAGCATATGCAGCGTCTCCTTCCTCGCACTCCTGAGCTATTTTTCGATTCCCGTTAACTGTGATGATACCCTTGAGACCCGACATTTTGATCTTGAGATAAACATAGCAAGGTTGGACCATGAAGTGGGCGTAAGTCGGCCATCCAAGAAAGGCATGGTAGGGACTCTTGATTTTGTCCACCTCAAACATCAGAGCCTCACTTCTATAATTGGACTCGTCACCGAAAGCGACATAGAATTTGATCCGCCCGACTGAGTATGCCGACTTGCCTGGGACTATACCATGAAAGACCGTCGTCGAAGGCATCCGGACATCCCCGGAGAAATTCATTCGCCGGAAGGTGTCATAATATAGGATATTAATGATGCTTCCTCCATCCATGAGAACATACGAGAGGGTGTATCCTCCAACCTTAGGCGCCACCACCAATGCTAAGTCACCGGGATTATCGAGCCGAGGTGGGTGATCGTCCCTACTCCAAGTGATGGGCTGCTCTAACCAATTGAGATGTCTAGGAACTAGAGGTTCAGCCATATAGATCGCCCTCTGCTTGACTTTCTTATGTCGCCTGCAAGTGTTGGTGGTGAAAACGTGTTACTAACCATTGCTCAATTTCTTAGGGTTGCTCTGGAACCCGCCCTGGTTATTATGTCGCTGGTTATTTTGGCCAGAATGTTGTCCATTCCCGTTGTTTGAGCCGCCCTGCCCACGAGAGCCGGATCTAGGGAACCCGCCAGATGAGCCCCCATAAGACCCGCCAAGACCAAGCTAACCCGGGTGTCCACCGCCATCACCCCCTTGGTTATCCCTAGAGGCCTGGAGACAAAATTCCTGCATCACATAACAATTTTCCCAAGAATGAGTAGACGGGGTATCTGGGGTGCTATGCTTAGGGAAAGGTGCCTTGAGCATCTCCTCGTAATTATGCGGTTTTCTCCAACTGAAGCCTCGAACTGGACTGGTATTCCGACACTGATTTCTGAACCCAGTATTGGTGTTAGCAACAAAATCTGACCCGCCGTATTGCTGCTTTGTCTTTCCTTAACCTCCCTGGTTACCATTGCGCCCAGGGTTTTGATAATGGCCCTTGGTACCATCTCCTTTTTTACTCTCATTGGCTTTGTCCTCATCTGAGCTGGCATCCTTCGTGCCATCTGACTTGGCGTATCTGGTGAGGGTGTCCATCAACTTGCCCATATATTGCACCTTTCGCTTCAGGCGGGAAAGCTTTAAGACTAAAGGTTGAAAATGGCAATTCTTCTCCAAGATCAGCACGGCTTGAGCCGATGTAATTTCGTCTAACGAATGGATGATTTCCGCAACCAAGCATGTCTAGTAGTGAGCCGACTCATCATTGCGTTGAACGCAATGCTGCAGATCCACAATCGTCACTAGGCGTTTGCAGGTTCGTCGGATTTTTTTATAAACCGCTCCTTCAACTCCGCCCAAGTGTTGATAGAATTGGGCAGTAGGTTTTTCAACCATGTTCGAGCCGGCCCTTCCAACATCATCACGAGATATTTGGCACACACTGCATCACTAGCATCAAGATCTGTTGTATAGTTGGGCACCTTGTGAGGACCTTTGAAATATTTCGGTATGCGCTCCTTGTGAAGAGCAAAAGACAAATAGGGGAATCCTACGGGCCTACCACCCGACTCGTCATGCGCTGGCACTGGCTGGGTGTAAGTCGGAACCACCTGAGCCGCCAGCGCCGCTGCCGCATCTGCTTTCGACTGACGAGAGGCACGGGCCGCGTTTACAAGCGCCTGGGCATTCGACATCGGGTGTCCGGGCTGGTTGACTTGAGGCTGCTGTCAACGAACGCTGCTGGAAACCACTAGAGACTCCTCATGGCAACTCTTGGTGTGCCTGGCATGCAGCATGGAGTGCAACAGATCGCGGCTATAAGAGAATTGCGCCTGTTGAACCACAACAGTCTTTAGCATCTCGACGGTGTTCCTTGCCTCCACCTCGACCGGGGTGTTTCCGTGGATGGGGAGAGACTCCTGGATACATTTGGCAGCAAGCATGTTATCGACAGGGTTGGAGAAGTGGCCATGCGGCGTCCGGAACCACTGAGTTGGTGGTTGGGCAGGTGGAGGCTGAGCCGGCTCAACGTGTAAGTATGTCTGTCAGGGGGGTCCCGCTCCACGGCCGGCGTGTGTGGGCTATCAAACAAGCGAGCCAGGTCAAGATTGGACAAAAGGCGACTCTGATGTCTCCTCTGGTGTACCGCATCGAAGGCGTTTCAACGATGCTCCAGCTGCCAAGCCTCAGCCTTCAAACGCTCCGACTCATCATTGATTCGAGACTGAGTTCCGCCATCCGGGTGTTTTTGATGTTAATCTCCAGCTGTTCCTTGGACATCTCCTCACGAAACTTCGTTAGCTCTATGTTGATATTCACCTGATTCTCAGCGGTAACCGGGGTCATCACGAGTTTGGCCATCTCCCCCATCAAATCCGTAATGGCTTGAGTTGGTGTCTTGCCAGACCCGCTGGCTCCATTGGTGGCGTCTGCTCCTGGCAGATCGTGAGCCGGCGTGGCCCCTGCCATGTAGATGGTGACCTGGCAAGGCGGCTCTTGCGGTCCTTTGGAGATTGCCGCCTCAGGGAACCCCCAAGCCCTCCAACATAGAAAGGGCAGATCGACTACGTGTCTCCCATGGACAACTCGCCATCAGAGTTAACACGGGTATCTCCGCTAGCCGCCGGCTCATCCGGGTGGCTGACCCCTTGCATTAAGCTGATGAAGATGCGACGCCGCTGATATGTCCGAAACGTATCTATAATTTCTGCTTGTTCAATGATCTTTTGGGTAACATTGTTATATGTTTTGCTACACTTTTATATCATTTTACACATATTTGAACTGACCTACTAACTCAGTGCACCCAGTGTTAGTTTCTGTCTGTTGATGTCTATTTTTCAAGGGCTTTTACCCAATTTTCCGAAACCCGAAAAAATCCAGAAAAAATATATAAAAAATCAGCGAAACAGAAACTTCCGGATCACCGAACAAGGGCGAGGAGCCTCCCACGCGGCCTGCTGGCATGGCCAGGCCCTAGGCTGCTCCAGGAGGACGCCTGGGTGGGTCCCACCTCCTTCGGTGCCCTCCTTTGGCCTATATTTAGAGTCCCTAGAGGAAACCCTTGCAGACTTTCTGGAATCGCGAATTTCTTCATCATTCCGCCGTAGCAGTGCTTCCGACATCGGGAGCGTCAGGAGACCTCTTCTGGGCACCCTGCCGGAGGGAGTATTGACCTCCGGGAGCTTCTGCACCGCCATGGACGTTTCCCGGACGTGTCGTGAGTAGTCCTCCTTGGACCATGAGTCCATCTAGTAGTTATGTGATGTATTTTCTCCAATCTTGTGCTTCAATGGTTAGTCCTTGTGAGATGCCCTACATGATCAAGGCATCTATGTAATTCTCTTGCTATTGCTATGCTCGGTTTGTTGGGATCCGATGGGTTATGAGATTATATTCAGATTGTTATGAGTTATATATTTGATTATCCTTTTATATTATATTCCTTTGTGATTCTTGCATGTTCTCCGTTGCTTTTTATTGCTTTGGGCAAGTAGTAGGTCATAACTCCAAGAGGGAGCGTTATGCATGATTGTGGGTTCGGGCCCCTCGATGTCTAGCTTGGGTGACAGAAACATGAGACTAGGGGATATGGTTCTTGCCACCAGGGAGAAAACAACAGTGCTTGCGACCACGGTTGCTAGGATTGTTTACCTTACGCATAATTATTTAATGCAGTTGTCCGTTGCTTTGAGTTTACACTTTGGGTGGGGCTCGCAACTTAATACCAGAGAGAGTTGTGGATAGATATCTCAAGGTGGATGATTAGTAAGTAGATGCCGATGAATAAACGGTCTACTTGTCTTGGCGTACTGCCCATTACTATTGAACCTCTAACTATCAAGGAGCATAATTAGCATTGCGGTGCGATCATAATTCTGTCAATTGCCCAACAGTGATTTGTTTACCCTAGCATAGTTGTTTATCATCTTTTGGGAGAGAGACATCACTAGTGAACATCATGTGACTCCGGTCCATATCACCATCGTTGTTTACACCTCCATCATTTATCGCTTTCATTTACCTTTCCGTTGCAATCACTATTACCTCCCCGCTTGTGTGTTTGATCCTTTGCAAAGTACAAGGCCGGAGAGATTGACAACCTCTCTATACTCGTTGGGAGCAAAGTTATTTGTTGTGTGTGCAATTCCATGTATTCTGCTAGCGCCAGGGTGGAAGACACCTACTTGTTGAGCCTAGGAGTCCTCCTAGTTCGATAAACCTTACAGTCTCTGTGTAAGGGAAATTTGTTGCTGACTACATCTCCACCTTCCACTTGGGGTAACCAACGAGGGGCGAGAAGTATATACATCAACTTGTCATCAAGTAAATTTCTGGCGCCGTTGTCGGGGACTCCAGTCTTCAAGATAGGGGAGTTCCACACTATCTTTTACCTTTTCTTTTTAGTCTTGTTAGTTTGCTTTTTAGTTTTTGCTTTAGAGTCTTATACCGAAAACCACAAAAAAATAGTTGCTTTGTTCTTGCTTGTTGTCGCTGCTATGGGTTCCACTGAGAACACCAAGTTGTGTGACTTCACTAGTCACAACAACAATGACTTTATCTGCACTCCTATTGCTGCTCCCGCCACTGAGGCCACATCCTATGAGATTAAACCTGCTTTGCTGAACCTAGTTATGAAAGATCAATTCTCCGGTGCTGGAGATGATGCTGCCTTGCACTTGAACAATATTGTTGAGCTATGTGATATGCAATAATATAAAGAATTAGATGGTGATATTGTTAAACTTAAGCTTTTTCCTTTGTCCTTGAGAGGAGGAGCTAAAGTGAGGCTTCAATCTTTGCCTAGGAATAGCAAAGATTCTTGGGATAAGTGCAAAGATGCTTTTATTGGGAAGTATTACCTGCCTGCTAAGATTATCCAATTGAGGAGTAACATTATGAATTTTAGACAATTGGATAATGAACATGTTGCTCAAGCTTGGGAACATATGAAATATCTTGTTATGAATTGCCCTACTCATGGTTTGACTACTTGGATGGTTATCCAAACTTTTTATGCAGGATTGAACTTTACCTCGCGGAATCTGTTAGACTTGACTGTGGGAGGAACCTTTATGTCAACTACACTTGGTGCTGCCAAAAAACTATTGGATGAGATGATAACAAATTATTCTCAATGGCACACCGAGAGAGCTCCAACAGGTAGGAAGGTAAACTCTGTTGAGGAGATCTCCTCCCTTAATGATAAGGTTGACATGATCATGACTCTACTTACTAAGCAAGCTCCTATTGATCCTCATGATGTTCATTTAAATTCTTTGGTTGCTCAAGAAAGAGAGCAAGTGGATGTTAGTTTTATTTATAGGAACAACTTCAATAACAATGCCTATAGGAGTAATTTTGGTAGCAATCCTAGACCGTTCCCATCCAACAACTATGGGAACAACAACAATTATCCTAGCACCAAAAACTCCACTTCTGAATTAGAGAGCATGCTTAAATATTTTATCACTTCTCAAAAAGCCTTCAACAAGAGTGTAGAAGAGAAACTAGAAAAAATAGATAGTCTCTCTTTGAAGGTGGACAACATAGCTCATGATGTAGAGATGCTTAAAATTAGAACTTCCCCACTTGAGGAAAGGAACACCACACCCATGAGTGCTATCCAAGTCCAAATTAATGAGAACATAAGAATGCTAGCCAAACTTGAAGAGAGATGGGCTAGGGAAAAAGAAGATGAAGAGAGAATTAAGAGCCTTCCTACACACACTACCATTGCTACTATACAAGTTGTTGAGGACCTCAAAACTTTAGCACACATCCCACTCCTACTCCCAATGGACCTATTAATGGTGATGCTAATACCTCAACTATAGGACAAGAAGGTCCTATGAATTTAGAGACTACCAAAAGAATGAGCTTAGATGACATTACTACCACTTTAATTAATGGTAGTAATCTTGATTTTGACAATTGTAGTCACTCCGAAGTCATCACTTTTTTGCAAAGAATGGCTAAAGACCCCCACACTAGTACACTCAACATTGCCTTCACTGAGCATATTACCAATGCTCTTATCAAAGATAGGGAGGAGAAGCTCAAGCTAGAGACTTCTATTCCTAGAAAACTAGAATATGGTTGAGATCCTATGGTCAAAATAAAATTGAATAATATCTCTTGCTTTGCTTTGTGTGATGTTCGAGCTAGTGCCTCCGTTATGCCCAAAAGAATGTATGATATGCTTGATTGGAAACCTTTTGATCCATGTTATTTTGGTGTTCGTCTTGTTGATTCTTCCATAAAGAAACCTTTAGGGAGAATTTATGAATGTTCTTATTATTGTCAATGATAATTATGTGCCCGTTGATTTTCTTATTATGGACATTGAATGTGATCCTTCATATCCAATTATTTTGGGACGTCCTTTTCTCTGCACCGTTGGTGCTATCATTGACATGAAAGAGGGAATTATTAAACTCCAATTTACTCTTAAAAAGGAAATGGAACACTTCCCTAGAAAGAAGATTAAGTTACTTTATGAGTCTGTTACTCGGGCAAGTTATTCTTTTGGAGTTGATAATACTTGATCTTCTTGCATTGTGCCTAGCTCAAAGTCATAAAGGAAAGCGCTTGATGGGAGGCAACCCAATTTGTTTTTACTTTCTGTTTTAGTGGTCTTGATGTGTGTTACTACTATAGCAACATCATTGTATCTTTATTTTTAAGCTTTGTGCCAAGTTATAGCCTCCGATTGCAAGAAAGTTCAAAAGTTGTGACATGCTGTCCAGAAACATATTATGTGTGCTTGACGGAAAAAATCACCAAAAATCACCAGATCATCTTTTTGATCTGAACTTTTTTTATAGCATGATATATATAACTGCCTTTCTGGAATGTGTTCTGAGTTTTTTTATTTGAGTTGCATAAGTGTCGCGAATAAATTATTTACTACCTGTTGTTCTGGTTTTCACAGCTTCTGCCATGTTTTGCGTTTTCATTGTTTTGCGAATCCTAAGCTTGTTTTTTATATGCAAAAAACTTTTGGCAATCATGAGAAGCAGTAGATTTTCATGAAAATCTTTATTTCCAGTAGGTATTGAATTATTCTATTAAGGGAACTAACCACTCTAATCAGCTTATGATGAGTTTTGTATGAAGGGAGTTTTCAAGTATGCAATGGGAGAGATGATGAAAGAAGATACAGGAGTGTCAAGCACTCAAGCCTGGGCATGCCCCCATGCACCCAAAAAAATATTCAAAGGAGACTCAAGCGTCTAAGCTTGGGGATGCCCCTGTGCATCCCCTTCTCTATCAACAATCATCAGTTCGTCCATCTCCATGCTATATTTTTATCACTTCATATGATATGTGTTATGCTTGGAGCATCACGCTATTTACTTTTTAGTTTGTTTTAGTTTTGCTTGCTGTTCATAACAAGTCGGAACCTAGCCTACCTTGTTTGAGAGAGAGACACACTCCATTCCACTATAGAAGACAACATAGCTTTTCATGCTTATCCTTTTTGCGTGTTCTTCATCTTCTCGTAGCTACTGGCATGCTTAGCTCTTAGTTTTCATGCTTATCTTTCTCAGAGCTATTATTTAGGTTGATTTTGGAACTCTCTTGAGTTATCATTCTTATCTTGTTTAGAGAGTTGTCTTGTTGCACTGAGTTGTGTGTCTTGCATGAGTAGGTAATTGAGATTGCTATTTAAGTATAGTAGTAACCTGCAATAGTTTTGAGGTATTGATTTGAGTAATGTTTGGACTATTTGTGCCAAGAGATTGAGCCTATTAGTGATAGGTGTCGTATTTTGGGAAATCCGTGTGTTTTTCAAAAACTAAAAATTAGTTGAGAACTCTAGCTACTAAATTGATCGCTAACCTTCTGAGGGGTTGGAATATATAGAGTACCCTCACATTACCATGAGTTGAGGATGCGCAAGGATAACCAAACCCCCAAACACTCCTCCTCGGGGTACTTGTCTCTTTGTGAACCTCCTAACTAGATAGAGAGTTACCGATAATAAGTGTATGAGTTCTTCGGACTAATGTGAGTATTCGATTGTTGGCACTTCCACCATCCATATTTTGCTAGCCTCTTCTATACCATGCATTGCCCTTTCTCACATTGAGAGTTGGTGCAAACTCCGCCGGTGCATCCAAACCCATGACATGATATGCCCTGTCATGCATAAGCCTCATTATATCTTTCCTCGAAACAGGCCTACCTATTAAGGCATTTCCATAGCCTTTCCGAGATACATTGTCATGCAAAATCCACCATCTCATGACTTGATCTTCATGTCATACGTGCTTTTGCTTGATCATATAGCCGCATGCTAGTTGGGCCTTGCCCTCATTACTGCTACATGACGCGTTAGTACCATTGCATATCCTCCTACACTGGCAGAGGCATACATTTGCATACATCATGATAGTTTTCACTTGTCTTTATGTTGAGTACTTCTTATAAAGTGTGATGATTTTTATTTCTATTCATGTAAAACATAGAGTGTTGCCCTTAAGTGAGGAAAAGATCCCAAAGTGGACAAAACAAAAGATCCCAAAGAGGACAAATGAGAGATAAAAAGAAAGAGCTGAAGAGGCCACAAAAAATAAAAAGAGAAAGAGAAAAAGAAAAGGAGAAAAAAAGAAATAAAAAGAGAGAAGGGGGAAACACTACTATTCCTTTAGAAAGATCCACACTCGTACTCCATTACTATATTAGTACTACATAGAAATTATCATTCATGCATAACTATGTGGGGACCCTTACACTATAGAACTTGGTTTGCATATTCCAATGATGAGCCTCCTCAAATGAGCTCTAGGTATTCATGAGCAAACAAGTTGGATGCACCCCCACTAGTTCCATTAGAGAGCTTACCTTAGCTCATATGTGCATCTGTTACATCGCTATCCCTACTCCTCACATCATATCTATCATTTGGCTTTCTCTCGCCTATGGTTGTCCTCACTGAGGTGAGCCTTTCACACCTTTTTGTCTTCCTTCCCCATCATTATTCTATTTGCCATCGTAAGTGCCAACATATCTTGCTTACTCTCATTCATTGCATGAGTGCTTAAAATCGAAAGGGAGAGGATCATTTTGACTTATGCCTGACAAGTGGTCTGGGGATGAGTCAAAATAAGACTAAGTGTGGGGTTTAGTAGATTGAGTTCTCAATTAAAAAAAATATTTTATCTCCGAACCCATCTCCTACTTCTTGCATGCAAACACCATTTGGAGATATTCGAGTCACGGACAGCGAGAGCTCTTGCACCTTTATGTTCTTATTTGCTAAATTCAATACTAGATATAGACTCTTGCTTGTTATTGTCTTGACTTGGATTGCATATCTCACTTGTTTTACTTTGAAGTTCTTATATGTGCGTTAGCATGTCACCACATAAATTATTGTGTTATCATTTATCTACTCGAGGACGAGCAGAAATTAAGCTTGGGGGTGTTGATACGTCCCAAACGTATCTATAATTTCTGCTTGTTCCATGATCTTTTGGGTGACATTGTTATATGTTTTGCTACACTTTTATATCATTTTACACATATTTGGACTAACCTACTAACTCAGTGCACCAAGTGCCAGTTTCTATCTGCTGATGACTATTTTGCACGGGCTTTTACCCAATTTTCCGGAGCCCGAAATATCCATAAAAAATATATAAAAAGACAACGAAACAGAAGCTTCCACATCACCGAAGGAGGGACAGAGGGGGGCAGGGGCCTCCTAGGCGGCCTGCTGGCGCGGCCAGCCCCTAGGCCGCGCTAGGAGGTCGCCTGGGTGGGTCCCACCTCCTCCGGTGCCCTCCTTTGGCCTATATTTAGAGTCCCGGGAGGAAACCTCGCAGACTTTCTGGTATCGCGAATTTATTCATCGTTCCGCCACCGCAGCGCTTCTCAGATCGGGAGTGTCAGGAGACCTCTTCCCGGCACCTTGCCGGAGGGAGGATTGACCTCCTGGACCTTCTCCACCGCCATGGATGCTTCTCGGACGTGTCATGAGTAGTCCTCCTTGGACCATGAGTCCATGACCAGTAGCTATGTGATGTCTTGTCTCCAATCTTGTGCTTCAATGGTTAGTCCTTTTGAGCTGCCCTACATGATCAAGGCATCTATGTAATTCTGTTGCTATTTCTATGCTCAGTTTGTTGGGATCCGATGGATTATGAGATTATGTTCAAATTGTTATGAGTTATATATTTGATTATCCTTTTATATTATTTTCCTTACTGATTCTTGCATGTTCTCCATTGCTTTTTAATGCTTTGGCCAAGTAGTAGATCGTAACTCCAAGAGGGAGCGTTATGCATGATTGTTGGTTCGGGCCCCTCGATGTATAGCTTGAGTGACAGAAATATGAGACTAGGGGATGTGCTTGTTGCCACCAGGGAGAAAACAATGATGCTTGTGACCACGGTTGCAAGGATTGTTTACCTTACGCATAGTTCGTTAATGCAGTTGTCCGTTGCTTTGAGTTTACACCTTGGGTGGGGCTCGCAACTTAATACCGGAGAGATGTTCTGGATAGATATCTCAAGGTGGATGATTAGTAAGTAGGTGTTGATGAATAAACGATCTACTTGTCTTGGCATACTGCCCATTACTATTGAACCTCTAACTATCAAGGAGCATAATTAGCATTGCGGTGCGATCATAATTCTGTCAATTGCCCAACTGTGATTTGTTTACCCTAGCATAATTGTTTATCATCTTTTGGGAGAGAGACATCACTAGTGAACATCATGTGACTCTGGTCCATATCACCATCATTTGCCACTTGCATTTACCTTTTCGTTGCAATCAATATTACCTTCCCGCTTGTGTTTTGATCCTTTGCAAACTACAAGGCCGGACAGATTGACAACCTCTCTGTACTCGTTTGGAGCAAATTTATTTGTTGTGTGTGCGGGTCCACGTCTTCTGCTAGCGCCAGGGTGGAAGACACCTACTTGTTGAGCCTAGGAGTCCTCCTGGTTCGATAAACCTTACAGTCTCCATGTAAGGGGAAATTTGCTGCTGACTACATCTCCACCTTCCACTTGGGTAACCAACGAGGGGCGAGAAGTATATACACCAACTTGTCATCAGCCGCCCGATTTGACACTCGATGGGTTGAGTGAGCCGAACCGGCTCGACGACGTCGGTACATATGTCCGGCTCGGGGATGGACGCGCCGATTTTATCGATGAAGACGTGAATCTTACCGAAGGGGACCCGGTAGCCATACTCGAATGAATCGGCCTCGGGACCCCAGCTCGAATTGTGGATGTAGCGCTTTCCACGACGGCTCTTAGTCATCAGACCAACCGCGTAGCTCTCAAACCCTCGAAGGGGTCCCTTTGATAACTCAACTCCAACATGCGCAGGCCCCACGATAGGCACCAAGTGTCGTGTTTTTGTCATGGCAGATGTCCTCATGAAAGGACTTAGTGATGAGGCCATCACAACTATGTGGCAACTCAAAGCGGTTGATCGGGAACAAGAGACGACTTTACCCACGTTCGGCCCCTCTGATGGAGGTAAAAGCCTACGTCATGCTTTGTGTGTATTGATGGTGAAATCGATTACAACAGTGCGGATCGCGTGACCTCTGTCTCAATAAATTGTAACTTAACCTATAAGCCTCAGAGGCTTGCCTTTATATACAGGTCAAGACCCTGGGTTTTACAAGAGACCGGGTTGTGCTATGATTCGTAACCCGGAACATCTCTAACTCGCCTTGCTTTTCAAGAAAGGTTATCTTCTACCTATCTTCTAACTCATGGGCCTTGATCCGCCACCTTCATAGTAGAGAGTCGCCACACGACTTATAGGAACAGGCCACCTTGCACCTTTGATCTTGTACGTCTAGGCCCATCTTGAGTACAATCTTAAGCCGCCATAATCATGACCCGACCCCATAGGGTGGGTTATACAGCAGGGTAATATCCCCGACATTCACCAAATAAAAACACCACTATGGATCCACTCTCATCTCCCTATGAGAAGGCCATCCATGGCACTCACACTTATCTTGCATGTTTTATTGTATCCATTTCAAGTTGTCTATTTACCACATAATGTTTCCAAGTAGTCCATATCCGAGGGCACGGCTATGCGAACAGATTAATTCACCCTGCATGGGTATACTTTTTCACACACACTCTCACCACTTATCACCATATGCACGTCATGCATCACGGCAACCTTCAAGCGGAAGCACTAGCGTGGGTATCGGCAATGACTGTCAAACACACAAGACCCTAGTCCTAGTTTATCGCCTATTTGAGACTGAACCCGCAAGGAAGTCCAGCCGAAGTTTCCTTAAGGGCCTCAAACAATGTGTGCAAGGTTCCACAAGCCCACCATCCGGGTGCCACTTACTACATCGTGCCACTGTGTATCTACCGCAGTAAAGCCTACCCCGTCGGGCAGAGCCAAACACGACCACCAATACTTTTCCCACGAACACCAAAAACTAGTTGCAACTCCTAGACAGAGATCTAGGTGATTAATAAAACAAGAGGGTTCAAGTTACCGGAGCCCAATGTGTGGTAGTACCTTTTATTGGATAACATACAAAAAACTCAGTTCTTAAGGACAGTCCAAGTGAGACAACCCGCCATGTACTCCTACATGGCCTCTCATCACTACCTTTACCAAAATCGGATTCACACAATTTAGTCGCACAAAGTAGGACATGAACACAACAATTCTGATTCATCGTCCAGAATAAGGCTCAAGCAGTTGCTACTAATGCCAAATGGTTTCAACTATTTACTGTGGAAAAAAATAGGTCATGTAGAGGAATGGGTTCAACTACCGAGACATGTAGCAATTGAATTGTTATTGTCCTAGTGCAGTAAAAGAGAGCGGGAGCGAGAGAGTGGGTTTATATCGGTATGTTCAAGGGGGATTGCTTGCCAGACAGTTCTGAAGATAGCATTTCTCTTCATCAGTGTCAACGATCATAAAATCAGAACCATCGTATACCGAGGAGGAACAAAACTGACAAAAGAAAAGAGGAGCACATACAATGCAATGCAACAAACATGAGGTATGATATGGCATGTTCAAACATTGAATTGACCTAGTGCAATAGATAGTCACATTAAGTGAAGTGGAAATCAATTATATATTAAATTCCAACTCAAACATTATTTATCGAATTGTCCTAACCATCACTTTCCCTACTTGGTGATGTTAACTTATTCAAACATACATGAACATGGCATAAACGGATTCCTTGTATTTTTCTGATCATTTTCCATATATAACTTCTCTTCATCTTAGCTACAAATTATTTACTATGAATTTTAGAAGTTTTAATCATTTCCTGAAATTCATAAATTAGTTATTGCATCAATAGGAGGTCATTGTGACGTCAGCGGGTCAACAGAGCTCGCCAGGGTCAACCCTGACATGTGAGTCCCATGTGTCATCGACACAGGCACTAAACAGAGCTTAATTTAACATTTTATTACTAATTTGGGGTCTAGGCCCACTCACATTGTGTCATATGGTTAATTAACCTATTTGATTAATTTTGGTGGTTAAACAAATTTGACCAGGGGCTAGGCCCCACCTGTAATTGACCCGGGAAGGTCAAACATTGGTCAAATGGACCGGCTTCGCTAGCTTTGAGACGCCGGCGGCACCAGACACAGTGGAGGTAGTCGGAACTCCTCCGACGATGACCATTTGGGCGGCCGAAAGCATCTACGCAAAGCTAGCGATCTCACGTGTCGAATGGAGCGGTTGGTCTCGCTAGGGATGACCTGAATCGACGGTGGCGTCCTCTTCTACGGCGGCCGGAGCTCGGGCAACAACGCTGTCTACGGCGACAGTAGAGGGCCTCCGGCGTCGATTCCTTTGATGAGGAGATGGGAGTAGCACGGGGGGGGGGGGCTCTGGGACGCGTTAGCTAGGTCGGAGGTGGCCCGTGACCGCGGGGGCTGCGAGTGGCGGCGATGATGGCGATCGGCCACGACCAAGAGAGGCGAGAGAGCGGGAAGGGGGAATGGATGGGTAAGCTCGATCCTGACGGCTCTGGGGATCTCATCCCCAGCGTTTATGTGGCTCAGGGCAAGCAGGAGGTAGCTCGGCTCTGCCGTGCGTGCTCCACGAACCTGCCTCGCCTTCTGGCAGAAGGTTGTACCAAGCGCTGCGTTGGCTGGACTGGGCTGCCTAGTGGGCCGGCTACAGGCCAGGTAGGTGCAGGTTTGTTTTTCCCTGTTTTTTTTTCTATCATTTGTTTTGGCTTTAAAAATACGCCAAACCATTTTATAATTTTCTGATAATTTGCAGGTGGTTTGAATGGATTTAACCATAGCAGCACAAAATGTTTCAGAATTAATGGACTTATATTTTTTATAATAAATATAAATCCATGGAAAATAGTTGTTAGATTAACTCAAAACCCCAAAATAAAATGTTGTTGTGATTCCAAAAATATTGGTTTGAATTTTACCTCATGCCAACATTTTCTTAAAACAAGAGGAACCTTTTCTTGGATCTCATTGAGACAATGTTTATATTCCCTATTTAACAGATATTTTATTCTCAGGCTTGATCATTCCTCATTTCAATTCCAAATGAATTTAAATGCAAGCATGAATGCTCACTAATTCAACTAGCTACAAGCAATAATCTAGGGTTGTGACAACTCAACCCCACAAAATAAGAATCTCATCTCGAGATTCACGCATAGGGTAAGAGAACAGAGGGGACACCAAAGAATTACAATCTTCCCGATCCACTTGCCCTTCTCAAAGATGTTGATTCATTGCATCATGTTGATCATGACATCCTTATCTTTGAGGTCTTCACCTAAGCATCACGACAAAAGGAAATAGAAATCTCTATGGGAATCGATCTTCATGAAGATCGAACAACTCATGATCAACTGATAGAATGGGACGTAGGAACTTCCCTTGCGATGAGACACAAAACACATGACGGGAATAAGGAAATAAGGCATAGGACGAATGTTTAATTTGGTAGACAACAATTCCACGCTAGAACAGAAGGTGACGAGGTTTCAAAGTACCGAGGAATGAAATTGCCCTTTATACCATAACGGGGCACCTTGGGAAGGTGACTCGTAGAGTTATTCCCTTAAGTGGCAAAAATAATTACTTTTGATACAAAGATCATTGAAACTCTTCATACTAGGGTAAGTAATTAACAAATGATCATTGCAGGAATTTGAACAAATAGCATACTCAGTTTGATAAGGAAACTAGAGTTATAGATGTGCTCGACAATGGAGGGCACATTCCAATTAATACCGAGGATATAACCTAGTGTCTGGGCTTTCTCTCAATAACTTGAGCATGTTCGTATTCATCAGGGTTTTACCAACATCCATGCCAATATCCAAGCATCACATCATACTACGATGATGAATAATGGTGGAGGATGCAAATGCAAAGGAAAACAACACTTTCTCAGATTTCACCTTAGGTATGTCAAGGGAACAGAATCTGGATGATTAACCGAGAGACATTTAGCACTCTGCTTCTAATGTTCTCCTCGATGTAATATGGTAACTCAACTTCTTGGTATATGTCAGCATTTTGGGAATGGGGGTACCCAGACCTGCCTGCCTGTGGCCCATGGCTGGCCCACTTCATCGACCAAAACCAACGGACCCGGCACCACTCAAGACAAGGCCCTCGCAAGGGACCGAGCCTCCGGAGGAGGAATAGCTTCAAGACCCGCAGGGGGCCTCCTCAGGGCCCTCCAGAGTGGCGGAGACTCCGAGGCAAGACCCCGCCTCAGGAGCCAAGGATGACGCGGAGAAAGGACACGCGAGTAGCGGATTGCAGGACGGTGCAATTTCCCCTTCGTGCAAAGGAGGGAAGGACGTACGCGGGTGCCGAAGGCATCTCCCAATGGTTTCCATTCTGGTGCAACAACGCCATCACCGCTCGCCGGCAGGAGGGACGTCACCCCTGGACCCGCCCGTGAAGCGCTGACAGCCACTTTTGCACGCGAAGACCACCTTTGGGGAAGGGGAGCATGTTCCGATGTTCCCCTTCAAAGATTGGCCTTTGTGGGATCCCTTCCCGCCCTTGCGATAAGGGAAGAAGACCGGGGCCACCAATATATATAGAAGATAGGTTACTTCGCACACGGGGGCGATCGAATCGACCTGGGGAGATTCATTCGTCCACATACCCACGCCACACAAAGGCCTCTAGCCTTCGGAGGCCCTCGATCATTGTACTAGTTCATCCACCAACCTCCACGAGAAGCAATCCACCAAAGCAGGAGTAGGGTATTACGCTTCCCAGTGGCCCGAACCTGGGTAAACTGCCGTGTTTTGTGTCATCCTCACCATCGAGTGAGTTCTTTGCCATCCACAGTGAGTAGCGAGTTAGGCGAGGTGAGCCCGGGAGAGATCTTCGTACACACCCGTGTGTTCGAATCTTAAGGGTTTTGCGGAGGCCGAAATCCAACATTTGACGCGCCAGGTAGGGGGCGTGTCAGGGTCTTCTCCGCGCTTCATCTTCCCTAAGCCCCGCGGCTCTGATGGCCAGTGCCCAACAAGCTTGTTCGAGCCTCGTCGAGCTGGCTTCCAACTATCATACGGCAGCGGCCGGAAGCACCTGTACCCGTGTTATGGTACCAGGCGGCTCGTACCAGATCATCAACATCGTCTCCACCGCTGAAACCACCAGCGCCACCTAGACGCAAGGCGGCTGGGAGATGCCCCCGACACCTATGACGTGCCACATCAACCTGGGGACCTTAGCGCACAGGACGCGCTGCAGATGGCGAGTGAGATGCTCCACCAGCGACCAGCGCAAAGGGGCTTCGACGCCTGGGCGGACCACATCATGGAGCTGATCACCATCGCCCAGAAGGCCATCCGATCCCACTCTTCTTCAGGGCCGCAGGCACCAGGCATTGGGGGCTCGCACCCCCTGCCGGCCCTCGGGCTTGCAAGCGGCGGGGGCCCTCCGGCGCTAGACGGGGCCAAGAGAGATCTGTCGCATGCTGCCCTCCTCCTCCTCCAAATTCCGGCGGCCGGCCTCGAGGCGCAACGTGCCGGCAACCACCAGAGTCGTGATGAGAACGGCAGGACGTTCGATGCACACACCGTCGTGCATCACCAAGACCGGGTGGGCCCCCGACAACCCGGGGCAGCCACACAGGAGCGCTCCCTCAGGCGCAGACAACAGTGAGCGACGGAGGCGCCTGCGCGGGCGAACCACGATGATGGAGACACGCCAGGGTACCAAGGGAGTAGTGTGCACCGAGCAATGCCAGGGCCACCCAAAAGCGGCAATAGGAACAAGAGACTTCGTGCTGAGGCCCATTGCAGGAAGAACTCTGAGAAACGCAGCCGGGGGGACCTCCCCCAGCCGCAGAGAGGGACCGCCACCGTCGCGCTGTTGAACGGCTTTGGAGGTTGATCGAATGCCTACGCGGAGCCTTACGTACCGTATTATGTAACGCCACTTGACCCTCCTGACGAGGAAGAGCCTCACGCGTCGACCCCAGACGTCGGCCCTCCCCGGGAGAAAGGAACACCCTGGGGGTCCCCCTTGAGCCGCACCCTAGGGCTCCCGACGGCGGAGCACTGGGTCCAAGAGGCGCGGGTAGGGAGGCGCCCCCAAGCCACGGGGCATGACGCCAGCCACCGCCCCCGCGGAGGAATTGCGGAGGACCGGATCCCCGACCTCGGGAGGACGAGTCCGAGAAAGCAACGAGACAGAAGTGGTGCCGGTCACCCGAGGCGACTATGGTGCTGGTGTGATCTCCAACGGTCGGGCCTCACGAGGCGCCCCTCTAGCGCGAAGAAGCTATGCAAGGTAATTTTTTGGTTCAGTCCTCTAGGGGAGCGCCTGCTGGCCGCATGTACTTGATCAGGGCACGTCTCTGCCCATCATATCATTTACACGTGCTTCCGTAACTTATGTGCCATCCACTCAGCGATCAGACACCTTGCCTTGCTTGCATCTTTGGGTGATCTACCCTCCCCCCACCCCGCTCGGGGGCTCCGGACGGTGTGCGTTGCCCCGTCGCGGGAACTGGGGAGGCCCCGCGGCTCCCCAGGGCCACAATCAACAGTATGAAATGGGGGCCGCTTGAGCGTCAAAGGGGGGCTCCTGAGCATCGACCTTCAGGAGCCTTACCGGTCATAAGGCCACCTCCCACCCTTGATATCGTCCACGGACATTTGGTTGTAATTAGGGTGGCAGGGCTTGACCCCATAGCTGAGATCGTTCATTCGGTCGCAAGCAACAATGGTTGGGAAATGTGCGGGACCGGGTCTTGGCAACGCAGAGTCGCTCGAACGTCAAAGGGGGCTCCTGAGCATCGCGCCTCAGGAGCCTTACCGGTCACGAAGCCACTTGACCACCCTGGTGCCGTCCAGGCACATTCGGTCGATATCAGGGGGTGTCGGGGTCTTGCCTTGTGATGCTCCTCACGACGGCAGGGAAATGTGCGGGACTGGGACCTGTCGTCATGGAGCAGTAGAAAAGCCCTCAACCGGACTCACGAGAAGGAGGGAACATCATGGAGCCGGAGCGCCTTCGCGTTCGCCCTACAATCCCCACGGGGCCTGCACCAACTCGTGGCACCTCTGCATCGTCCTTCAATCCTTTCGGAACCTACTTCATCATGTGACACTCTCACGTAATAACAAGCCGAGGATGTATAAGCCCAGGGCTCCCCGACGACGCGGAAGGGGTCCACCCCACGCCTAGTGGAAGACCTATGCTCCGCGCTGGGTATAGACGGAGGCAATCAACACAGTCCACCAATGACTTCCGGAATTAGGCGCCTATGCCTCGGGGGTAGGGACACTCGCAAGGCCAAAGCGTCCTCCCGACCTCCCATATACACCCCCACCGTGACACTCTCACGTGATAACGAGCTGAGGTTGTATACGCCCAGGAGCCCCCGAGGACGCGGAAGGGTTCCATCCCACGCCTAGTGGAAGCCCTACGCTCCCGGTTGGGGAGAAGACAGAGGCAATCAACTCAGTCCACCAATGACTATGTCAGCCTAGGTGTCGGACGCGGCGTTTGCTTGCTTCTTCCTAGATTTCGAATTATCCTCTTTAGGACTTAAATCTGTCAATTTTAAGAGTTGATGTTTGAAAAACAAAAGGGGGGGGACTTCCTCTTGCACTATGTCGTTTCGCCGGTTTTGAAGTCTCTTTCCTGGATGACATTTTCTGAGGAGCCGAATGCGATGCACCGCGCCTTTGGGCCAAGGAGCGAAAGCAAGGACTTGTCGTCCCAGGGGCAAACATTTTTGGCGATCAACCCCCGCTCGGTGATCCGGATCGAAGCACGATATCACTACATAGAGTCTGAGGAGGCCTCAATGCGTCCTGAGGCGATGACCAAACGAACGGGAAGAGGAATCGCTCGAGCGCCAAAGGGGACTCCTGAGCATAGAGCCTCAGGAGCCTTACGGTCATAACTGGGGCCTGTCGGCGTAGAGCGGCTTGAGTGTCAAGGGGGGCTCCTAAGCAGCACTCCTCACGGGCCTTACTGGTCGCAAAGCCACTCGGCCACCCAGGTGTCGCCCTTGTCGACACCCAGGGCGTCGGGGCTTTTCCCCGTGAGGAACAACCTTGGTAACGGGTTGCGCCTCACGGCGGAAGGGAAATATGCAGGATCGGGATGTGCAGACACAGAGTGCCGAAAGGGTCCCCGCCCCATCCCATCTACAAAGCAAGAGCTACTCAGGAGGAGTTACGGAAGGGACGGCGCAAACCCACGAGCTAAGTACCCCGCATGCCCATACAAGGGCCATCTGGTTTCGCGTCAAACTAACCATGAGTTAAAACCAAGCGCACTAACGAGAAAATTCAGGGCCTAAGGACTAAACTGCGGCAAAGAACGAGGCCACCGACCAAGCGTGCAGCAGCACAAACGATGCCTCGGGAGGATAGGACCTCCTGAGGGCCCTGGCTGTCGTTGCCCCGGAGCAACGACTAGGTCATCGACGAGCCCTGTGCAAGGAAGCCGAGCCGCAACGACTACCAGCAAGCAAGCCGCCGATTCAAGAGCGAGGGGAAAAGGGAGAACGGCGAAGGTAGCGTGCAAAAGTTTAACACCCACCAGGGCAAAGTTCATGGTTCGCTATTAGAGGGACGGGAGAACAGAAGCGAGGAGACACCTAGGGGGAGGGGTCGCTGGCGCCGCCCTTCGCGCCGACGGGCTCAGCGTCGGAGCCCTCCTCCTTGCTGGAGACGGGCATTTCGACGTACCGCTCCACGAGGGCGTCCATGCGCGGGCGGACTTCGTCCCGGAGAAGTCGCCGGGACTCAGCAGGCACCGGCTCGACGACGCACTGGAGATCGAGCTCCGGGACGAGGCGGCGCCAGGTTGGAGAAGACGAGCGTCAAGGCAAGGCCCAGAAGCTCGCGTGCGTCGGACGCGTTGTGCTCCTCCACGCGGGAGACGTCGACCTCCAGCGTCTCCACCACCTTCTGGAAGAAGTCGAGGTAGCCCCCGTCGCTTCTCACATTCGCCAGCGCCAGGGCATCCCCCATGAATCGGCGTGTCGCGCACACTGCCCCGCCGGCGATGCCCTCGAACTGCATGACTCGATGGGATGCCAGCATCCGGGCGTACGACGCTTCGTCCTGGGAGGATTGAACGGCGTCGGCCGCCTCCTGGACCTGCCTTTGCAGCGACACCAGCTCCTCCTTGGCCTCCGCTTTGCCCTGGCGGGCGGCCTGGAGGGCGACCTCGGCACTCTCGAGCAGGGCCCGCAGCCCTTCCACCTCATCCCAAAGCTCACCAAGCTTGGGCTTCTTGGCGGCATGCGCACTAAAGAAAAGGGAAGATCAACTACCAAGAAGCTGACGAGACAACAAGGAAAGGGAATACAAGCGATGAACTTACTCATCGGCCAGAGTCCAGTGGCGTCGGACGCGCGGCGACCCTGAGGGTCCCCCACCACTGCTCCCGGGGGCTGACGAGGGCGCGAGCAAAGCCGCGCGTTTTCCCCGGCCGGAATCACCTCCTGGGAACACCATGGAAGACGAAGAAGTGAAGGGGAGGAGAGGTTTTTCTCAATGGAGCAAGGGAGCAGAGAGGGATCTCAAGATCGCAGCGCCTCCCCCGCGCCAGAGGCGAGGTAGATTTATAGGCGATCTACGGCCACCAACCGTCGTGGGAGCGCGAGCGTCACGCGCCACTCGAGGGCCGCGAGGTGGGCCGACGGGAGCGTTGCCGCCCACGTCGCTTCACCTGTCAACCGAGCGGTCACGTCTGTGAGGGCCGTTGGGTGGGGTCAGGCCGCACTGGTTCCATTCAATGGGAACAATGATGGCATTTGCGGTTCTTGGAGATCGTGTCGTCGTGGCCTGGTGTGCCCCGGACGCCTCGAGGAGTGAGAGCGTCGCCGCATGACGGCTGGACACGTGTTGCGCCTGGCCTGCAAGAAATGAGGGCACGCAACACTTCATGCCTTCCTCAAGGCTTCGCCGAGAAGCCAACCCAGGTGCGCCTTGGGGCCGGGGGATACTGTCGGCGTTCTGGGAATGGGGGTACCCAGACCTGCCTGCCTGCGGCCCAGGGCTGGCCCACTTCATCGACCAAAACCAACGGGCCGGGCACCACTCAAGGCAAGGCCCTCGCGAGGGACCGAGCCTCGCGAGGAGGAAGAACATCAAGACCCGCAGGGGGCTTCCTTAGGGCCCCTCCGGAGCGGCGGGGACTCCAAGACAAGACCTCGCCTCAGGAGCCAAGGATGACGCGGAGACAGGACAAGTGAGCAGCAAATTGCAGGACGGTGTAGTTTCCCCTTTCGTGCAAAGGAGGGAAGGACGTACGCGGGTGCCGAAGTCATCTCCCAAAGGTTTCATTCTGGTGCAACAAGGCCATCGCCGCCCGTCGGCACGACGGACGTCACCCATGGACCCATCCCTGCTGCGCTGACAGCCACTTTTGCACGCGAAGACCACCTTTGGGGCAGGGGATCATGTTCCCCTGTTCCCCTTCAAAGATTGGCCGTTGTGGAATCCCTTCCCGCCCTTGCGATAAGGCAAGAGGACCGGGGCCGCCATTATATATAGAGGATAGGTTACTTCGCACAGGGGGGCAATCGGATTGACCTGGGGAGATTCATTCGTCCACATACCCACGCCACACAAAGGCCTCTAGCCTCCGAAGGCCCTCGATCACTGTACTACTTCATCCACCAACCTCCAAGAGAGGCAATCCACCAAAGCAGGAGTAGGGTATTACGCTTCCCGGCGGCCCGAACCTAGGTAAACTGAAGTGTTCTGTGTCTTCCTCAAAATCGATTGAGTTCTTTGCAATCCACAGCGAGTAGCGAGTTAGGCGAGGTGAGCCCAGGAGAGATCTTCGTACATGCCCCTGTGTTCGAATCGTAAGGGTTTTGCGGAGCCCGAAATCCGACAGTATCTAGAACATCAAGTAAAGGTCGGACTTCGGGTGCTCAAAGGGGGCCCATGAGAAACAACTTTTAGAAGAAGTCATATGAAGTGCTCATGGGGTAATGGCTAAGGTTGTCGAAAAAAGATATTATAATACCAGATCTTCCCGCTGGTTGTGTTTGCCACCAACACTTTACCGGGTTACAGAGGGACCAACATTATAATTCTTGGAAATCGTTCCAACCAGCATATTTGCTTGGGATTCAGATCTGGTTGGTGATAGGGTATTTCAGACTCAGCATGTGTGAAAAGGAAAGTTTGCAACACAATTTGACGAGATAACGTTGCGAGATTCTCGGGAGATGGACTACGGAAGCCAACTCCAATACATGAGATGGATTGCAAGGCACATGTGAACACACTCCCAAGACAAGCATGATCACGTAGAAGTCTTACAATAAAACACTACCTAGTTCTGGCTGGGAACCATCATTGCGGATAACGAAGCCATGTGCAAGTCCGTATGGGCCCTTCGGGAATAACACTTAACTTGTTTTACTTGAACAAATCAATTAGTGGCTTGGGTTGCTAGGAGATACATATGGTATGGAGGTAGCTAATCTCTCAAACCATAGAATACGTCGCACGTGCATGACTGACTTGGATGATTCCGAAGAAAACAAAATAACTTTTCTCGAATTCACGGCAACAACTTGCATCAATTGCACGTGAACGGAGAGAAATTCACTTCTTTCATCAAGGCATACACTTCATGGTTAACATGAAGGTAATGCCTACCAAAATTTCCAACACTAGCTTTAATATTCAACATAGACATGGAAAGGATAAATATGTTGTCGATGGGCTCAACAACAGTTCCTCGAGGTTTCCATACATAGAGGAAATTCCACTACTATGTGAACAATGTGGTAGCATTGGTGAGACCAAAAGATATAATGGTGTATGCTCGAGGAAAACAACTACGAGTAAGACAACATTAAGAAGATCTTTGGTTCTGGTTCTGATTTTACGATAGCCCGGACTCAAATCAAAAATTGGACAGGACGATAGGTGCAACGAATTGATCACAAGGATCAACCAATGAATATATCATGTTTCTTCAAGACTCACACGGCACAAAAGACATCCCTTTGGAATGAAGTAAGTCAGGCAAACCTTTTATCTTCCAACTCTCCAAGTTGTTGTTTAGCTTTACAAACTAGTTCCAGGGTACCCAACACGAATCCTTGGAGAAAGGGTTGGCTTATAGGAAAAAGAACTTGATCACGAACTCAACATAACGGTTAGGGGTAACCTGGTAATACTTCTGAGAAGATATTCGGAAAATCGCGAGCCATCGATATGCTATTAAGCTCAGGAACAATCTTGCTTTACAGGGCAAGATGATATAATCAAAAGAGCGTAGGATTGACACAATCCAAACTCAATGATCAAAGAGTGCACCTAGAGAAATGGACTAGGTGGCAGGATCAATCTTTAGAATGGTGATTCAATAATCAACACACTAAGAATGAAATTATTGTCCATTAACTTCCAAGCAACGGGGTTGCTAGGAGTATTGATTTCACACATCATGGTTCACTTGTCGATATTCCGGTTACAACCAACACGGGGACCGAGGAATGAATAATGATGGCGAGAAGTATCACTACATCAAGAGTTCGTAAGAGATGGTGCAATTCTCACATCATTCTTGACATAAGAGGGTAATACTCCAGGGTAGAACAGAGAAAAAGCTGGATTGGAATTTGATCTGCGGAATACAACTGCTTTGACTCAATCCTAGAACTACATGACATACTGGCGTTTGCTTCTCCCAGTCATTATGAAATAGAATGGCTTGACAGACCACAAGAATAATAGGCATCGATGACACGAATGTAAAACTACTCTTGAGTATCCACTCGTAGTTGAAGGTCAGAATGCAATTGGAGAGGGACAACTCAAGAGCACATTATTTTTCTGAGTTGTGGATGCATAGATTAGCATGTTCAACGATTTGAACATAATGCTTCCGGATAACCCATGCAAAAAGGAGGAATAGGCAGATTCACAATATGGAATAGAGAACTCATCAAGAGCACTCTTATTATGATCATTTAGTTCATGAAGAACTTCTGTGATGATAGTTCATGGTATTGGAAGAATGATATACCACCAACCTTGAAGGATAGAGAAAATTTACTAACATCCTAAAGGAACGAGCAAATACTATCAACGGAAGTGAGCAGAATGATTCTTGGGTCCAATAACCCAGAAATGGAATACCTACTCACTAAGTACAGGATGCTTTTGATGACGATGGCCAGAATTATCACACTGGAAACACAAAACACAACTAGACTGATGGGTGGTCTTTTGAGATAACACAGTTTCAAAATACTTCCAACAGATACGTCAAGGTAATAGAGTACCTTAACACAATAATTGGTGTGCTTTGTCTGGCCAAAAATACATTGAGAATAGGAGGAAGGAGTTTGCAATTGCATCAGATTTTATATCCCTTGGATAACTCGGACAGCATAACGACTGTACGGCATGAAATATGAGGCAACCTGCATGAAACTGACAACATATCAAGTAAATTCTTATGGAGACACTGATCCTGGAAGGAAACAACTTTCATATAAGTCTTCAACATAGTAACCCGTCAACCTGATGGATAGATGAGAAAGCCTAGTTTCTTAAACCCTGTAGAATAAAGAAGAGGGTGACTCCGAATTGGAATGACACGAGGAAAGGAGTAAAAGAATCTTACGTTCCCTTCCATAATAAATTCCCTTATATAACTAAAGAGTTGCTAGACTCAACATCGCCCACTTTGGCTTGACTATCCTACAAGCAGTCAAGCTCTGATACCAACGCTGTCGGGACCCTGATCCTAAGCCATACGAATCCAGCATGTAACACATCACATCACTTTGCGTCTCACGCATGGTAAACTCCACGGCTACCACCTTACCTTGGCCTGGACTGTTTGCGCCTTTTGGCTCACGTATATGAATGTGTCGTTAGCAATCATATGTTAGAGAACCCGGATCGACATGACTAGTTATAGACCTCAGGTGGCACAACCATACAGGCACAGGCATACATAACCCAACAATGCAGGTGGCGGTCATCGGCGTGTGTAGACGAGTCATAGCAAGCTACATGGAATCCATTACACCGCATGGCATTTCCCCGAAGGGACAGACACGGCAGCAAAGATGGATACATGCCGGTCAATCAATGTGTCCGGGGCAGTAGCAAGCTACCGAGGCTCGGTGGAAACACAAAGAGGCATTTCCACATAAAGAAGGCTACTAAAGGCATACAACTAGGTGTCGAATCCCACACATACAATGCATTTCAAAAACATACACACAATATGGATCATATGTGTAGATACAACAAGACATCACAACATAACTCTACGACTCAAGCATTTATTAGACTCATAAGATTCAACATAGTATGATGTTACGAACAGGGGTCACATGACCCAACACTCAAGTCATACAAGCATCTAGCGGAAGCAAAACATGTCTGGGTACAAACATCTATTAGAAGTGGCTGGGGGATCCTGAAAATATTAAACGAACCTACCAAAGGAGCCAGACCTCTGTCTGGGATTACCAAGCTATTCTGATCAATGTCAAACTCATCATGTAGAAACCGTCTCCTCTGCAAAAACATAAATTAAGAAATCGTGAGTACAAAGGTACTCGACAAGACTTACCTCAAAACTATCTACATATGCATCAATATCAATGAAGGGGTTGTGGAGTTCAATGGAAGCAAGCCAGGTTTGACTCTTGGCTAACCTGTACTAGGACCACGAACACTTTCTTTGAGGTGGGGTAGCGCACACGAGTCCACATATTCACCAAATCAGTACACCACTATGGATCCACTCTCGTCTCCCTACGAGAAGGCCCGGATGGTGGCACCCGGATGTGCGGTAGATACATAGTGGCCAAGATACCGAGTTTTGTTTCTTGGATGACCAAGACACAAGAGATCTCCCAAGAAATTAACATGTACCTGAGGTGGATTTTCCATCAACCTTGTCTCCGGCATAGTTCGAGTCGGAATAGCCAACAAGATTGAAAGAAGATCCCTTGGGATACCATATGCCAAAGTTTGGCATATTTATCAAGTATCTCACAATTCTTTTCATAGCCTTTAGATGACACTCTTTAAGTGTCGCTTGATATCGGGCACACATGCAAACACTCAACATGATATCCGGACGGGAGGCACATAGATATAGCTACAAACCAATCATTGATCGATAAACCTTTTGATCAATCGGTTTGTCCTCCTTAGTGAGGTCAACATGTCCACTAGTAGGCATGGGGGTTCTCATACCTTTGCACTCTTGCATGTTGAACTTCCTGATTAAGTCCTTGGTGTACTTGGTTTGAGAGATAAATGTACCTTCTCTCCATTGTTTGATTTGCAATCCAAGGAAGAATTTCAGCTCACACATCATAGACATCTCATATTTCTCTCACATCAACCTTCCAAATTTCTCACTAAAATGTGGGTTAGTAGAACCAAAGATAATATCATCCACATATATTTGGCACACAAATAGTTCACCATTAACTCTTTTAGTGAATAAGTTCGCATCAATTTTACCAATCTCAAAACCCTTTTCAACGAGAAACTTCGTTAGGCATTTGTGCCAAGCTCTAGGAACTTGTTTAAGACCATATAAAGCTTTACGAAGTTTGTAAACATGATTAGGTTTCTTAGGGTTCACAAAGACGGGAGGTTGTTAGACATAAAACTCCTCCTCAATTTTAATATTCATAAATCAATTTTTATATCCATTTGGTAAAGAGTAATATCATGGTGATTGGCATAAGCGAGAAGAATGTGAATGGCTTCAAGTCTAGCAACGGGGGCATAGGTTTAACCATAGTCCATAACTTCGACTTACGTATATCCTTGGGCTACGATACGCGCCTTGTTGCGTATAACTTGACCATCTTCATCTTGCTTGTCCCGAAACACCCATTTTGTACCGATGATGTTGTGCTCGCCCTTGGGCTTTTCAATAAGTGTGCACACTTCATTACTCTCGAAGTTGTGTAGCTCTTTGTGCATGGCATTCACCCAATCCGAGTCTTGAAGGGCTTCTTCAACCTTCATAGACTCAATGCTAGAGATAAATGAGTAATGCTCATAAAAGTTAGCTAAAAGAGATTTAGAGCGAGTCAATCTCCTGGTTTGTAAGTCATCGAAGATTTGATTCGGCGGATGATCTTTGTCCACTTTTTCTCGAACTCGTGACAGCGTCTTCTTGTTGGATGGTGGAGCTTCCTCATCATCATTTTCTTGTTCGTTGTCGTTGACGGTGTCATCTCCTTGAGGTGGTGGTGAGGAAGGTTAAGGTTGATCCTCACGATGTCCTTCTTCCTCTTCTTCATACCGCTTGTGGATGCCTCCATGTCGTTTTATGGTTTGCCTTGATGCAAAGTAGGAGCTTCCACTTGAGTTGATGAAGTACTTTCCTTCACCTCCATGTGACGAATCTTGCCTATATGTAGATCTTGGATGGCTTTTGAAGGTTCCTTATCTCCTAGATCATTTGGCAATTGTTTGATTTGTGAATCGTTGATAACCCACAAGTATAGGGGATCAATTGTAGCCTTTCTCGATAAGTAAGAGTGTCGAACCCAATGAGGAGTTAAAGGTAGGACAAATATTCCCTCAAGTTCTATCGACCATCGATACAACTCTACCACACTTTACGTTCGCTTTACCTAGAACAACTATGAAACTAGAAGTAATTTGTAGGAGTGATAGGAAAGGTTTGCAAGAAAATAAAAACTAGGGGCTGGTTAGAATTACGTTAGTTTAACGAGTGTGGAAAAGTGGTGGTAGGAGTTGCAGAATTGTCCCTAAGCAATTGACTATGTTACTTGACCGATAGCAAGTTTTATGTGGGAGAGGCCACTGCTAGCATGGCATCCTTTACTTGGAATTCAATGCACTTATGATTGGAACTATTAGCAAGCATCCGCAACTACTAACGTTCATTAAGGTAAAACCCAACCATAGCAATAAGATATATTGGTCCCCCTTCAATCCCATATGCATCAATTTCTATGCTAGGCTGAACCTTCTGTCACCCTTGCCCTCCCATACATAGTCCTATCAACATACTACTAACCCTATGGTGTGATCCACGCGCGCGCTCATATGATGGGCACCAAAGGACAGCAACATAACCACAAGAAAATTAAACCAATCATAGCAATTCATCAATCACCGATAGGACAACGTAAATCTACTCAGACATCATAGGATGGCAACACATCATTGGATAATAATATGAAGCATAAAGCACCATGTTCAAGTAGAGGATACAGCGGGATGCGGGAGAGTGGACTGCTGAATATAGATGGGGGAAGGTGATGGAGGTGTTGGTGAAGATGACGGAGGTGTTGGTGTAGATCGTCGTCACCACATGATATCTCAGGCGGCGTTCCGGCGCCGCCGGGAGAGAGGGGGAGAGAGCCCCCCTTCTTCTTCTTCTTTCTTGACCTCCTCCCTAGATGGGAGAATGGTTTCCCCTCTGGTCCATGGTCTCCATGGCGGCGGAGGGGCGGGAGCCCCTCCGAGATTGGATCTCTCTCTGTGTGTCCTTCTGAGTCTGCGCTCCCAGATTTTTCCTTCCACGGTTTCTTAAATTCCCGGAGATCCCTAACTCCGATTGGGCTGAACGTCTAACACGATTTTCTTCCGAATATTATCTTTCTTGTGGCGAAAGAAGGGCACCAACTGCCTTAGGGATTGGTCACAAGCCTGCCAACTGCGACCTAGGGGGCGCGCCTCCTCGGCTTGTGACCTCCTCGGGCATCGTTTCGCGTAGATTCTTATTCCCAAAAATCATAAATATTCCAAAAAAATCTCCATAGGTTTTTTATCGCGTTTGGACTTCGTTTGGTATGGATGATCTGTGAAACAAAAAACATGCAACAAACAGGAACTGGCACTGGGCACTCGATCAATATGTTAGTCCCAGAAAGAGTATAAAAAGTTGCCAAAAGTATATGAAAGTTGTAGAATATTGGCATGAAACAATCAAAAATTATAGATATGATGGAGACGTATCAGCATCCCCAAGCTTAATTCATGCTCGTCCTCGAGTAGGTAAATGATAAAAAAAGATAATTTTTGATGTGGAATGCTACCTTGCATAATCTTGATCGTACAATCTAATCATGGCATGAATACTAAAACACGAGTTATTCGAAGCAATAGTCTATCATTTGACATAAAGACAATAATATTTCAAGCATACTAACAAAGTAATCATGTCTTCTCAAAATATCATGGCCAAAGAAAGTTATCCCTACAAAATCATATAGTCTGGCTATGCTCCATCTTCCCCACACAACGTATTTAAATCATGCACAACCCCGGTTTTAGCCAAGAAATTGTTTTCATACTTTAGTGTTCTCAAACTTTTTAAACTTTCACCAATACATGAGCATGAGCCATGGACATAGCACTATAGGTGGAATAGAATATGGTGGTCGTGGAGAAGACAAAAAGGAGGAGATAGTATCACATCAACTAGGCATATCAACGGGCTATGGAGATGCCCATCAATAGATATCAATGTGAGTGAGTAGGGATTTCCATGCAAGAGATGCACAAGAGCTATAAGTTTGTGAAAGATCAAAAAGAAACTAAGTGGGTGTGTATCCAACTCGCTTGCTCACGAAGACCTAGGGAAATTGAGGATGCCCATCATTGGAATATACAAGCCAAGTTCTATAATGAAAATTTCCCACTAGTATATGAAAGTGACAACATAGGAGACTCTCTATCATGAAGATCATGGTGCTACTTTGAAGCACAAGTGTGCTAAAGGATAGTAGCATTGTCCCTTCTCTCTTTTCTCTCATTTTTTTTGGTGGGCTTCTTTAGCCTCTTTGTTTTTATTTGGTCTTCATTGGCCTCTTTTATTACTTCCTCACATGGGACAATGCTCTAATAATGATGATCATCACACTTTTATTACTTACAACTCGATAATTAGGACAAAATATGACTCTATATGAATGCCTCCGGCGGTGTACCGGGATGTGCAATGATCTAGCGTAGCAATGACATCAAAAAACGGACAAGCCATGAAAACATCATGCTAGCTATCTTAAGATCATGCAAAGCAATATAACAATGATGGCATGTGTCATAATAAACGAAACGATGGAAGTTGCATGGCAATATATCTCGGAATGGCTATGGAAATGCCATCATAGGTAGGTATGGTGGCTGTTTTGAGGAAGGGTATATGGTGGGTGTAATGCACCGGCGAAAGTTGCGCGGTACTAGAGAGGCTAGCAATGGTGGAAGGGTGAGAGTGCGTATAATCCATGGACTCAACATTAGAACTCACATACTTATTGCAAAAGTCTATTAGTCATCGAAACAAGGTACTACACGCATGCTCCTAGGGGAAGGGTTGGTAGGAGTTAACCATCGCGCGATCCCGACTTCCACACAAAGGATGACAATCAAAAAAGAAATCATGCTCCGACCTCGTCACATAACGGTTCACCATACGTCCATGCTACGGGAATCACAAACCTTAACACAAGTATTTCTACGAATACACAATTACTCACTAGCATGACTCTAATATCACATCTTCATGTCGCAAAACTATTGCAAGGAATCAAACATATCATATTCAGTGATCTACAAGTTTTATGTAGGATTTTCTGACTAACTATGTGAATGACCAACTCCTGTTAACTCTCTAAATAGCTATAAGTGAAGCATGAGAGTTTAATTCTTTCTGCAAAAGATATGCCCCGCTCTAACAAATATAAGTGAAGCAAAAGAGCATTCTACAAATGGCGGTTTTCTATGTGTAGGGAAACAAGCAATCCAAACTTCAAATGATATAAGTGAAGCACATGAAGCATTCTATAAAGCCATACTCAAAAGATATAAGTGAGGTGCAAAGAGCATTCTATAAATCAATCAAGGACTATCTCATACCACCATGGTGCATAAAATAAAAAGAAAAAATAAACAAAAAAGACGCTCCAAGCATTTGCACATATCATGTGACGAATAAAAATATAGCTCCGAGTAAAATTACCGATAGATTGTAGACGAAAGAGGGGATGCCTTCCGGGGCATCCCCAAGCCTAGACGCTTGAGTCTTCCTTGAATATTACCTTGGGGTACCTTGGGCATCCCCAAGCTTAGGCTCTTGCCTCTCCTTATTCCTTCATCCATCGTGGTCTTACCCAAATCTTGAAAACTTCAATCACACAAAACTCAACAAAACCTTCGTGAGATCCGTTAGTATAATAAAGAAAATCACCACTTTAAGTACTGTTGTGAACTCATTTCAAATTCATATTAGCATTATATCTACTGTAATCCAACTTCACCATGGTTCATACCCCCCGGTACTACCCATAGATTCATCAAAATAAGAGAACAATGCATAGAAAACAGAATATGTCAAAAACAGAACAGTCTGTAGTAATCTGACCTTATACAATACTTCTGATACTCCCAAAATTCTGAAAAATTCTGAAACTTAGGGCAATTTGCATATCAATCAGAAGCAAAAGGAATCAACTCAAAATCTCTTTCTGGATAGGAATTTAAAATAATTTCGTGAGCATAAAGTTTCTGTCTTTTTCAGCATGATTAAACAGCTATCACCCAAACTAATCATAAAGGCTTTACTTGGCACATTATTTTTATAATATAATGGAATTGTACAAGGGGTTAATTATTTCTGCGAGAAACTTCCATAAAAAAATCTACATTGTTTCCATGAGCATGAACACAAGTGTTCAAGGTCGACCCTCACTTCCGCAATGCATCACCTTTCAATCGCTTCTCTTTTTGAAAAAGTTTTAAGTTCCCCTCTATATTTTTTTTGTTTTTAAACTAAATAAAAACACTCAACAGAAATAAATGACTCTCTAAAACTTTCAGGTTGTCTCCCAGGCAACGCTTTCTTTAAAGCCATTAAGCTAGGCATAAAGTGCTCAAGTAATGGATCCACCCGGATCCCAAGGTATATCAAAGCCAATTTTAATTAAAAATGATTTGTAATTTAGTAGTGAGCACAAGGTAACATATACCATGCAATGACGAAGTCTAACTATCTTCCTATGCATTGGCATGTCATAAAAGAACAATTCATGCACATCAAGTAAAGGCCAATACATAGCATAACCAATTTCTTGCAATTTTATCGTATTGGAAACATAGAGAGGTGGAGATGTAGTCCCTCTCTCATAATAATTGCAAGTAGGAGGAGCAAGCACATGCATATTATATTCATCAAAATCATCATGTGTGATAGTAGAAGGCAACCCATCTATGTAATCCCTAATAAGAGCAAACTTCTCCGATATAGTGTAGTTGGGAGAGTTCAAAAAGATAAAAGGATTATCATAAGTGTGTGCGATAGCAACAATTTCATGTTTAACATAAGGAACTATAGCAATTTCATCTTCATAAGCATCATTCATATTGGCATCATGGCCACAAGCATAGCAAGCATCAAGTTCAACAAAAAGGGATATTTCAAGCGAATCCAAGGGATCATAGCAATCAACATAGCATTCATCCTTCGGTAAGGACGAAGGGAAATTAAACAATGTATGAGTTGAAGAGTTACTCTCATTAGAAGGTGGGCACGGGTAGCTAGGCCGCTCTTCCTCCTTTTGTTCTTCGCTCTCCTCGACATCTTTTTCATCTAATGAGCTCACAGTTTCAGCATTTTCTTCTTCCATAGTTTCCTGCAAAATATTAGTCTCTTCTTGGACAGCGTAGAATTTCTCCATTAATCGATCAATATGGGCATTATATTCATAATTAGTATAACAATAACAAAGCATAACCAAATTTTCAGATCGGTAAGCAGCATCTCATTATCATCACACCTTTTAAACAGAGCTTCAATTTCTTAAGCACACATAAAAGCAACAAACTCTTCTATTTGTTCCACATCATAGTAATCATATATACCATTAGCATAAGAAGCCAAGGTTTCATTAGCATTAAATTTACAGGAAAATGGAAGGTGTTGAGCCTTCATCCTAAAGCAACAAGTAATATCATATATCGAGCGTAGCTCCCAAGCATACAATTTCAACATATGAATTTGATCCCATAATAGTTTTCCTTTTTGAGTCAAGCGATAATCCCTAAAGTATTCATGTTGATCCAACGTGTATCCCATTATATAACTTAATGGGGTTTTCTCATGATTATTGAAGAAGTGCATAATATTTTCCACATAACGAGCAACGAGGCATTATATAATTTAATGGGGTTTTCTCAGGATTATTGAAGAAGTGCATAATATTTTCCACATAACGAGCAACGAGGGTTTTAGGAGGTTCTCCGTCTCCATGAGTAGCACGTACACCTAATTTTTTTGGTATTTCGTGTTCCATATCCATAATTAAAGATAGAGAACAACTTAGAACAGCAAATAAATATACTTAGTGATAAAGCAAACAAGCACACACGAGAATATTCACCCCACGCTATTGCTCCCCGACAATGGCGCTAGAAAAAGGTCTTGATAACCCACAAGTATAGGGGATCAATTGTAGCCTTTCTCGATAAGTAAGAGTGTCGAACCCAACAAGGAGCTAAAGGTAGGACAAATATTCCCTCAAGTTCTATCGACCACCGATACAACTCTACACGCACTTTACGTTCGTTTTACCTAGAAAAAGTATGAAACTAGAAGTACTTTGTAGGAGTTATAGGAAAGGTTTGCAATAAAAGAAAGAACACATAAATAAAAACTAGGGGCTGGTTAGAATTACGTTAGTTTAACGAGTGTGGAAAAGTGGTGGTAGGAGTTGCGGAATTGTCCCTAAGCAATTGACTACGTTACTAGACCGATAGCACGTTTTATGTGGGAGAGGCCACTGCAAGCATGGCATCCCTTACTTGGAATCCTATGCACTTATGATTGGAACTATTAGCAAGCATCCGCAACTACTAACGTTCATTAAGGTAAAACCCAACCATAGCAATAAGATATATTGGTCCCCCTTCAATCCCATATGCATACAATTTCTATGCTAAGCTGAAGCTTCTGTCACCCTTGCCCTCCAATACATAGTCCTATCAACATACTACTAACCCTATGGTGTGACCCACGCGCGCGCTCATATGATGGGCACCAAAGGACAGCAACATAACCACAAGCAAATTAAACCAATCATAGCAATTCATCAATCGCCGATAGGACAACGTAAATCTACCCAGACATCATAGGATGGCAACACATCATTGGATAATAGTATGAAGCATAAAGCACCATGTTCAAGTAGAGGGTGCAGCGGGTTGCGGGAGAGTGGACCGCTGAATATAGATGGGGGAAGGTGATGGAGGTGTTGGTGAAGATGACGGAGGTGTTGGTGCAGATCGCCGTCACACGATGATGTCCGAGGCGACGTTCCGGCGCCGCCGGGGGAGAGGGGGAGAGAGCCCCCCTTCTTCTTCTTCTTCTTGACCTCCTCCCTAGATGGGAGAAGGGTTTCCCCTCTAGTCCATGGTCTCCATGGCGGCGGAGGGGCGGGTGCCCCTCCGAGATTGGATCTCTCTCTGTGTCCTTCTGTTTCTGCGCTCCCAGATTCTGTCTTCCACCGTTTCTTAAATTCCCGAAGATCTGTAACTCTGACTGGGTTGAAATTTTAACACGATTTTCTTTCGGATATTATCTTTCTTGCGTCGCAAAAAGGGCACCAACCACCTTAGGGATTGGTCACAAGCCTGTCAGCCGCGGCCTAGGGGGCGCGCCTCCTGGGCTTGTGACCTCCTCGGGCATCATTTCGCGTAGATTTTTCTTCCCAAAAATCATAAATATTCCAAAAAAATCTCTGTTGGTTTTTTATAGCGTTTGGACTTCGTTTGGTATGGATAATCTGCGAAACAAAAGATATGCAACAAACAGGAACTGGCACTAGGCGCTGGATCAATATGTTAGTCCCAAAAAATAGTATAAAAAGTTACCAAAAGTATATGAAAGTTATAGAATATTTGCATGAAACAATCAAAAATTATAGATACGATGGAGACGTATCAATCGTTAGTCAAACTTCACATCTACCGTCTCTTCAAGTTTTTATGCGAAGCTGTTGTAGACACGGTAAGTGTGAGAGTTTGATTCGTAACTAAGTAGGAAAACCTTCATGAGATTTAGGAGCAAATTTATAGCGATGATGCTTATCAAGAATGTAGCACTTAGAGATGAATACTCGAAAGTATCCAACTTGGGGTTTGTTACCGATGAGTAGCTCATATGTCGTTTTACCGACAAGCTTGTGTAATTAGAGTCGGTTTATGGCGTGACAAGATGTTTCCACGGCTTCTGCCCAAAAGTGTATTGGCGTCTTGTATTCGTCAAGCATCATTCTGGCCAGCTCTATGAGAGTTCGGTTCTTCCTCTCAACAACTCCATTTGGTTGAGGTGTGTACGTCGCCGGGAACTCATGTGAGATACCTTGTTCGTCAAGAAAGGTATCCACATTTGTGTTCTTGAACTATCTTTCGTTGTCGCTCCGAACTTTCTTGATCTTCACTTCAAATTGATTTTGGTCTTTTCAAGCGAAGTTCTTGAAGATCTTATGTACCTGCGACTTATCATCAAGAAAAAATACCCTCGTAAATCTGAAAAAATCATCAACAATGACTAAACCATAAGAATTTTCACCGAAGCCCTTGTAAGCATTGGGACCAAAGAGATCCATGTGAAGAAGCTCGAGTGCCCTTCTTGTTGTCATGATGTTCTTCACGGGATGACTTCCACCGACTTGTTTTCTTGCTTGACAAGCACTACAAAGTCTATCTTTGTCAAAGATAACACCTTTAACACCAAGAATATGATCACGTTTGATAGGGTTGTCAAGGTTGCGCATACCAACATGTCCTAACCTTCTATGCCATAACCAACCTTTAGAAGATTTTGCAATAAGACATGTACTGGGTTTGGATTTTTTAGTGAAATCGACAATGTATAGATCACCTCTATGGAAACCAGTAAAGACCATGTTATGAGTGTCGCTACAAAACACTTGGCAATCCACTTTCGTAAATAGCACATTGAAACCAAAGTGTGCTAGTCTAGATACGGAAAGAAGATTGTAGCCAAGGGATGCAACAAGCATGACATTTTGAATGGAACTGTCATGAGATATGGCCACCTTACCAAGACCAAGTACCTTACCTTGGAGTTGTCTCCAAAAGTCACATACCTTCCAGGTCCGCGGTTTGGTGTGATCTCATGGAACATGTCTATATCTCCGATCATGTGATTAGTGCATCTATTGTCAAGTATCCACTCTTTTCCTTCGGCAATGTAGTCTCTAAGGTTCTCCATAAGAATAAGGTTCCTCGTGGTCTTCTCATACTCGATGTCAAACTCCTCATCTTCATCGTAGTAGCCATGTTCCACATTGTCATCGTCACACGGAATATCCTCGTCATAAGAAGCAAAGATTTCATCAAAATTATGACAATGACAATGCTCATGTTTGTGCATGTGAATGGCTTCAACAATGACATTGTTAATGGTAATGACATCTCCTTTAGCACGCATGAGGTCACGAAACTCAAATAGACATTTATCAAAATTAGGATCATTTGCTTCATTTTATGAAAGGCAATGCATTTATGAAAATTGATATCAAGATGTTTTAGGGAGTAGTTTGGATATCTTTTCTCTAAGTTTTCCCACAAAGTATGAGTACACTCGAAGTTCTGCATTTGATTAAGCACATTTCTTGGCAGTCCTCTAATGATGAGATTTACAGTTATAAGGTTACCAACATAACAAGTTCTTCATCATGAGAAGGATGTAAGGGATCAATGGGAGGCACATAGGGATATTCAACATACTTGCGCAAATGGAATTCATCAAATATATCAAGCATTTCATCTTTCCATTGTCTAATGCTCTCCATTGAGAATAGGCACTCTACAACTAATATTCCTCAAACTAGGCACATCCATCTTCATCCAATGGTGTTTAAAGCAAGGCTATGGAGACCAAAGCTATGGTACCAATTGTTGGATCGATATAAGGGGTGTCTAGAGGGTGGGTGAATAGACTAATTACATAAATTAAAATCCTAGCATTTTCCTAATTTTAATGGTTGGCAGATTTTAGCAATTCTAACAAGTCTAGTGCACCCTACACATGCTATTCAACAAATATGGCAGTGGAAAGTAAGACATTGCACATACAAGTAAGGAGTAGTGTTTAGGAAGATCAAACGCAAAGATGAACACGGCGATTTTTTGCGTGATTCAGATATGTGGTGCTATGGTACGTCCACTTTAGTGAAGACTTTAACCACGGAGGGTAATGGTTGCGAGAGTCCACGGAGGGCTCCACCCACAAGCGGTCACGAAGAAGCGGCGTTGTCTATTCCACCATGGCTTACGTCCACATAGGACTAGCCTCACTCACGGTAGATCTTCACGAAATAGGCGATCTTCTTACCCGTACAAACTTCTTGATTCAACTCCACAACACGAAGTAGGAGGCTCCCAAGCAACAACTAACCAATCTAGGAGGCACCACCCTCCAAAAGATAACAGGTGCGGTAGATCGATGAACTCCTTGCTCTTGTGCTTCAAAAGATAGTCTCCTCAACACTCAATCACTCTCTCATAGATTTGGCATTGGTAGGAGAGATTGATTTTGTTGAAAGCAACTTGGGCAGGCTAGAGATCAAGTTTCAAATGGTTGGATTGAAATCTCTTGATCTTAACACATGAGTAGGTGGTTCTCTCTTGGAAATATGGATTTGGTAAGTGGGTGTGTGTTCGGAGTGCTTCTTATGCGAATGAGAGGAGGTGGAGATGTATATATAGGCATCCCCCAAAATCCAACCGTTACAACATTATTGTCCAACTCGGTGACACCGAAATGAATCTCGGTGGTACCGAGTTGCACCAAATGTGACAACTTCTGAATTATGCGTGAGACTGATATATAGATCTCGGTGGTACCGATACGATGACCTAGGGCAGTTTCCGAATCTCAGTGAGACCGATTTCAAACTCAGAAATTCCGCTTCTTGAAATCTGCTCAACAGAAAGATGGTCACATGCTTTTCGGTGACAACGATGTGAAACTTGGTGGTACCGAGAGATTAGGATTTGGCAAAGGATCTGTCACTTGAAAAGTCCATAGGGCCCAGTGGGAAAAGTTGGTGGCACCGATTTTGCTGATTTGGCTTGGGACACAAATATTTGTGGGAGAATGACTGAATATTTTTGGTGGCTATCTCTAAGCACTTGAGCAACCAATTCATCATAATATCTCATCCCTTTTCATAGTATTGGCTTTCCTACGGACTCAAAAGTGATTCTCACAAATGTAAAATGCAGAGTCCTCTTGCTTGAAGCTTGAGCCAATC
Organism: Hordeum vulgare subsp. vulgare; assembly: GCF_904849725.1. Taxonomy (NCBI): domain Eukaryota; kingdom Viridiplantae; phylum Streptophyta; class Magnoliopsida; order Poales; family Poaceae; genus Hordeum; species Hordeum vulgare. Next base: position 318,877,735 of record NC_058519.1, on the reverse strand, counting down.
CTATTCCTTCCCTTGCATCAAGGGGCTTCTCCTCACAATCCTTCGGCCAATGCTCTTTGTGGACTATACCTGAAATATAGTAGGTAAAAGAGTTAGTCCAAGAGACAACGTATGTTGTCATGAATTATCAAAACCACCAAGAGAGTTTATGTGCTTTCAACTTTGTCAGCTCTCTCTTGCAGGGGGGCTAGATCAAGGTACTCTGGGATACAGAAACTACTCTTCAGCCTCCTCATGGCCTCCCGGAAGCTGTGCCACTACTTCCGAGCACACCACATCATCGTCGTCACCCGCTTCCCGCTGAAGTGCATCCTTATAAACCCAAAGGCAACAAGCAGGATTGTTGAATGGTCAGTGGAACTAGCTAGCTTTGATCTAAGATTTGAGAGCACAAAGACCATACAGAGCATAGGCCTCACAGAATTCATTGTTGAATGGATGGAGATGTGAGATGAAGAGATCCCAGAAACAACCATTCACGGCAAGGAGGAGCTTCGAGAATGGATCATGTACTTTGCCAAGGCTTTTTTGCTGCAAGGCTCCGGTGTCGGTGTGCTGCTTACCGCACCCATCGAAGAGGACCTCAAGTGCGTGATCCATATCCACTTTCCACGGGAGACGTCAACCAACATCACACCTGAGTATGAAGGATTGCTTGCCAGACTATGAATAGTAGCTAACCTCGGTATAAAGAAATTAATAGTCCAAGAGGACCCTCGGCTGGTTGTGTGCCAAGTGAACAAAGATTACCAGAATCCTCTTATGGAAGCGTACGTCGATGAAGTGAGGAAGTTGGAGGAGCGTTTTGACGGACTACAAATGGAGCACGTCCCTCGTGCACAGAATGACATTGCCGATGACTTGTCAAAATGAGCAACTCATAAGTCGTCTGTGGAACCACGCACTTTTGTACTCCGACTTACTCAGACATCCGTCGCAGCATCAGATCGATGATCCAAGAAAAGGAAGGTCAACTCCGGCGACTATTCCCTGGCACAGCCACTAGTGGCCGCCAAGAAAGTTGTCGGGGATGACAGAACACCTGCCAGTGAGCAACAGGCTCCGGCGGGCCCAACAACCCTTGTCGTAGAAGAATGTGCTCCCACAACAGAAGAAACGCCTTTAGTCCTTGTCGTCGAGCCCCTGGCTCCGACATGGGCACAGCAGATCGTCTGATTCCTCCAAACTGAAGACCTCCCCGAAGATCAAGAACAAGGCAAAAGAATAGCCCGGCACTCGAGTACGTACATGTTCATGGACAACGTTCTGTATAGGAGACCAAACAGGGTGAAATTGAGCTGCATCTTCCGGGAGGAAGGACGGCGATTGTTGGGAGAGATACATGAAGGGATATGTGGCTCCCACATCAGGTCACGGGCCCTTGTCGAAAAAGCGTTCCGACAAGGTTTCCATTGGACGGCCACCCTCCAAGACGCCTTCGCGGTGGTGACAACATGTGAAACATGCCAATACCACGCAGAGAAAATACATCAACCCGCACAAGCCCTTCAACCGATACCGCTCCCCTAGGCATTCTCGGTCTGGGGGCTCAACATAGTCGGGCCCTTCCCCATGCTAACGGGGGCTTTGAGTTCTTGTTCGTTGCAATCGACAAGTTTACGGAGTGGATTGAGGTGGAGCCAATGAGAAAGGTAATGGCGCTAGCAGCAATCAAATTTCTCAAAGGAATAGTTTGCCGTTTCGGTGTACCCAATGGGGTCATCACCGACAACGGCACACAATTCACCAGCAACACCTTCATGCAATATTGGTGAGACGTCGACGCCAAGCTCTGTTTCGCGTCGGTTGCTCACCCAAGGACCAACGGCCAAGTAGAGAGGGAAAACGCTGAAGTGTTGCATGGTCTCAAGACGAGAACTTTCGACAAGCTGCACAAGCATGAAACACACTAGGTTGACGATCTCGCGATAGTTCTCTAGTCAATCAGAACGACACACCCTTCTCCCTCGTCTACGAGCACACACTATGCTCCCCAAGAAACTCACATACGGGTCACCTCGAGTGCGGACCTTTGACGAGGACCAGCAAGAGCGGGTACGGCAAGACGATGCCATGCTCCTCGAGGAAGATCGACTCCAGGCCGCACTGTGTGTCGCTCGATACCAACAGGCCTTGTGCCGCTATCATAGCCGCAAAGTGTGCGCCAGGAGCGTTGAGGAAGGCGACCTTGTTCTTCGACGAATTCAATTCGCGAAGGGATCTAACAAGTTGATGCCGAAGTGGGAAGGCCCTTACCGGGTAGTACAAGTCACCAGGTCGGCGTTGTCCGCCTGGAGACCGAATATGGCACCCCGGTGCAGAACTCATGGAATATCGAGCATCTTCGCAAGTTCTATCCGTGAGGCGCAGTTGTTGGTCCTCCCGACAACCACTTTTGTATAAGTCTCGCATCAAAGCATGTAATCCTTTGTACAAAGCCAGGTGATGACCCTATGAATGATAAATACATCTAAGTATTTCCCAACTTTTTGTCAAAATACATATTTATGTTATGTATTTTTGCATAAACTGTTGTGCTCGTCACCTATCCAAGGTGGATACAGGACCGCCAAGGTTCTTAGCCTCCTAGATTTTCTCTTCTTTCTTTTTTCTTTTTCTCAAAAGGGAAAGGAATACCCCGCATGCAAGTCTTATGGGAGAGGGTGACGACAAGGACACCTACAAACGCGACGACAACCACCTTGCGGCAAGGGAACACCGAAAGAAAAGGCTAAGTAAAAATTTCTCAAAAATTTCACGCAACCCGGTTAGCACTCGTGTGAAGAGACCTGCACGCGGAGGGTGAAAGGACATGAATGTTGCCTAGAGGGGGGTGAATAGGCGCTTTAAAATAATTACAATTTAGGCTTAAACAAATACGGAATAAAACTAAAGTTTAATTAGTCAAGCACAAAACCTAAAACAACTAGGCTCACCTACGTAAACCAACAACTTACGCTAACCAAAATAAACAACTAATCCCTCCATACCACAATACTTGTTGTTAGAGAGAACTAGTCTAGTTCTCCCCAACAAGAGGAACAGAGGAAGTAGGTGATATCAAGATATATAACAAGAAACAATATAGCTATCACAAAGTAAAGTGCATAAGTAAAGGGCTCTGATAAGAGATAACCGAGGAACACGGAGACGACATTGTATCCCGAAGTTCATACCCTTGTGGATGTTAATCTCCGTTTGGAGCGGTGTGAAGGCACAATGCTCCCCCAAGAAGCCATTAGGGGCACCGTAATCTCCTCCCACCCTCGCACAATGCAAGATGTCGTGTTCCACTGTTGGGATACTAAGGACTTGATCCCGCCCACGGTGAATACATGCGCAGGCAAGCAGCGCATAGGGGCCTTGTCAAAATTGTTGTGTGCTTGGGTGTCTTAGCTAAACAGTCCAAGCAATCGTGGAAAGGATGGCAAGGCGATTCTATCGGCAACACGTCGGCAAGCATTCCCGAAATACGTAACGAATAAGGTACACGAGTGTGGGTTCGCGACAGGAAAGGACAAAGAGAGAGAAAGTGCAGACTTTCATCAAGACACAACAAAAATTTAAAACACTTAACACGGTAGCACTCGATGTCTTCTTTCTGTGATCCTCGCGGGATTACATTGGGCATAGTCTAAACGCAAAAGGACATCTACCACTACGATGTGGCGACTAACCCGGAAACGAAATCCCACAACTGGAGCCTCGTTCCCGCGTGAATCGCCCCATCTTCGGGGTCCTAGCTTGAGCACCAAGCGCAGCTAATCGGAGTCCTCGTGCTTGATGTCAAAGATGCTGCCATCGTCGTCACTGGAGGAGTCGAAGTCGCTGCCGCTAGAACTCTCCGCGGAGCACTCCAGGCAAACACGGGACGCCCCGAAGAACTACACGGTGAGAGTGGCGGCGTCGTCGAACATGAAGTGGAGGAGGTGCCCGGGGCCGAGCCCCTGGGAACAGGCGAATGACTTCCACCCCCGCGTCAGGAACATAGCGCTCCCAGGGGTGAGCGCGACGGCCACCCAGACGGGCCCGTTGCAGCAGTCGTCCGCCTGGAGCCAGAGTCCTTGGAGTCGAGTGTCCTCCATAGCCCGGGTGAAGGGGTCAGGGAGACGCAGCCAGCTCTGGTACCGACAGGGCAGCGTCTGGACGAACTCGTGTGTTTCCTCCCCCGCATGGATCCCTGCATGAGGTTGCGGAAGAGGCACGCCGCCGCAACCATCGCGGTTCGCTGGAGCCGCCCTTCCTCGAACCCTGGATGTCGTCCTTCGGCGGGAACTGGAGTCAACCCCCGCCGCCATCACTACAATTCGCATCAGGCTCTGGGGGTGCCCCTCCCTCGGGTACGGGACCCACGAGCACGCCACGACCCCTCGCCATCCCAAGGGCGACGTGATGAAGAAAATGGCAAGGAAAAGAAGAGGGTGTTGGTCAATGTATTAGCAAGAGGGACGTGAGTGAGCAGCGCCCCCTCCATCAACCCCCATATTTATAGGGCGAGGGGAAGGGGTTGGCTCCTCGTAACCCGAGGCGGGCGCACACTCAGTTCTAGCGACCGCCCTTCCAACCCAATACAAGACCGTGCATGTGACACGCGGCGTTAGAAGTGTGACAAAAGACACACGAGGAGAAGATAGAACTTAGTGGCGAGAAGTGAACGAGCGCCACCCCGTCGTTTTCTCCCTTCCCTCGAAGGGACCTAGGGGTTGACTGATCGTTGTCTAACGCGGTCGTTCACTGTCACGACCCCCCTTCTCCGCCAATGACATGTGGCTTTTCTGGCGTGACTCCTCAAAACAACCGCCTCGCTCCACCATTCTCATGACCTGTAGTAAATGTGTGTCGTGGGAAAACGGTAAGAATCGTCATAACCGCAGGGAATTGCGGCCCCGTGTTCCTGTCCACGTTTTTCGGCCTAGCCCAACAAACGTCGCGAACGCATGTGTGGCCCAGGCCCAAGGGCTACTATCGGTGTACTAAAATATGGGGGCTTTAGTACCCACACTTGTACACAGGTAGTCGCGGCCTCCGGAATGGCAAGACCTTGTCAGCCAACGCCAACCTTCGAACGACAACGACGAAGACCAGAACAAGGCCTCGGCAAGCCACCCTGCGGGGAGGAGGAAAACCTGACACGAACCACGCTCGGCAGGAACCCTCCAGAACTCCCTCGCTCTACCTCACTAGGCTAATTGTCAGCATCAGTGAGGTGTCGAGCGGGCATGTGGTTAGGTGGATCTAATCAGGGGCATGCAACCACTTTAGCGACACCCATCCCGCGGCGTGTGAAGCAAATAGAAGGTAGCTGGGCGAACGACACATAAGAAGAGGCAATTCTTGTCGGGGAACGTCGTCGATGCACCACCTCACGACGCATTTAATGCGTCTATCTATGTCCGTCAGAGTTAGGTATTTTCCATTATTGCTTCTATCAGTAGTTTTGGCAGTTAGCTTGTGAACTATTCTCCCACGAAAGAAACTGATTTAGCCACTTTGGTAACCCCTTGGACTATAAAAGGAGGTCCATGGCTACCTTTAGAAGGGTCAACACTCATGTTCATTCCACATGCGTAGTTGCTGCCCTCGAGCATCCTTGTTAGGCGATCCCACCTGTACTGTGATCATCCGTGTAATCCACAAAAACACAAGACATAGGCTTTTACTCCTTCAAGCAGGTCAAACCTGTCTAAACCCACATGCACGTAGCTGTCTGTGATGCTCTTTGTGCGCTCGTAGTCCCCGTAGAACCGTAGCAAAAGGGACCTTGCTGGTCCCATAGATCGCCGTACTCCGACATGAAACAGAGCTTGGCGCCGACGTCTCGACAATATTGCATGAAGGTGCTACTGGGGAACTGTGTGTCGTTGTCGATGATGACCCTGTTGGGTACATCGAAACGACAAAATATTCCTCTCAAAAACTTGATTGTTGCTAGCGTCGTTACCTTTTTCACTAGCTCCACCTCCATCCACTTCGTGAACTTGTCAATTGTAATGAACAAGAACTTGAAGCCCCCGGTAGCATGAGGGAAGGGCCCCACTATGTCGAGCCTCCAGACTAAGAATGGACAAGATAGTGGCATGGTTTGAAGGGCTTGTGTGAGTTGATGTGTTTGCTTGGCGTGGTATTGACATGCTTCACATGTTGTCACCACCGCCAAGGCATCTTGAAGGGCGGTCGACCAATAGAAACCTTGTCGGAACGCTTTTCGACAAGTGCCTGCAACACAATGTGGGAGCCACATATCCCTCCATGTTTCTCTACCAACACTTGTCGTCCTTCCTCCCGGCAAATGAACCTCAATTTCACCCCGTTTGGTCTCTTTTACGTAATATCGGTGTACTAAAATATGAAGGCTTTAGTACCCAGACTTATACACAGGCAGTCGCGAACTTCGAATCGACAAGACCATGCCAACGAGCAAAGACCAGAAACGCGCAACCTTCGAATCGACAAGACCATGCCAACGAGCAAAGACCAGAAACAAGGCCCCGGCAAGCCACCTTGTCGAAAGGAGGAAAACCTGATAGCAACACGCTCGGTAGGACCCCTCCAGATCTCCGCCGCTCCACCTCATCAGGCTAATTGTCAGTGTCAATGAGGTGTCCAATGAGCAGGCAGTTAGGTGGGTCTAGTCAGGGGCATGCAGCCACTTTAATGACACCCATCCCGCAACATGTCAAGCAAATAAAAGGTAGTTGGAGAAACGACACAGAAGGAGAGGCAATTCTTGATGAGGAACGTCGTCAGCGCGCTACCTTGCGACACATTTAATGTGCATGTCTATCTGTCAGATTTATGTATTTCACACTGTTGCTTCTATCAGTAGTTTTGACAGTTAGAACTATTATCTCATAAAAAGACTAATTTAGCCACTAACGCCACTAACCCCTTGGACGTAGCTGCTACCCTCGAGCATCCTTGCCAGGCGAGCACACTTATACTGTGATCATCCACATAATTCACCAAAACACATGACATCCGACTTTACGCTTCCGAGCGGCCCGACCATGTACAAATCCTCGTGCACACAGCTGTCGGTGATGCTCTTTGTGCGCCTGTAGTCCCCATAGAACCGTTGCAAAGGGACCTTGTCGATCCCGCCGATCATCGTATCCCAACATCTTTGGCACGGGTGTGATGATCTATGGGACCGACAAGGTCCTTTTTGCTACGGTTCTGCAAAAACTACGAACACAGAAAGAGCATCACCAACAGTTGCATGCACTGCGAAAACTACGAACACACAAAGAGCATCACCAACGGTTGCATGCACTGCGAAAACTACGAACACACAAAGAGCATCACCAACAGTTGCATGCACGGGGTTTAGAGAGGTTTGATTCGTTCGACCGGAAGCATAAAACTATACATCATATGTTTTGGTGGATTATATGGTGATCACAATACAGTTGGGCTCGCTTCGCAGGAATGCTCGAGGGCAGCAACTATGTGTATGGAATGAACAGTGTCAGCCTTATAAACGTAGTCATGGACCTCCTTTTATAGTCTAAAGGGTTACCACAGTGGCTAAATGATCTTTTCGTGGTTGAATAGTCCACAAACTAACAGTCAAAACTACTAACAGAAGCAACAATGAAAAATACCTAAAAATCTAACGAAGAGAGACAGGCGCATTAAATGCACCGTAAGCGTCCCGCAAGAATTGCTTCTTCTGTGTCATTCGCCCAACTACCTTCTATTTGCTTGACAGTGTCATTCGCCCAACTACCTTCTATTTGCTTGACATACCACGGGACGGATGTCATAAAAATGATTGTGTGCCCCTAGCTAGACCCACCTAACCGCTTGCCCGCTCAACACCTCACTGATAATCAGCCTAATGAGCCTAATGAGATGGAGCGACGAAGATCTGAATGGGTCCTGCCGAGCATGGTTGCTGTTAGATTTTCCTCTTCCCGGCAAGGTGGCTTAACGGGAGCTTGTTTTTGATTGCTTGAAGGTTGATGTTGACCGATAGGGTCTTGCCAGTCCGAAGGCCGTGACTGCCTGTGTACAAGTCTGATACTAAAACCCCTATATTTTAGTACACCGACACTACGTGTGACTTATTTCGTAGGAAGGAGATGAGGAGGATCATTCGGGTCTATTGTTATTAAGCGACCATTCAGAAGTCAGTCACGTTCTAATCTATAATGTCGTTGTCGGGAAAATGGATTGTAGTCCGTACTTCTATTCAAAAACATATTTCTCCCGCGACTACAGTTCTACGGTGTATTTGAGGACATGCAGCATCAACGGTCTATTTTCCCTCGTCTTACAGCATTGAGCATTTGACTAATAAAACCTTTGATATAATTATTGTATCCTTCTTCAAGCACTCGCTGGACTATATTTAGATCTTACCTTGATCTACAAAGAAACAACGATAATGTTAGTATCAGTTAGACAAAATCATTACTTTGGGGCTACGAATTGTTAGGTTACCTTGCCAATCTTTCCAGAGGGAGTATCCATTGTTGCACAACTTAGAAAACAAACTCAGCAGTGTGTCATCCACCATATTTAGCGATTGAATTGTTTCACACCAAAAAGACATGCATATACACGTTTAAAGCTCATGTTATCTTCTCTCTCGAGGCATCTGGTGTGAGCAAGCTCAAATTGGTCATTCAGATTTAAAAAAGTGCAATGCTAGAATATGTACTTGGAGAAACAGACACTCGAGTTCAGGTCATTTTGTGCTACAAATAACATATTTTTGGACAGTGATACAAGTATTCACTCCATTGCATAATATAGTTCGCCCGTGCATTTCAAGCTTTAAGTTTGACCCTAAATTTAACCAAGGTGGGCAACTACGGCGGAAACAAAAATTATACCATTGAACGTGGGCAACTACGGCTGGAACAAAAATTATACCATTGAATTTGTATTCAGAGAAGTTTTCAATGATATAATTTTTACTTTCGCCACAGTCGCCCGCATTAGTTAAATTTATGATCAAACTTAAATCTCGAAAAACCTAGCGCACTATATTATGAAATGGAGGGAGTAACATATTACCTCCGTCCCGAATTACTCGTCTTAAATTTGTTTAGATACGGACATATATCTAGACACATTTTAGATATGACAGTATCTAGAAAAATAATTCAGGACGGAGGATGTACTCCCTCTGTCCCAAAATAAATGTCTCAACTTTGTACTAACTTTAGTATAAAGTTGTATTAAGCTTGAAACATTTATTTTAGGACGGAGGGAGTATGAAGCAAGGATCACAGGTCAGATAAAGTCACTTTCATAGAAGTAATGGGCGCGTTTGATTTCATGCGTGGATCTTAGGCCTCCTGCATTTGTGGCCTGGTTCAGCCTGGCTAAGCAAATGCAGGCAGTAAACTATGTTCTGCACTGCGTTTCGTTGCCCACCAAGATCTAAGCTGCATGACAGAAAAAATAGACGGCGTTTGATTGCATGTCTTTGCTCACCAGATGCAACTAGCTGTTATTTGATTACGTGCAAGACATGCGGTGAGGTTACGAGTACACACGGTCATAAGCACAACAACAGTTAGAAACATAGATTAAATCACTTTAATGCACAAAGATTAAACCAAAATCTAACGAACAGACATAATAGTAGCACACAGACAACCACACACAAGTAGACATAAGAGCAAGTACAATAAGGTACAGTCTGCAGGCTGTAGGGATTAAAATACTATATTTTTGCTGAGTTGGATGAGAGAGAAGAGGAGAGAGAAGGGGAGCGGGCTCTTCGTGAAGAGCTAGCTCCAGCACGTGCTCCTAGATGCTTTGTGAGAATGAAAGGTGGGACATATATGATAAAAGTAGTACTCTTTTATAGCCAACTATTGTACAAGCTAGCTATAAGATGGACTATAAGATGGCTTATAGACAGCAGTTGTCTATACTATTAACTAGCCCAAGGCATAACCGACCTGGGGGGCGGGGCCGACTTCCTATATGATGAGGCATCCCTGGGCCCTAACACCACCAACTGTATTTCACTCACCAGATTGAACGTATTAGGGCAACTCCAACGGGACGACCCGAACGGACAGTGTTTTTGTCCGGTTTTTTGTCCGTTTGGGTCGTCCGTCGGACAATGGGCGCGTTTGATTTATGCCTCTTTCAACAGCTATGATTCCATATGAAGTGGGTATTATGGCTGCCTGCTGGTTTCTTAAACCCTGAGGACTGCAAATTTTCTTCTGACCAAATTATTCAAATGCCACATCTTTCAGAGTATTGGCAGCGTAAGGTAAACTCATAGTAGACACTGAAAGAATACACGAGATTAGTGGCAATAGGCCAGTCTTTTGCAGATTGGTGGCAACAGCCATCACCTCCCTCCCAGCAGCCGTAAGGGCAGGGCACCGCCACGGTGATCATGATCATGGTCTAGTGAACTTTGGAGCATCGCACGCAGCCATTTTCAAGGCTGTGCAAACCCAGTATCGCTAGCCTGTGACACTGTCAAAGCTGGGGCCCAACTATGGGTGAAGGCGGGAGCATTGGGTTTTGTGGTGATGCTTCCGGTGGCACCTAGCTTGCAGGTGTGTTGTATTCTACTTGTGGGTGTGGCCCTCTTGGCTCTTGGGCTCGTACACAACTCTCTTTTTCTATATATGCAAGACAGAAGCTTTTGCCTTTTCTCAATAAAAGAGTACATGAGATGATGGAAGGCTATGCCTCGAATAGGCAGCATAGATGGTTCAGTTCGCTATCTAAATGCCACACTGTTTTATGTTTTCTGAATATCTGGATTACTTGATGTAGTTATGTCTTTCCTCTCACAACTATACATTAACAAACATAGGATACTTCGACACTTTATTGACCAAAATATCAAAAAATGCTCGCTGTAGAAAAACTGTTGAAAAATATGACACCTTCCTGGAAAAGGATAAAACCATGTAAATGTCAACAATCACAAGCACCAAACAAGATATTTTCTAGATTTGACTAGGTCACTAATGGCAAGGGGAAAACAGAAATATTGAAACATGTTCTTGCATGATAAAATAGTACTTCTGCTGAAGTTAAAGTAAGAAGTACCATACTTATTTTTTGCTGCATGAGAGTGACATAATCCATGCTATTGTCCCTCCAAATATATGGAAGAACATTTTGATACATATATAATGTTGGACGGACTCCAGCATCCTCCATCCACTGCAAAACCTACATATTCCAGAAAACAAAGGAGTCAAGTTTCATGCCCATAAACAACCATGAGTCTTGTTTTTTGTTTTATATAATGGAGACTCAAATACCCGTCCACTACCAGCATTTTTTGCTGACATTAGAGCTTTGCTCATGTAAGAAGTAACTCAAACCAAACTTTCAATGTAATGTCAAATCACTTGCTTTGCCACAAGTCCTATGATCCCAGAAGCTTACAAGTACTCCCTCCGTCCGGAATTACTTGTCACAAAAATGGATACAAATGGATGTATCTAGAATTAAAATACATCTAGATACATCCATTCCTACGACAAGTATTTCCGGACGGAGGGAGTACCACATAATACAGGTCAAAACAGAAGAAAAAAATGCGAGGCTTTTTTCTGAGGTAAAAATGTGAAATTGTTACAAGATAAATGTGTATCTGCAGTACACCATCATGTTGGCAGAGCACAGTTGTGCAAATTGAATGTACCAGATATAGATGTCCATGCAAATATGCAATCATGCGGGCGTCACCCCTGTCTTCAGATGGGCTACAGCGGCAGCTGTTAGCATGCAATAGGCAGGTACGGAGCTGCAGCGGTGCATGCCTTTACTAGTTAAAGTAGTAGATAAAGCAAGGTAACTTACTAAAGTAATAATGCTGCGACACAAGTGCTTACCTCACAGCTAGTAAATATCCTATCTCAAGTCGGTTTGTAAGTGCTATATAAGGAGCACTCCTCCCGTTGTAAATCAATCCATCCAGCGCAAAACCATCTAGCTTCTATAGCTTAAGTACTAGTACCATCGTGAGCTACTTGTATCTATGTGTGTCCAATATAGCAAGTGTGCTTCGCTAGTATGCTTGCTAGTTTGCAGTGCATTTTATCGAGCTACTCTTCCTCTGCTGCTCTGCTCCTCTTAGTCTGGCTAAGCTATACAGCAAATAATTCGGGCTAACTATTGGCTTAAGAGCCCCAGGTTCCGGTAGCCATGGCCGGTGTATAAAGAGAGCAGCAGCGCACCACCTCAAGTGGTCAGCCATCACAGGATGGCTCGCATTTGCCGCCTCCGCAGGAGCAGTGAGGGCGCAGCCGGTCCAGGCACGGTGATAGCGGTGAGGTTGTGGTTAGGGAGATCGGGCATGAGACCGCAGGCAGCGGTAGCATGCCGATCACATTCCCGATGCTCACACGCTCGAACTACAGCGAGTGAACGATGATCATGGAGTGCAACCTCCATGCAGCAAGCCTCGAGGTTCCCATGGACGACCCCATGGTCGAGAGAAAGGAGGACAGGAAAGCCGTGGCGGCGCTCATGCGCATCACACCGTTGGAGATGCACGGCATGCTCATGGCGAAGGCAAGCGCCAAGGAGGCACGGGAAGCCATCCGGCTGCCCCAGGGGGAGAGTGGAGCCGCGGGTGACACCCAAGAAGGGCCTGGTGGGCGCCAGGCGCTCCTAGGGCACCTGGAGCGTCTCGAAAGTCTCCACCGAGAGCACATTGAGGCCCGCGCCGCCGTCGATGAGCGTCTTGGCGACGGCCACACCGCTGATGGTGGGAGTGCACAACAGACGGACAATGCCCACAGCCCTAGTGGACTTGGGGTGGTCGCTAGCGTCGAAGGCAACAAGGGACTCGGACCACTTGAGGCGGCCGGCGGACTCTGGCGCCGGCAGGGCCGTCGCGAGAACGCTTGAGGTGGTGGCTGGACGGAGGGGTCTGCCCCCCCCCCCCCTCCCCAAGGATACAGGCCACCCTACGAGGCTCTTGGGAGCCCCCACTGGTGACAACGCCCCTGGTTGGAGCCACGCGGCCGCCACGCCCAACCGCGGCAGCGTCGCGATGGACGCGGCGGACGATTCGCCGGCGGCTGCCAACGCCGCCTAACACGGACGAACCATGGGTTAGCTCTGAGGTGCACGCCGCGCAGCACCACCCGGCTGCGCAGCGGCCCAGAGGAGAAGCGGTGCGTCCGGGTCGCTCGGCGCACGGAGGTGGAGCGGGCGAGGAGCGAGGGGGCGCCCGACCATCACGTGCGGCGGAGACGAGCTCGGTGACGCGCTCGAGCGAGGCGTCGTGGCTGTCCCTGGCGGGGCGACGGCACAGCAGCCCCTGCGCCATGAGCAGCGCGACATTCGGGGCGGGGGGCTGCGACTTGCGAGCGAGGAGGCAGCGATGGAGCAGCCAAGCGCCTTCTTGTCCACAGACGGGTAGACGGAGGAGGTCGCCTACTCTCCAACGGGCTTGGTGGCGGCGCGAGGGCGCTGCCCAAGGCACTGCGGGCAGCGGGCAGCGCGTGGACCCGGGCGGCAGCTCGACGTGCGCCGCGCTCTCGGCGAGCGGCGGCGACGTCCATGTCGATGTTGACGTCGAGGTCGAAGGTGCAAAGACGGCAAGTCCCCCTACCTGGCGCGCCAAATGTCGGAGTCTGGGACCTACGCCCAAGAAACTCCTCCAAGAACTAGGATTCGAACACTGGGGGACTTGGAGATAGATTGATTTACCCTTGATGATTATGCATCGGTTACAAGTACAATATATATAGAGTGAGCACATAGGAGTAGGCAGGCAGGCCTGGGCAGCGGTTACAGATCCTACAATCTAGGATATACACAAGTATACATGACTTGTACATAATACGGTAAAGTTGGAGAGAAGGTGGCCGTCGATGGCGGAGAGTTTGGAGCTGGTGTCGATGGGTGTGGAGACAGGTTTGCAGTTTAACATTTTGGCACGGTCGAGAATCTCGAGGGTGTATCGTTGTTGGCATAGGAAGAGGCCCGAGGAGTTGGGTGTAACGTTGATGCCTAAGAAGTGATGAAGATCACCTAAATCAGACATCGAGAACTCGGACTTGAGGGAGGCGATAATGGTGGTGAGTGTATGAATGGAATTGGCGGTGAGGATGATATCATCGACATACGCAAGGAGATAGGCGATGGACGTACCACGATGGAGGATGAAGAGAGATGAATCACTCCGAGAGGACGAGAACCCGAGAGAGCAAGAACTGCTGAAAGCGGAGAAACCATTGGCGGGGTGCTTGTTTGAGGCCGTATAGAGACTTGTGAAGCAAACAGACATGATCAGGGCGAGCGTGATCCACAAATCCAGCGGGCTGAGTGCAGTAGAGGGTCTCATTGAGCGCACCGTAAAGGAAAGCATTCTTCACGTCCAGTTGATGGATTGGCCAAGACTGAGATGTGGCAAGACTGAGAACAACGCGGATCGTTGATGGCTTGACCACGGAACTGAAAGTTTCTCCATAATCGACACCTTCTTGCTGTGTAAAACCACGTACCACGTAACGAGCCTTGTAACGAGCGAGAGAGCCGTCCGCATTGAATTTGTGGTGGAAGATCCATTTGCCCGTGACAATGTTCACGCCCGCAGGTTTAGGCACCAAAGACCAAGTAGAGTTGTTCATTAAAGCAAAATATTCATCACGCATAGCTTGAAGCCAATTTGGGTCTTTGAGGGCTGATCTGTAGGTGGCAAGGATCGGTGATAGGGGAGGGATGGTGGAAGAGGCGAGGAATAAACGTTTGGGCATGCAGTAGCAACGCTTAGCTCGGGTGGTCATGCGGTGGGAGTTACGTGGGGGTTCTACCGGGAGTGCATGGTGAGGCAGAGGTGGCGGCTGGAAGTGGACGGCTCGGAAAGCGGGGTGAATTCCGTGGGCCTAGCAGCGGATGAGATGGAGCCGACCGTGGGGGATCGCGAGGTGGGTGTGTGGCAGGCGCGGCGGACACGGTGGGCAAGGCCGAGCTGGATTGGGCGGAGCCGTGCGAAGTGGGTGCGGCAGGCGAGGTAGATGCGGGGCGGGAGTCGTGCGAGCCGTTGGGAGAGAGACGTGTGGAATTGGTCGACGTAGTGGGGGTAGGGGCCCGGGGGGCGAGGAGGCTGGCGGAAGCGACGGGCGGGGCAGACAATTCGAGGGATCGGATGGGGGCGGGTAAGGCAAGAGATCCGAGGGGAGCCGTTGCATGGGATCCTTTGTGGACGTAGCTGGTTATGGCGGTTGTGTGGGTGGTGTATAGGGGAAGAAATGTTCATCAAAGAGAACATGACGCGACACGATGACACGACGAGACGTAAGGTTAAAGCAGCAATACCCCTTGTGTTCGAGGGGGTAGCCAAGGAAGACGCGGCGAGTGGAGCGTGGGGAGAGTTTGTGAGGCATGATTGCGGAGATGTTTGGGAAGCAAAGGCAGCCAGACACACGCAAGTGATCATAAGTGGGGTAAGTGTCGTACAGGAGAAAATGTGGTGTGTGGGGATGAATGGCACGAGAGGGACGGCGGTTTAGGAGATAGGTGGTTGTGTGTAAGGCTTCGACCCAAAACGGGAGTGGAAGAGAGGCTTGTTGGAGCAGTGTGTGAACTATGTCATTGGTGGTGCGTGTGAGGCGCTCAGCCTTGCCATTTTGGGGGGGAGGTGTGGGGGCAGGAAAAATGGTAGGCGACGCCGTTCATGGAGAAGAAGTGGCGCGGGGAGTTGTTGATGAACTCACTGCCGTTATCGCACTGCATGGATTTGATGATGACGTTGAATTGGGTGTGGACAAACGAAAAAAAGCGCTGCAGGGTTTGGGAGGTGTCCGATTTGTTTCGAAGGGGGAACGTCCATGAGTAATGGGTAAAGTCATCCAAAACAACTAAATAATATTGATAGTCAGAGAAGCTTACAACGGGGGAGGTCCACAAATCGCAATGAATTAAATCAAACGGTGCATATGTTTTGCTAAATGAAGGGGAGAAAGGGAGACAAGGCTGGCGGCCTAGTTGGCATGCGATACATGGTGAGTGAGCTGCCTTATTACAATGAGTAAGAAAATCATGGCCGAGGGTGGAGAGGGTATGGGCGCTGGGATGGCCGAGACGACGATGCCATAAGTCCGAGGTGGAAACGTTGAAGAGAGCGGACGCCGGAGCCGGATGTTTGCCGATGAAGGGGTAAAGATCGCCATTGCTAACGGAGATCATGAGTGCCTTCCGAGTACGAAGATCCTTCACAAGAAAGCCACAGGGGTAAAATTCAATGGAACAAGAATTATCTTTAATAAAACGATGAACGAAAATGAGGCTAGTGACGACGTGTGGTGAGACAAGAATGTCTCTGAGACGAAAGTTGTGGGGAGAGAGAGTGGTGGGGCCGGAGGCGGTGATGGGGAGGTGTTGCCCATTGCCAACAAGTATGCTAGATGGTAGATGCTTTAATGGAGAACTAGACGAGGTCAGGGTACCTGGGTTGCCAGTGACGTGTGAAGAAGCACCACTGTCAAGGTACCAATCGGGCGCGGGCGCGGGCGCGGTGGGGTAGCCACCGTTGCTGTACGCGGCGTTGAGCATGGCGATGTGGTTCCACGACGGCTGGGGCGGCGTGTAGTACGGGGTGAACGGCGCAGGCGGATGGTAGGTGAGGTAGGCATGAGCGTGAGAGACAGGACGCGGCCCGAGGACGCCGGCAGCGTTGGGAGGGATCCAGCCGGAGCGAGGAGACGGGAGCGCCATCCCGTAGGGCACAAAGTAGCCCGTGAACGAGAAAAGGGAGCGTGCGGCGGCTGGCCACGGCTCTAGTTGTCGTTGCGCCCGCGGCCACGCCCGTGACCGCGATCACCGCCGTCACCACCGCGGTCACCGCGACCACGACCGAAGGAGTGGGGCGGTGGGGGAGGTGCGCCCTCGAGGCGGTTGGTGGGGTGGTCGGCGGAGCGATCGCCGCGATCGCCGGAGGGACAGCCGCCCGTGCTGGAGCTGCCACCCGACGAGGTGAGGCCGGGCAAGGCAAAGGCAGAGCGCTCTCCTCAGTCGCGCGCTGGGCCTGGTACTCGTCGGCCAGGACGACGCGAGACAGAACCATGTCAAAGGGCAGAGACTAGTCGCCGAGGACGACTCGAATGGTATCGAGTCGCTTGTCGAGGCCGTGGAGGTATTGAGTGGTAAGGTCCGTCTCAGTGACGGCGTGGTCGATGTTGACGAGGTCGTCGGTGAGGAGCTTCATGCGGCGCGCGTACTTGGAGACCGAGAGATCGCCCTGCTTGAGGTTGCGGTATTGGCGGTTGAGGATCATGAAGCGGGCGGCACGATTGGCGAGGAAATAGTCCTTGATCTTGTGCCAGAGCGCGAAGGTGGTGGTGGCGCCGACGACATGGTTGCACATGGTGTCGGAGAGGATGGCATAGATCCACAAGACGATGTGGGCATCCAGCTCAAGGTATTGGGGGGTCGCGTTGGGTGGTAGGGGATGCTCGATGAGGTAGGTCACGCCGTAGCGGAGAAGCACCATAAGGAAGAAGGTTTTCCACTTGTGGTAGTTGTGTTCGGTGGGATTGAGAAGGAACTTGATGTGGTTTGTGATGTGATCATGAAAAATGGAAGGGTTAGGGGTAGGGGTGGGAGGCGCCGGGTAGGAGGTTGCACCGGCGGTGAACAGGGGGGCAAACTGAGTACCGGAGGCGGCGGAGGAGCCGTTGAAGAGGGAGGGGTTGGTGCCGAAGGAGAACGTCGGGGCTGTAGCAATGGAGGGGGCCGTGGAGGAGTCGACGGGGGCGCCGACGAGGAGGAGAGGGAGCCTGGCGAGGTGGCTGAGCTCGAGGCACCGGCGGCGGCGAAAGACGGGGGTCCAACCATGGAAACACACGGTATCTGATACCAAGATAGATTGATTTACCCTTGATGATTATGCATCGGTTACAAGTACAATATGTACAGAGTGGGCCCATAGGAGTAGGCACGCAGGCCTGGGTAGCGGTTACGGATCCTACAATCTAGGATACACACAAGTATACATGACCTGTACATAATACGGTCTAACACTTGGCTTGGCAACCTGCTGTTATAGTGTATGTGGATTGCACTAGCCCTTTCCACCAGTTCGGACTTTTGGTTGCATTGGTTAGCGTATGAAGCTTAACATGGTATCAGAGCTAAGTTCTTGAGTTCAAGTCCTGACTTTCGCAAATTATTTAAAAAATTGCTGGCAGCCCCCCTTTGTGTTCACATAGAGAACTCTTGAGTCATACTTGAGTTTCGCGCGCCGTCGCTCCCTACCGATTGCACGTGTTGACTTGTCTTTCCCGTCACACGTGAGAGGGGGTGTTATAGTGTATGTGGATTGCACTAGCCCTTTCCATCAGTTCGAACTTTTGGTTGCGTTGGTTGGTGCATGAAGCTTAACACTTGCAACACGACGACAACCATGGCGATGCCGGCAACGAGCTCACTCAATCTCACCGGGCACGAAGGAGACGTGCAAGCTATCTAGGTTTGAGCCACCGTGCGGTGTAATACCCTACTCCTGCCTGTGTTGGATTGCTCTGTAATGGAGAGTTGTGCTCGATGTACATG
This sequence comes from Hordeum vulgare subsp. vulgare, assembly GCF_904849725.1. Classification (NCBI taxonomy): domain Eukaryota; kingdom Viridiplantae; phylum Streptophyta; class Magnoliopsida; order Poales; family Poaceae; genus Hordeum; species Hordeum vulgare. The sequence continues at coordinate 318,859,228 of NC_058519.1, read as the reverse complement.
AGGTGTGGGGGAGAGAATGGCTCGATACCCTTACATGGAAAGTGGCCCTGCCCCTCTTATCGTGCCTTGGTCCTCTTCCCCGAAAATATGAGCGGGAAAGGGTGGCCATAGGGCGGCAATTCAAAGAGGGGCATGCGCACAGGTTAATCCTAACAAAAGGCGGTCTCCGGCAGATAAAGTGGTCGTCGTGACGCGCATGTGGGCTCGGTGATGAGTGATGACCTCCGTCCTGGCGGGCCGTGTCAGCGTGGTCTTCTTTCACCGGAATGGCAAGCTTTGGGAACCTGCCTTTGGGGAGGCAACGGGCGCTGCACTTTAATCACCAAAGAGGAAATCCTGCATGTACGTGCCTTCTGAGACGGCCTCTGTCGTCCTTGTCTGCGCGGGTGTGCCACCCACGTGATTGGCGCGAAGCCCTGCGGCTGGTACCGTACGTCGGGTCTCGTGGAGCGGCCTCGCGAGGCAATCTGGCGCTTGGTGGCCCGGGCTAGGCCTAGCCTAGCGGTGAGGCAGCTTCTTTCGGAGCGGTCGTGGCCAAGCCATCTTGACGAGGGCTGGCCCAAATGTCGCCACCTGGGCGGGGGCAGACGGGTCGTGGTACCCTGGTTTCCATTGGGCCAACAGGCAGGGAGGCCCTTTTCTGGGAGGATCGATGGACCGGCGGACACACCATATGTGAGATCACCCCGCTCCTATACACGTCCATCCCCAAGCGTCGGCCCAAGATCAGGACGGTCACGGAGGGGCTAAACGCGAACCGCTGGGCGCAAGACATCCAGGGCACGGTGGGCATCCACGAAATCGGGCAACACCTCCGGCTTTGGCACATGATCGACGGCACAACCCTCTCTGCTAAGCCGGATCACCTCACATGGAGATGGAGCACAAACGGCGTCTACTCCGCCAAATCTGCATACGCCGCCACCTTCGTCGGTTCCACTACTTGCCCCGCTTGGAAGCTCGCTTGGGAAAACTGGGCATGTCCGCTTCTTTCATTGGCTTGCCCACCTCGACCGATGCTGGACCGTACACCGGCTTGCCCGCCGAGGGCTGCAGCATCACGTGTGATGCCCCCTTTGCGACGAGGCACCTGAGACCATGCACCACCTCATCCTTGCATGTCTCTTCGCCAGACAGATCCAGCATGAAGCGTTGCGCTAGCTGCGGATCCCATGTGCCTCACCAGACAGCGAGCCCTCACTACTCGACTAGTGGCAATCAGCAAGGCAATCTGTCCCAACGCCCATGCACAAAGGCCTGGGCACAATGACCCTCCCCGTCCCATGGATATTATGGAAACAGCGCAACGAATGCGTCTTCAATGAAGGACAACCATCGGTGGACAACCTACTTACGAAGATTAAAGACGAGGCCGCTCTCTAGACAAGCGTTGGTGCTCTAGGGCTTAGAGCTATCACCCCCTAAACATGGGATGTTCACTGATTTTTCCTGTTTCAGAACCTGTAATTGCCACCTGGGAGGATTGTAACTACTCTCTCTTTTCAATGCAATGAAACACAAAATCTCTTGCGTTTTCTCAAAAAAGAAAAAAAAAGTTGCACTAGTTATCCTTTACCCAACAGTGTTGTTGGTTGGGATCGAGGGTTCCTTCGTACCCTTCAGGTGGCATTGATTCGTTCTTCGAGCAGATCCTCCATAAAGATCGGGCAACCCCGTGTATCATCTTGGCATCAGAGCTTCGGGTCACACGGTAGGATCTTGTATCCCTAGTTTAGTTCGTGTTCTTGTTCATCCTAAAGTCCAGAAAATAGCCCCACAAAAAAAAACTTTACCTAGCCCCTTTGCAGCCTTTAATCTGTTATTTAGTGAGTTCTATCAAGTTTTTGACTTTTTGCCATCAGATCTTTGTTTTAAGTTGCTGAGTTTTCCCCCATCCATTCTTGTATGTTTGTGTTCATTTTCGTGCATGGATTTCAGATCTGCATCCTCCACCAAATCGTGTGCATCTTTGTCATTCGGAATCCTTTTTGAGTGTTATCGGGCATTCTAAAAATCCCACTCCATGCCCTTTCCATCCATCCTTGTTAGATCTGATTCCCACCTTGTTTTTCACCCAGAAAAATCAGATCAGTTTGTGTGTGTTTGCTGCCAAAATTTCAGCTGCATTTTCTTGTTGTTGAGCTCATCCATTATAATTTTTGCGAGTTCCCCAAAGTGGGTGTCCACATTCAAAGTCCCTTGCTGAGAGTTTGTCAAAAAAAGCAAAAAAAAAGGAGGCAAAAAAAGAGAAATAAAATCTGCCCAAACTAAGTGTTTGCAAGAAGCAAAAGAGAGTAATTTGCGACTGTTCTTCACTTATATCTTGAGAAATTCCTGTTTGTATTGTGTGTTGAAGCGTGTCAAGTGCGCAAAGTCTTCAATCCTTGCTTGCAGCAAATCTGACTCCTTGGTGTGAGTTGCATGGTCTTCACTTATATCTCATTCAATAACTAAGGCATTAGAATCTTGTGTGGATGATTACTTGGTTCAACAATATCTAGATTGCAGATTAGTGTATCTTTTGCTGCACCCCACCCAAGCTCCACCAAACAGCCCCGCATGTGCAACCCTTGACTTGTATATTATGACTCCTTGTATACCAACCACTGGCACCACGGTTGAGCACGATCCTGCTCTCACTTGGAAGTTACATGAGCTTTGGTTGGTAAGTGAGGTGAGCTTGAGCTGTTACCCACATATATGCCTCTAGTACTAAGGCTTTTGCAAAACTAACCATGGCAGATGATGAAAACGAGTATGATGTTGAAGGAAATGGGCATCTCAGTCAGCCCGTCACACGGTTTCACTTTAATGCATTACGTGATCATCTACGCCAGGAGTTCAGAAACAACCTTGATCCAATTGAAGAGAAGCAAGACAAATTGTCAAGAGATTGCAGCAACTTATGGGTAATGTTATGAGTAGCTCACTCAGAACTTAAGGTTTCACACACATAACCTTTCTCTAGAAGTTCTTGTACCTGCCTTTGTATCTCCTTTGTTTCTTCAGGATTGGTGTGGTAGGAAGGTCGATTTGGAAGTGATGCTCCTGGAATAAGGTCAAATTGATGTTCTATGACGTGCAAGGGAGATAGACCAGCGGATACTTCTTTTGAAGTGCTTTAGGGTTATAATATCAACTGCGGCATAAGGAAAATTGCCGCCAAGTATCTAGCTTTTGCCACGGGATGGCAATTGTGATAACTGCCAAAAACTAAGAGTGGCAAAAATGAAATGTCAAAATCGAGAATGGCATAAGGAAAATTGGCAAAAACTAGAGTGGCAAAAACAAAATTTCCAAAAACTATATGCTAAGACCATCTCCAGCCGTTTGGCCCCCCGGCGCACCCGGCGAAGTGCGTTGGGCGTTTGCGCCGGTGCTTTTTTCGGCCTGGGAGGGATCAAGTTTCCAGCCGCACCCCCAGGCTTCGGCCCCAACGCACAAGAAATTCAAAGTTTTCTTTCCCGCTACAAAAAACGAGAATAGTTCGGCGATCATCATGCCACAGGGTCGGCGATTGAACATAGCCAAAGTCCGGCGATCAAAAGGGTAGGAACCATAGACGTAGAACTCAAACGGCAGGCTCCTCGGCCGTAGGGCTGGTGGAGGTCGGCGTGTCGACGGCGTTGTGGGCACAGCTTCAGTGCTCGGCGTCGTGGGCGCAGTGCTCGGCGTCGTGGGCGCAGTGCTCGGCGTCGTGGCAGCGGTCGCCGCCGGTCCCGACATCTGGTTCAAGATGAGGCCACGCTCCACCAGGTACCACGCTTTCACCTGCTCGTCCATCGTCGACATGTCTGCGCCCATCAGGAACGCCAGGTCGGTGTTCCTCTTCTTCGCAGCGACGTTGGTCCTGAGAAGGTCGAGCTTGGCGTCCTGTTTCTTCATCAACGCCGACCACCTCGCATCCGATTTCTCCTCCCTCTTAGTGGCATTGCTCTTGGCGTCGGCGATGCACTGCTCTATCAACGATTGTAGCCGTTCGATAGCAGGTGCCACGTCCCTTGCCGTCTTGGCTTTTTGGTGCCATCGAGATGCCCTTCTGCCGGGGGCAAGCGCGTCCGGGTTGTAGACGTCGTCCTTGGCCTTGGCGAGAGCGAGCCGGCATTCTGTCCATTTCTCGCACGACTCGATTCGGGTGAACACGTGAAGGAAGTTGAAGTCTTGATCATTGTTGTCCCAACGAAACATCTCGAACATGCGAACCATCTGCACAGACGAAGAACAAGTGTCGGCAAAGTACACCGCGAAGCTGGGCCGGCGAGCGATGGGCATACCTCACGCTCGAAGTTGGCACCGCTTTCTGGGCGAGTCATGACCTCTTCTTGAATCCCATGCCACTTGTTGCAGCCTGTTGGATGGCCGCCCAATGGTTCGCCATGGCCTTCTCGTTGCGATCCATGTGGATGCCGGCGAAGTTGGGGTCGACCAACTTCCGCTCGTCGAACGTCGTCTTGCTCCTTCTCCAGTAGGTGGTGGAGTTCTGATTCGCGTCGGTGATCGGTCGAGGCTGGCGGTCTTCCATGCTTCGTCGAGGCACTCGTCTTCCTTTGGCGTCCACTTGACGCGAGGCTCGCCCGGCCTGGCGTTGGCCGGCCGCTTCTTCTTTCTTCCTTTGGTCGGCGGCTCCACCTCCGCCTGTTCTTCCTCCTCCTTGGCATCGTCGCACTCGGCTTCCTCTATGTCGACACGGTGTCCAGCATTTCATCTTGCGTGCGAAACCCGGGGGACAAAGCGACGGCGACTGAGCCATTGGTGATGATCTCGTCCATATCGGCGTCGGTGTTGCTGAACAGTGGTGCCGAGCCATGCGCGAAGGGTAGGGCCCCACGGCGCAGAGTGGGCGTATGCGAGACAGAATACGCCGGCGGCGAGTAGTTGTACTGGGTGCTGAGGCCGAAGGTGAACACGGGGGATGGCGTGCGCGGGTCGAGGTTGAAGGCTGGGGGCATGCGCGGCGCCAATCCATGTGGGAAGGTGATGTTGGGGTTGAAACCACCAAGAGCGTCGCCGTCGATGTACTCAGCCGAGGGCGCATACCCCCACAATAGAAGCGAGAAGTTGGCCCGCGACACGACGCTCTGCTGGCTCCCCCCCACACGCCTTGCGGGTACTGGTCGGCCTGTTGATGATGATGCGGAAGGTTCGCCATCCCCGCCGCTCGAGGCGCCTACTCCTGCTCTGCTGCCGCGTCCCTGGCTCTCTTCATGTTGAGCCTATTCTGCCGATAGGCGGTGACCGCCTCTCGGCAATCAACGTCGGCCTCCCACTGGGCATTCGTCAAGCCCGGGGGCCTTGCCATCGGCGCCCTCGGCTTCCTCCGCTTTGGCTGGCGGAATCGGTGGCTTGGCGAGGGGCGCATACTTCTTCGGCTGCATGGCAGGCGGATCTTGGCGGAATGGCAGGAGTGGTGGGGGAGAAGAGGGTAGGTAATAGGAAAATGGAGGGAAAGGGAAAAACGGTGGGAAAATCGGCGGGTGTCGCCGACAACGCGGGCCCACGCGCCTTTTCGCTTCAACCGGTGCCCCCGGGTGACCCCCGGGGCGCTGGGTTCTGCTCGGGTTTGCCGGTTGTAATTTCGGCCCAAAGCGGCCAAAAACGAGGATCGGGGGCGCGGCTGGGACTTTTTTTCGGAGTCGGTGCTAAAAAAGGCACCCTAGGGGCCTGTCGGGGGCGCGGTTGGAGATGCTCTAACGGTTCAGAGATGCTCCTTTTGCACAAACAAGGTTGTTTTTCTTGATTATGTTGTTTCGGGACAGGGAATTAAAGTGGATGAATCTAAGATGGAAGCAATCAAGAATTGACTAACGCCGGTGAAAGTAAGCCAGGTGAGAAGTTTTCATGGCCTTGCTGGTTTCTACAGGAGGTTTGTGAAAGATTTTAGTACAATTGGTGCACCTCTGAATGAATTGACAGAGAAAGAAATTTCTTTTAAATGGGGCGCACCACAAGAAGAAGCATTTCTTGAGCTTAAGAAACAATTAGTTAAAGCCCCTTTGCTGATTTTACCTGATTTCAATAAAACTTTTGAGATAGAATGTGATGCTAGTAGAATAGGCATCGGTGGTGTGTTAATGCAAGAACGAAAACCAATAGCATATTTTCGTGAGAAGCTGAGTCCTGCACAACTGAATTATTATGTTTATGATAAAGAGTTGTATGCTTTGGTTAGAGTCCTTGAAACATGGCAACACTACTTATATGGTCTAATGAATTTACTGTACATTCTGATAATGAAGGTTTGAAACATTTGAAAAGCCAAGCTAAACTGAATCAGACATGCCAAATGAATAGAATTCACTGAAACTTTCCCATATGTTGTGAAGTACTGTACAAGAAAGGAAAACATGGTTGTTGATGCTTTGTCCCGTAGGCATGTTCTTTTGACACAATTAAAAGTGAAGGTACCAAGACTTGAGAGCTTAAAAGAATTTTACTGCACTGGTCATATATTTTCAAAACCATATGCAAAATGTGAAGATGAGAAAGGTTGGGATAAATACCATGTGCATGATGGGTTCCTTTTTAGGGCTAACAAGCTATGTCTACCAGATTCCTCGGTTAGGCCCTTGTTGTAGGAATCACATGCAGGTGGATTAATGGGACACTTTGGTCGTGAGAAGACATATGAGTTGTTGACTGATCATTTTTGTTGGCCAGATATGAGGAAGGAAGTAGAGAAATTTATGCTCGTATACTCCCCTACCTATTCTAAATGCTCCTTGGGAGGATATTAGCATGGATTTTGTTTTAGAACTACATAGGACTAAGAGGGGGGGGATTCAGTTTTTGTTGTGGTTGATAGATTCTCAAAAATGCCACATTTCATTCCGTGCCACAAGAACGACGATGCTTCACATGTTGCTGATTTGTTTTTCAGGGAAGTTGTTCGCTTGCATGGAATGCCGAGGACCATTGTTTCAGATCGTGATGTGAAGTTCATGAGATACTTTTGGAAAACATTGTGGGCAAAGTTGGGAACCAAGTTATTGTTTTCAACAACAATCCACAAATTGATGGACAAACAGAGGTGGTGACCCGCAGAATCTCATCCTTGTTGCGGACAATGATCAAGAAGAATTTGAAAGAGTGGGAAGAATGTTTGCCGCACGTGGAGTTTGCTTACAATAGAGCAGTTCACTCTACCACAAGCATGTGCCCATTTGAGGTGGTATATAGATTCAAACCACTTGCACCAATCGACTTGCTGCCACTTGCATTGCAAGAGAGATGTAACATGGAGGCTTCTAAGCATGCTCCATATGTGAAGAATGTTAGGAAAGCAACTTATGTTTATTGAAGGCTCAAGGGGCATATATATATTACACAAGACTTGAGGTGCAAGGAAAGTAAACATAGACTAATAAGGACTCCTAGACTAATACTAATACTTCCTAACACCCCCCCCCCCCCCCTTAAAGGCAAAGGGTATGCAATAGCATTGCATTTGAAGAAGTGTAATACTAAAAAACAATGATAATCCAAATCCGCGTCTTGAGAGTGTCGTCGTAGCATGAAGAGTCTTCAAAACTTGTCGAGTCGCCGAAGGAGAGAACGAAAAGATGGCACATCAGAGGTAAACACCGCATCACTTGAAGATACAAGATAAGTATCAAGAGAAGATGGGTTGTCCCGTCGGCGAAAGAAGCTCGGCGGATAAGGCACGATGGACGTAGATCAACAATGCAAAAGAAGTCCAGAAAATCCTATAGAAAACAACAAGGACAAGTAGGCCACAAAAGTTGCATAGAAAGGATCAGGACCGGAGAAAGGCCGACGGACAAATATATGGTGGACTCCATGGCATGAGAAAACACAAAATATCAACGAATTTGGTGGACGCAGCGGAAAAAATAGAAAACTAGAAAACAACTAGCGAGAAGAGCATGCAACACCAGACAAGGTGCATGAGCATGCAACACCGGACAAAGGAGGAAACAACCAAACTGGAGCACCCGGCACATGAGGACGTAGCAACGACAGCAGCAAGCACACACTTGGGTGGAGGGCAGCAGCCACGTGCTAGGCATAGGCTACACATGCGAGCAGTAGGTAGTAGCACGCCAACAACACGTAGCAGCACACTGGCACCATATAGCACATTTTTTTTTTCTTTTGCTGAATCAATCTAGTCAACACAACTTTGACCGGATGGCTAGAACCACGTCCCAGCAAGCAGGCCGGCAGTCGTGTGTTATGCCCCTGTTGGCTGAAGGCAGGAGGCACGTCTTGCGCGTCTTGGCGGAAGGCAACCGTCCAGCCGGCAGGGAACGAGAGCAGCACCCTGGGAATCGATCCGCTGCAGGGTGGCGCCTTGATCTGGATCCGAGGAACTGGCGGCGGCTGGAGGCCAAAACGGATCCAGCGGGATGAGGCGGCGGCTGACGGCTGGTCTCATGGTGCGATCTGACGCAGACGGCAGCGGCGGATGGCCTGGGATGAGGAGCACCGAGGCGGAGGCGTGCGGCGGCCTCCTCCGAGGCCGGGGCGAAGGCGAGCGTCGAGGACGGCACGGCGTCGTCTGGCCCGTCGAACTCGCGGAACCCGACCGAGGGGACGAAGATCCCCGACATCCGGCGAGGGGCAGCCGCGTGCGCCACGGAAGAGCGGGGACGCGAGCCGGCGCTCCCAGGACGGGAGGAGATCGAGCGGGGAGGCCCAGTTGGAGATCGATCGGGGAGGCCCGGTTGGAGATCGATCGGGGAGGGCAGCGCGAGACGGCCAGAGGACGATGGCGGCATCGCGAAATTGGATCTGCACGAGTTGCGCGTGCTAAAAAATTAACCTAAGCTCTAATACCGTGTTAGGAAAGCAACTTATGTTTATTGAAGGCCCAAGGGGCATATATATATTACACAAGACTTGAGGTGAAAGGAAAGTAAACATAGACTAATAAGGACTCCTAGACTAATACTAATACTTCCTAACAAAGAAGATTCATGAGAAGACGAGAGAAGAGATAGAAAAGAAGTCCAAGTACTATGCAGCTAAGACAAACAAAAACCGCAAGGTGACTTTTTGCGCCTGGAGATCTGGTTTGGATACATTTGTGCAAAGATCAGTTTCCAAAGAAGCGCAAATCCAAGCTAATGCTTCGTGGAGATGGACCATTCAAAGTTTTGACCAAGATCAATGACAATGCTTACAAGTGTTAGAATAAATCCGAGGCACTCCGTCGATCATCCGAGGACCAAGCAATCACACGAGCACGACACCGAGATTTGTTAACGAGGTTCACCGATATGGCTACATCCCCGGGGCCTGACTACGGGCGCTCCTCCCCGTGACACCGTCACAATACCTCACCCCGGCCGACCGGGTGCCGGCACACGCCGCCGGCTCCCCGCGTACTTGTGCTATTATGTTGGCATAGGTTACATCGTGTGTCTACCCCCGCTATATATGAGAGGCCTAGGATACAAGTGTCCTATCAGGACACGACTCCATATCCTGTCTAAACACAATACTACTCAGAGTCCAACTGTAACCTACCTTGTACAAGAATATTCGACACAACTCTAACAACAAGATTGAGCTTCCCAAAGACTATGTTGTGAGTCCGACATTCAACGTTGTTAAATTGTCTCCATGCTTTGATCAAGAGGGTCAAGAGTTGAGGACGAGTCCTTTTTAAGGGGGGGTGGGGGTGGGGAGATGATGAGGACATCCCAGGTTCACCTTGTTTATTATCTTCTCATCATAAATCTATGCTATCAAATGAAGCTTTTACAAAAAAGAGACCCATTTGGCTCCCATGACAAGGAGCCATGCCAAACAAATAGAACAAGAGGTGAATGCGATCCTAGCTGATCATTATTCAATTGTGCATGAACACTTTATACTGCCTAAATCTCGTGTGCTGATTTTACTCAGGTACAATGTTGAGGGCAACCAACAACTTTTAGCATAGGAAGAAACAAGTTCAGCTCATGAAGCATCAAGTTCTGAAGCCCATACAACAAGTTTGAAGAGAACAAGTTTCATGTTTTGGTAACAAGGCGAACTAGTTCCATCTCAGAGAAGAATAGCAAGCCATCCCAATAATCTATTGTTGCATGCGCAGTTCCAGAATTCGTCCCAGAATTTGCTACACCATGCCACAGAAATATAGAGTAACCAGCATGTGTGGGAGTAAAAAATGGACAGCATATTAAATCTACTTTCTGGAAAATCAAACGCTGCATCACTTGGAGTCCTGAGTCAAAGGATATGAGAGTTCCAATGTAAGTTGTCCAGAGATTAATTGTTGCGCGAGGCTCCATGTGTTTGCTCCCTTGCCCAGCTGGTTAGCATGGCTTTGAGCCCCTCTTTTGGACTTTTGAATGGAATCCAGAACTACGATTTTCTGGGTCTAGTGAATAAATGGATAAAGCCTGGCTCCAGTTCTGGTAAAATAAAAAGCAACGAGCTTAACTTCCTAATTGGAATGATTACCCCATCATCCAATTCAGCCACAACTCTTTTAATCTTGTTTGAGAGTTCACTTCTGTTACAGTAAGATTGCACTAGCCCTTTTTATCAGTTCGGACTTTTGGTTGCGTTTGCTAGTGCATGAAGCTTAACATGGTATCAGAGCTAAGGTCTTGAGTTCAAGTCCTGGTTTTCGCAATTTATTAAAAATTGTTGGTAGCCCCCCTTTGTGTCCATGTAGAGGTCTCTTGAGTCATACGTGAGTTTCGCGCGCCGTCGCTCTCTTCCGGTTGCACGTGTTGACTTGTCTTCCCTGTCACACATGAGAGGGGGTGTTACAGTATATGTGGATTGCACTAACCCTTTCCATCAGTTCGGACTTTTGGTTGCGTTGGCTAGTGCATGAAGCTTAACAACTTCCTCAGCTCTTGTAATCTTGCCTTGTGAGGGGTTAAACTCACTTTGTGATTTTAGAACAGTAGTCGTTGAGGCGGTGACCAGTTCGTGCTTGCAACTTCGTGCGTGGTTGCGTGGATTGGAAACTAAAAGTATGGTTGGACGAATACATGTTGCTGGTTGTTGCTTATGTAGTAGCTTGCTTCGGTCTCGTCGGGTTGCACTAGTTATCCTTTAGCCGACGGCGTTGTTAGCTAGGATCGAGGATTTCCTTCATAGCCTTCAAGTGACGTTGATTCGTTCATCAAGCAGATCCTCCGTGAAGATTGGGCAACCCCGTATCACAACCACGTTCGTTGAAGCAGAGCGTGAGCATTGTTGGCGTCGCGCGATGCTGGACGAGCTGTCATCGATCGACGACAACGCTACCTGGACACTCATCAAGTTGCATGCTACGCACATCGAGCTATTGGGCTCAAGTGAGTGTTCAAGGTAAAGAAGGACGCGCATCGTCAAGCACAAGCCCCACTCGTCGCAAAAGGGTATGTACAACACGCAAGGGTGGACTTCGAGGAAGTCTTCGCACCCGTGGCAAGGCTCGAGTCCATGTGACTGATCCTTGCCCTGGCGACACATCGAGGCTAGGAAGTTCGCCACATGGACGTCAAGTCAGCATTCCTCAATGGCGACCTCCAGGCGAAGGTCTACGTGTCCCAGCCACCTGGCTTCATCGCCAAAGGATGCGAGCAGGGCGTGTACAAGCTACACAAGGCCCTGTACGGTCTTCAGCAAGCACCGAGGGCGTGGAACGCCAAGCTGCACGCAAGCTTGGCCTCACTCGGCTTCACGGCGTGTACGCTCGTGGAACAGGGGACACACTGCTCATCGTCGGCATCTACATCGACGACCTTGTCATCGCTGGTGCCGAGCATACTGTGAGGTGCTCTGCTTCAAGGAGAAAATGAAGTGGTCTTTAGCATGAACTACCTCGGGCCGCTCCGGTACTACCTCGGCTAGAGGTGAACCAGGATCGTTGTCACACGACTTTCACTCGGGCGGCTATGCCACCAAGATGCTTGAGCGAACAGGCATGGCGGACTGCCACGTCGTGCACTACCGATGGAATCACGGTGCAAGCTCAGCAAGGAGAGCAAAGAGAAGCCGATGGACGCTACTTTCTATCGGAGCATCATCCGCAGCCTGAGGTATCTCGTGCATATCCGGTCGGACATCTCGTTCATCGTCGGGTTCCTGAGCAGGTTCATGTTGGCTCGCGCTAGCGATCGTCTCGCAGTGGTCAAGCACCTGCTCCTGTACATCGCGAGCACGACCACACATGGTTGTGTATATCATCGTGGCGACGGCGATAACCTGGTCGGCTACAGCGACTTCGAACACGTTGGTGACAAGGACTCCAGGAAGACCACCTCTGACGTGTTGTTCTTCCACGGCAGCAGTCCCATCAGCTGGCAATCAGTGAGATAAAAGGTTGTCACCACTTCTTCGTAGGAGGCGGAGTACATCGCGGCAGCTACAGCGGCATGTCAAGGAATATGGCTGGCTCCCCTTCTCGACAAGACGTTGAACCAAGACACCGCCCCGGCGCTCTTCTTCGTCGTCAACAAGTCGGCGATTTCCCTCTGCAAGAACCCAATGCTCCACAGCCGTAGCAAACACATCGATCTCCGCTACCACTTCATACGTGACTGCGTCGAGAAGGGAACAGTGGTCATGGAGTTCATCTGGACTGGTGAGCAGAAGGCGGGCATCCTGACAAAGGCTCTTGGCCGCGTCCGGTTTCAGGAGTTGCACAATAGGATGAGGATCATCGACATCAAGCCCCTCCGACAGGGTTGAGGGAGAGGTTGTGGGTGTCACCCCTGTCTTACGATGGGTTATACAGTGACAACTGTTAGGAAGTATTAGTATTAGTCTAGGAGTCCTTATTAGTCTATTAGTATTAGTCTAGGAGTCCTTATTAGTCTATGTTTACTTTCCTTGCACCTCAAGTCTTGTGCAATATATATATGCCCCTTGGGCCTTCAATAAACATAAGTTGCTTTCCTAACATGGTATTAGAGCCCTAGGTTCTTTTTTCGCACGCGCAACTCGTGCTTTTTCCTCGAACCCGACGCTCTCGCTGCAGCCCCTCTCGCCGATGCTTCCTCCCGCGTCGTGCTCGTGCTGCAGCCGCGTGTCCAGCCTGCCCCACCCGCCGCCGCCTGTCCAACGCCGCTGGATCTCGCTCCCTATCCGGTTTCTCCCTGGCCGCTAGCTCTCGTTCCTCTCCCGATCCGACTGGCTGCTGGATACCTCGCCCTCGCCGTTGCCTCGATCTGGAGGCCGACTCCACCTGCCTCGACCCTGAAGGAACGAAGGAGGAGAGCAAAGCAGGGGATCGATCTGGACGCCGCCGTCCCTTCCCGCTGCTGTGCGCCGCCAGCTTTGGTCTCCCGTCCCGCTTCGCCCGGTTCCGCTTCGAGGTCGCCGGCGTCGCTCCAGCTCGAGGCTGTCTACCACGAGTAGTCGCTCCAGCTCGCATATGGCAGAGGGATTGAGTCCGCTACAGCCAGTCTTGCAGAGGGATCGAGTCCGCTACAGCCAGATCGAGTCCGCTGCAACCAAATCTGACGCCCCATCTCGCCAGATCGAGTCCGCTCCAATCCTGCTGTCAGACGCGGACGCGGTTTGCTGACTGAGTTCCAAAAAAAAAATGCCTGTTGCATCCGGCTACGTTGCTGTTCCTCGTTGTCTGGTGATCTTTGATGGCACTAACTACACCGAGTTCATTGGCTTCATGCGCATTCACATGCGTGGCATCCGCCTATGGGGTGTTCTTTCTGGCGAGGTCTGATGTCCGCCACGTCCGGTTCCTCCTGTGGCTCCCACTCCGCCGATCCCTCTGGCTCTTCCTGAACATCAGAACAGATCAGGAGAGCCTCAAATATATTCAGGAACAGAAACTGACTGAAGGGATTCAACATAAGCTATTGCTCAAGTTACTCGGATACAACTTCACCATTGAGTATAAGAAGGGCAAGGAGAACAAGGCAGCTGATGCCTTATACAGAGTTAAATACTTAGCTTCCATGTTGGTTGCTAGTAGCACTACTCCTACCTGGATACTGGAAGTGGCTAAGAGCTACAGTCAAGATGAGAGGGTTGAAGAGTGGATTGCTCAGAGTTCTGTGGATAAGAGCCCTGCTAATGCATACTCTTATAAGAATGGTATCCTCAGGTTCAAAAATAGAGTAGTAGTGGGGAGTACAACTACTTTAAGGCAGGAGCTGTTGAAAACATTCCACAGCTCAGAATTAGGGGGTCACTCTAGAGAAAGAGCTACTTATCAGAGAGTAAAGTTGGTGTTCCACTAGCCTGGGTTGAAGCAAGATGTTACTGCATTTGTGAAAGCATGCCCTGTGTGCCAGATTAATAAAGCAGAGCATTGCCCTTATCCAGGGTTGTTAGAGCCCCTACCTGTACCTGATTTTGCCTGGGCACATGTGAGCATGGACTTTGTGGAGGGACTACCCCTGTCTGAAAACAAGGATCTCATTTTGGTTGTGGTGGACAGGTTTACAAAATATGCCCATTTCATAGCAATGAAGCATCCTATTTCAGTAGAATCTGTGGCTAGAGCTTTTTCTGAAACAGTGTTCAAACTACATGGCATGCCAGTGGTGATTGTTACTGATAGGGACAGGATATTCACTAGCAACCTGTGGCAGCAACTATTCAAGTCTCTGAAAATCAAATTGCACATGAGTACCAGCTATCATCCACAATCTGATGGGCAGACTGAAAGAGCAAATCAGTGTCTGGAAAACTATTTGAGGTGCATGTGTTTTCAACAGCCAGTAAATGACACAACCTGTGGCTAGCATTAGCTGAGTGGTGGTATAATACAAGTTTCCACACTTCACTGCAAATGACACCATTTCAGGCCTTGTATGGATTTCCTCCTCCTATGGTAGCTGAGTCTGCCTTACCTGACACTATATCTGTTGATTCAGAGAATTTACTGCAAAATAGAGAGCTAGCTTTGGAAGTAATCAAACAAAATTTGATCAAGGCCCAAGCAAGAATGAAATGGTTTGCTGACAAGAAGAGGAAAGAAAGGGAATTTGAGATTGGTGACATGGTTTATTTGAAACTACAGCCTTATAGGCACACATCTCTGAGCATCCATAGGAATTTAAAACTGCATTCCAAGTTTTATGGACCCTTCAGAATTTTGCAGAAGGTTGGGTTCCATGCATACAAGTTGTTGTTGCCTGAGGGTTGTAAACTACATCCCACATTTCATGTGAGCCAGTTAAAGAAGCATGTGGGACCAGCAGTAGTGCCTTCAAGGATCTGCCCCTAGTTGGTCCTGATGGTCTGATCAAGATAGAGCCTGAAACTCTGTTGGAAAGGAAGCTGGTTCCAAGGGTCCAGGGTGACATCAGTGTTCCTGTGGTTAGATGGTTAATCAAATGGGTTAACATGCCAGTGGAGGAAGCCACTTGGGAGGATGCATCATTTATCCAGAAGGTTTTCCCTGCATTTGCAGCTCGGGGTCAAGCTGCAGCTTAACAGGGGGGAATTGTCAGGATCCATCCCCTGTTCCTGCGTGCCGGTTGTATCAGGGGAGGTGGATCTACCAGTGAACGGCTGAGATGAAAAGATAACGGTTCGATAAGTGAAGCCAGCTACACCGCTGATCGAGCATCCGACGGCTCGGAGCTACTCCCGCATCGCTGTTCACTTTCAGACAAGCGCACTATCTTCTTTCCTTTCCTTTCTCTGCTTTTTGAGTGAGCTGGCTTATAAATGCCCCTCACACCAGCCCATAGAGGCATGTAAGAATTGTGTGGGTACAAACCCTAGCCGCCTGTGGCGTGCTTTATCCATTTTCTTCAAGATCCAGGCAATAGAAACCCTATTCTACCTATTCTCCGCCTCTGAAATTGGTTGCCGGTGCGTTTTTAGCTCAAGTAAGTAGCTTGATCCTGACAGCTTACCTCACAGCTAGTAAATATCCTAGCTCAAGTCAGTTTGTAAGTGCTATATAAGGAGAACTCCTCCCGTTGTAAATCAATCCATCCAGCGCAAAACCATCTAGCTTCTATAGCTTAAGTACTAGTACCACCATGAGCTACTTGTATCGGTGTGTGTCCAATAGAGCAAGTGCGCTTCACTAGTGTGCGTGCTAGTTTGCACTGCATTTTATCGAGCTACTCTTCCTCTGCTACTCTGCTCCTCTCAGTCTGGCTAAGCTACACAGCAAATAATTCGGGCTAACAAATCATAAGTGATACAGATACTAGTGAATACCCATCTTTACCTCAACATACTTTCTCCATTTTCCAACTGCTAAGAGATTTCTCAGCAGAACCTTATAAGTAGAAAGGCCTACAGTAGAGCATGAACTCACCATCTTGTAAAACAGCTGCATTAGAGAAAATTAAATATCTTAGGCCCATCTTTACAAGGACTGAAGGTAAAACATAAACTGGAAAACACATCCAATAATCTAAGCACCTGTATTGAAACTATTTCCTCACAAGTCCAGTGTTTAGATATGAGATTACATGGGTTCCTCGATGTCGGCGATGCTAGGTCGACACCTATGGGGATCAACGTGATACCCTTGTGATCGTAGGGAGGGGAAAAGCAATGTCAAGAGCAGACCTAACGATCAACACCCGGCAAGCCTTTTTACCCAGGTTCGGGCCGCTTACGCGTAAAACCCTACGTCATGTTCGTCTAATCGTATTCAGCGTTCTTTCGTTGTTCGTTACAGTGATGATAACCGTCTTCTTGCCCAATCTCCAGAGAGTCTAACCCCTTGTGAATGAGCTAAGGGCCTCCTTTTATAGGCAAAGGGGTCACCTACAGTGCTCGATGGTAGATTCACGAGATGTTACAGTGAACCTACAGCGGCGCTTATCTATCTACCGCTGTCAGGTGCATTAAATGCACGTCTTGTCCATGTCAGCTAAGTGCTGGTGAAGACATGTGTCTAGGTGTTTCAACACCTGGATGCCCCGCTGGCGCATGCGGAATGCGCTGGAACTCGGGGGGCGGTGGCACTGTGGCAAGGGCGGTCGCCCTCTAGTGCCTTGCCACGTCATCCCGGCAAGCTGGTGCTTCGTCCCGGCAAGGAAGCTTGCTGGGGGCTTCGGCTGTCTTCCCGGCGAGGGAGGCTCGCCGGGGGCTTGCGCTAGGTGCGTTCATCACGTCCATCAGACGGACGTGGCCTTGGTTGTCTTCCCGACAAGGCAGGCTTGCCGGGGCCTTGAATGCCTTGGGGGTTGCTTCTTGTCTGGATTCCGCCGCGCCCTACCGTCAGGGGCTCTTCGCGCCCGTGCACAAGTCTGGACACTAGAGACCCCAGTCTTTAGTGCACCGACACTCGAATATCAAGATATTTTCATGAAAGAAAAGACGGTGGTTTGATGGTTTTGAAACTGGTCAAGAAGCTAGCATTCTTAACCATAAAACCAGCTTCTTCAGGCCGAGAATATCAGAAATATACATATGCAGCGCCAATCTGTTTGCTAGTACCCTAGCCAAGATCTTAGAAAAGCTATGAATGAAACTAATAAGTCTGTAATCTTCAACCCAAGCCGAGTCTTTATATTTTTCTATAGACGTGGTCAAATAATAATATAGAGAAGTTTGCTTTAGGACAAAACTAGAACTTCAAATAATTTGGAAAAAGGGGGGGGGGGGGGGGGGGGGGGGGGTATGTAACTAATCTATGTATATTCGCACTTGGGCCTCGAAATTCAAGAAAACAATTTAGGGTATGTTTGGTTAATGACCAAAATCAACCATACTAACTTTTGGTCATGAAAACAATTTTGGCTCTTTTCCTCAATGGTTGCCAAAAATTTGGCATGCCCTCTAGTTCATTGTTCTTGTGAACATTGGTGAAAACAAACCTTAGCCAAAATATTGGCTCGCCAAATTTTTTACAACGTTGTCTTGGGCTCAAACCAAACACAATAGACTTCAAGGGGAAAAATAGATATATGGATCCAGCAAGCCACTATGCACAAGCAGTCCATTCTTTTTAAATGAGGAGCCTTCTGTCTAAATTGATCATGGTAAGGATAAAAACATTAAGTGATGGTGCATTTTGGAAAAAATATTGCTAAGTGTCTATAGCATAACTAGCAATGACAAACATGTTAAGGTATCATATCTAACCCTCTCTAAGCTTGAGCTGATGGATAAAATGGTCAAGCACATACAATTTGAATCCAAGAGATTTTGGGTTCAAAACCCAGTTCATGCAATAAATAATTGTGATCTGCCTCTGCTTCCTATGTGCACGTCATATCTCCAAACCCAGTTCATACACGAGGGGGGGTGTTTGAGTATAATGTCTGACTATCGCTCTAAGCTTAGGCTTTTCGGGTGAACTGGTTGGTAGAACTTCCGCTTCATATACAGAACAACAAAACAGATTGATGGTCCAGTAACGAAAACAGATAATGCTGAAGTCTACATCAATTGCATACAAGTTGGAAATAACAAAAATAGGTTCTGCTATGAAAGCTATGTTACAGAGACCAATTGTACCTTCATCATACTCTCTGTCTTCCCACATTTTCCAAGAAAATTTAGAAGATAGTTTAGCTTCCCAACAGAAATGGATGGCAGA
Organism: Hordeum vulgare subsp. vulgare; assembly: GCF_904849725.1. NCBI lineage: Eukaryota > Viridiplantae > Streptophyta > Magnoliopsida > Poales > Poaceae > Hordeum > Hordeum vulgare. The sequence goes on along the minus strand of NC_058519.1, from coordinate 318,840,771 downwards.
GAGGAATCCAAATGTTCAATTATTTCACTTGCAGTTTTCCAGTCCCGTAGCCTGTTATGGGGAAACAAAATGTCGATGATAAGTAACCAAACGACACAAATGAACATTGACCTATTCAATACATCAAGGGTGGTTCTATGCAGCTATTATAAGAACTGAACAAACACAAACCAGATGGCATCTCAACCACAAGAAAGCTCTATGCCGCTATCCCAATGAATATTCAACTTTATTATGTTTCTATTTATTAACCATGGTGTGCATATTTGGCATGGTTGCCTCAGAAGACAGCAGAGCTAGTTGCAAGTGACTCGACCGATAATTTGATAAATAGAGATGGTAATCTAAAAGTCTAGTAATATAAGATATAACTAATATTATGTACTCCCGGGAGTATGTACTCCCACATTCAATGCACCTCATATATGCATCTATTATAGATCTTTATCATTCTAAATATACCTTGGTAACCACTGTAAGATACCCCAATACAAGTAGTCCAAAAAATTACCACTTAGGTCCCTAATTTTTGCAATATAACAGTTTTACGTACAAAAAAGGCGTTATATGTAAACTACGTAAAATATATGGACTATGCAAAAAAAATCATAAAATTCACTTAGGTATCTAGTAGTTATTAGCGAAGTATGTCAAAATAATTAAGAGCTTTAATCGGTTTACCTATATGGTGTATGAGGAGCGAGAGTGCTCCCTCCATCCCAAAAATAAGTGTCTCAGCTTTGTACTAACTTTAGTACAAAGTTATACCAAACTTGAGATACTTATTTTGGGACAAAGGGAGTAGTATATATATACCACCCAAATATTCCTTTATACTACATACTATGCATATACACACTCCTATATGATAGACATTAAATATAGGGTATTTATCATTTATGCCACCAGTTGCGTCGCACTACTCAGTTTTGCCATTAGAAATTGCAACTGCTCAAAAATGACATCGCTCCATTAAGCGCATGCTCAAAAATGTCACCAGACACCATTACTGTTAGATCAAACCCCGTTTACCATGTTATAATAAACAAAATACACATTACTAACATGTCAGCTCTCCCCCTATTTCACTACAAGAAAGTGTGGGTCTCAATTGATCCGCAACAACGTTTTTATTTTCATTTAAAATTATTCAGTTGCTTACTCCTGACAAGTGGGGCCCACACTTATCATTGTCAGATATAGAGATCAGACATGTGGGTCTAGGGGTAATTTGGTCATGTAACATGGTCAACCAGTTTGACCTGACAATAAGGTTGTCTAATGGCACTTTTGAGCAAACATCCAACGGAGCGATGGCATTTTGAGCAAGCATGTCAAAGAATGATGGCATTTTTGAGCAGTTATAACTTTCAATGGCAAAAGTGAGTAGTGGGACACAACTAGTAGCATAAATGATATAAACCCTTATATATATACCAAGGTTCCTTGCCTTTCCACCACTTGATTGAATTTAGATGCACATTGTTGTAATGGGTATGTTTGTTAACTGACTATTCCATTGCAAACTGCTAATTTCAAAATAATAATGACATGATCGCTATTTGGATACCATACTCATGGGCATATGGCCCTGCACATCATGTATGTCAACACTTCTTTACAACAACAACAACAACAAAGCCTTCCAGTCTGAAACAAGTTGGGGTAGGCTAGACTTGAAATCCATAAGAAACCAAAACCAACTCATGGTTCTGGCACGTGGATAGCTAACTTCGATGCACCCCTATCCATGGCTAAATCTTTCTTGATATCCTAGTCCTTCGGATCTCTCTTTACGGACTCCTTCCATGTCAAGTTTGGTCTACCACAACCTCTCTTGACATTATCAGCACACCTTAATCATTTGCTACGTACTAGCGCTTCAGAGGGCTTGCTTGTATATGCCCAAACCATCTCAGACGATGTTGAACAAGTTTCTCTTCCATCGGTGCCACCCCAACTCTATACGTATGTCATCATTCCAGACCCGATCCTTTCTTGTGTGGTCATATATCCATCTCAATATGCGCATCTCTGCTACATGTCACCCTTTAGTTGGCCAGCATTCAACGCCATACAACATCGAAAATCAAATCGCCGTCCTATAGAACCTGCCTTTAGCTTTTGTGGCACTCTCTTATCACTTGGAATGCCGGAAGCTTGGAGCCACTTCATCCATCCAGCTTTGATTCGATGGCGCACATCTTCATCAATATCACCATCCTTCTACAACATTGACCCCAAATATCGAAAGGTGTCCTTATGAGGTACCACTTGCCCATCATGGCTAACTTTCTCTTCCTCATGCGTAGTAGTATTGAAACCGCACCCCGTGTACTCAGTTTTAGATCTACCAGGCCTAAAAAAATTATATTCTAAAGTTCATCTCCAAATCTCTAACTTTCTATTAACCCTCGCTCGACTATCGTCGACTAGCACCACATCATCCACAAAGAGCATACACCATGGGATATCTCCTTGTATATCCCTTTTGACCTCATCCATCACCAAAGCAAAAAAGATAAGGGCTCAAAGTTGACCATTGGTACAATCCTATTTTAACTGGAAAGTCATTAGTGTCGCCATCACTTGTTCAAATGCTTCTTTAGCAGCAAATAAAAAAACCATGCATGGCAACGTTCCATGTCGACAGACATAATAGGAGAGAAAATCAGAAATCAATTCTTCGTGAATAATTGTCTCGTATTTCTTTCCATGTTTCATAGATGGAAGGTACATGATAGCCATTACGAATAGAGAAGGAACTATTTGTAATAGGAGGGTCTGCACATTCAACTGAGTTATAAACATGTACACGTGGGTACCTCAGGATGTGTATATTTTCATTAGGTATAATACCTCGAGTGTATATATTTTGATTAGGTATAACACCACCACGTAAATATTTTCGTTAGGTATCATACCCACCAGTTGGTATCGCGGTCTAATAACACGTACAAGTGGGTATCTGGGGTATGTATATACCAAAAAATGTTATTTTGTGTTGTCCTAAATTGGTAACACGTACATGTGGGTATCTCGGATTCAAATAGACAAGAATGGTTCGAAATCCAACATAACTAACAGTGTTATTTAATTAGGAACCAATTTCAGATGTTTCATGTTTGATGCTATCTCATACATAGATAGTCTTGCGTGCATACAAATTCGGAAACAAATCAAGAGTGATGCACGCCACTTGCAACCAAATGCATTAACAGGTTGGACCCGAACAAGCTGCCCATGCACCTAGGTGCCCCAGATATTTACATATTTTACATAAAACCGGTGGTAGTTTCACTCAAGTATTTTTTATGTTGTATGTGTTGACGTATAATGTGTTGTCTAGTCTCTTCCATCAGATCGGTCTTTTGGTTGCATTGGCTAGAGCATGCACTTCTACATGGTATCAAAGTCAAGAGGTCTCGAGTTCAAGACCCGGCTGGCTGCAATTAAATTGCAGCCCACTTTCGGTCCACGTTTAGGCCTGAGGGAGCCACACGTGAGGGGGAGTGTTGACGTATAATGTGTTGCCCAGTCTCTTCCATCAGATCGGTCTTTTGGTTGCATTGGCTAGAGCATGCACTTCTACAGTATGTAGTATCTGTCAAACTGGACAGTATGTAGGAGTAGTATGTACTTCCTTCGTTCACAAATATAAGATGTTTTGGATATTTTAATATGAACTACATATGGACTGAAATGAGTGAAGAAACATACTAAAATGTGTTTATATACATCTGATTCAGAAAAAAGTTAAAACATCTTATATTTATGAATGGAGGGAGTAGTATATAAGAATATTTCGGTAGTATATATACTACTTTTTAGGTAGTATGTACTGCTATTATTTTAGTATATTGTTTATATGTACATATATAAATATGAAAGTATTTTCAAAATATACTAAAAACTATGGACTCACATGCAATTTTTTCCATACAGGTCGCTTCGCAAAATCTAAGATATGAGTATATGAACATACTTAAAATGGTAAAGTACTATATGAGACGTGGGTGTAACGACCACCGGTGTTACCGTAGTAACCTTGTTCAGGTCATAATAGCCTAATTACCAATTCATGCTTGTTCAACTTAACAAAGTGGATGGACATACATGCTGCATGAAGCTATTATTTCAAAATAAGCTTTTTGGTTCAATTGAATGCATTGATCGTGCATGAATTTCATCAACTGAAGGACCCTTCCATATTGATTTCCTTTGTTCAATGCTTCCATGAGGGATGAGCATATAATGGCATCTGGCAGTATAGCATTTCCTTCCATCTCTTTGAATAGGTCCCACACACTCGTCCAACTCCCTTATGATCCATAAGAAATACATGATCAGTTAGAAAAATGTTATCTCAACCTAAGACTTTTAAGAGGATCTTACCATGATCAGTATAGGCTTGAATCATAGCAGTATATGTCAGAACATCAGGGAAGCAGCCAGATGCTTTCATATTAATAAAAGTAGATTCCGCTTCAGCTAGTTTGTCCTGAGTGGGAACCATCTTTAGCATATCAACTTTCCAGAGAAAACTAGACAGACAATGAAATCCACACTTGCCTGTTTGACATATGAACAAATCAAGGACGAGTAAACCTCCTTGGTTAAAGGAATTCGCAGGTCCACCATGTCTTCAAAAAATTTCAGAGATTCTGCATATTTTCCCAATTTACACAATCCGCTGATGAGTATATTGTAAGTTACAGCATCTGGATTCACATTGCTTGCCATCATTGTTGCGTACAACTTCAAAGCTTTCTCATAATCTCCAAAACTTAAATAGCTTCCGATGCCCGAGTTGTACGCAACTATATTAAGTTCAATCCCTCGAAATTTTGCTGCTTCAAGAACTGTGTCAATTTTTGTTGTTTGCCTGCAGCGGCCACAGGCAGCCAACAGAGTACTTATTGAAACAACGTCTGGTGGAATGCCATCCTTCTCCATTTCATGCAGTAAGCTAATGGCCTCCTTGAACATTCCGGCAGATCCATAAGCATCAATTAGTGCATTATAACTGACTTTGTTTGGCTTGCATGAGTTCTTCCTCATCTCGTTAAAAACCTCCCTAGCTTTTTCAGGCTGTGCTGACCTACCATAGGCATTCAGTAAAGTGGTATAGGAAACTACATCAGGTCGCAGACCATTTTGTTTCAGTAACTTGAAAATTCCGAAGGCCTCAGTGTGCATCCCATGTGAGGCATAAGCACCCAAAAGTGCATTATATGATACAATATTAGGTTTAACTCCTTCAGCAACCATCATATCAAAGACTGCCTTGCAATTTTCCACTTGCCCACAAACATAATAAGAATGTATTATGCTAGTGTACGTAACAACATCTGGAGAACACTGTACTCTTTTCTCCCTCATCGAGTTTAACAAATCAACAGCATCTCCGTGCTGTCCGACTTTTACAAGGCAATGGATGACAATATTTAAAGTGAAAGTATCAGGGGCAATATTTGCTCCTTTCATCATTTCAAAGTAACCTGTGGCTTTCGTATACTGAAAGCCATTCTTGAAAGCAGATAATACAATATTGTGCGTAACCAAGTCTGGCCCTACACCATTTCTTATCATCTTCTTACAAAGTTCTAAAGCCTTTTTCCAGTTACCAGCAGCACCACATGCATTTACGACATTATTATATGTAGCTCGGCTAGGAGGTATCTGCAGGATAAACACAGAAAGTAAACTAATAACACAAGTATGACACCAACAACGTTACACGTATCTGAGCGTTGATAATATTTACAGAAATGTTATTTTGCCAAGGTGGTTGCCGGAGCAAACTAGAGACTGCATTATATAGAAAATCAAGATTTGCAATTTATTCCTGGTAGTACATTCATGGTGATTTTAGAGATGTTGACCCCCTTTCAGTAATAGCTCTTTATTATTTGCTAGTGGGACTACTGCAGATATGTTCACACCTATTGCTAAGAGGCAAGGATTGGTGGGAACATTACTACTTCCTCGGACAGGAAGAAAGTTAAGCATAACATCCATAATTCTGGAAAAAATACAAGTGTTTTCTAAGTGGGATATTAGCCGGCCAGTAATGAAATTCAAGGAATATGAGGCAACACTGCATTGGCAAGGTAGTAGCTAACATAAAATAGAGATAACACCCATCATTACCAAACTAAATAGCAATACAATTCACAGCCAATACCAAGGATATATGTGGATTAATAGTGATATGATGGTTTTAATCTAGTAGGTCAAGGGTCAACTATGGATACTGTAAGATATATTTTTTCAAGAAAACGCAAAGACTCTGCGTTTCATTTCATTGAAAAGGGAGATAGTTTAGCATTACATGCCTCCGAGAAGGAGGCTCACCGGGGAAAAATAAGAAAAACAGGAACTAGTGAACATCCCAGGTTAGCGGCATGACCACCCCAAGGCCAGCTGCCCCAGCCCTAGCCCAAAGGGCTGCCTCCCCTCTGATCCTAGTCGTTAGCAGGGCAATGGAAGGCTGCTCGCCGTCAAACACACAAGAGTTGCGATGCTTCCAGAGCATCCACGCCGTCAGGTGAGTGATCGTGGCCAGCCCCTTGCGCATGGGCTTTGGCGTCTCCAGCTTGGCGTGCGTCCACCAGTCGTTCAGCGTGGCCTCCTGGCCTGGCGGCCGGCATGTCAGCCGAAGCCAGGAGAGCGTCTCATGCCAAACCTGTCGCGAGAAGGGGCAGGTGGCGCATCGTCTCAGGCTCCTGGTCACACAAGACGCAGCGCGGGTGGTGTTGCAGGCCGCGGCGGCGCAATCTATCCGCTGTCCAGCACCTGTCCAGACTAACGAGCCAGAGGAAGAATTTCATGCGCGGCGGAGCCCAACTCCTCCATGTCAGTTGCCATGAGTCGCAGCTAGCGGAGCCGTGGAAGGTTGCCAGGTAGGCGCTGCGCGCAGAGTAAGAGCCGCTCGAGGTCCACCTCCAGATAAGCTGGTCTGGCTGGTCGTTGAGGGCAGCGCCTTCTGTTTCGCGCCACAGCAGCAGGTATTGACCGATTTCGTGGATGCCCATGTCTCCGTGAATGTCTCGAGTCCATGCATAGTTCAGGAGGCCCTCCGCAATGGTGCGCTGCTTGCGCCGGCACTTGGGGGATGCAAGCATAAAGTTGCAGTGCAATCTCACAGACGGAGCGGCCATTGATCCAGCGGTCCTCCCAAAACTTGCCCGTTCTGCCATCTTTCACGGCGAGCGAGGTGGAGGCGAAGAACAGGGGGTGCTCCTCCTTGGAGAACTGGAGGTCAAGGCCGTGCCAAGCACGACCCTCGTCAGTGCGGCTGAACCAGAGCCACCTCAGCCGTAGGGCGAGCCCAGCACGCTCCATGTCCTGGACGCCAAGGCCGCCAAGGGGAAGGGGCTGGCAGATACGACGCCAGTTGACGTGGCAGCTGCCGCCGTTCGCGGCGGCGCGACCTTCCCATAGGAATCCTCTCTCAATTTTCCCAATGAGCCTGATCGTCTTCTTCGGAGGGGCGAAGACGAGGATTTGGTGGATGGGGATGGTGCAGAGCACGGACCTGACAAGAGCTAGACGGCCCGCTTTGTTCATGAGTCTGGACTTCCAGTTGGGGAGCATGCCGCCAACCGTGTCGACCAGGGGCTGCAGCTGGGCGCTCGTGGGCCGTCGAATGTTGAGGGGGATCCCAAGGTACGTGAGCGGCAAGTCCGTGATCTTGCACCCAAGGAGCTCCGAGATCAGCGCAGTGTCACCCGTAGCACAGTTGAGCATGGTGGCTAAGCTCTTGCCGTAGTTGACATGGAGGCCCGTGGCTCGCCCAAAAAACTCCAGGATCGCCTTGATCGCGGCGAGGTTGCTCGGGGAGGGGTGGCAAAACAGTACCACGTCGTCCGCGTAGAGCGAGATGACCGGGATGGGGCGGCGTGGGTGCAGGTGCTCCAGGATGCCCAGGGACGCGGCCCGCCGAAAGAGGCGTCCTAGCATGTCCACGGCGAGGACGAACAGTTGGGGCGACAAAGGGTCGCCCTGCCAAATGTGGGGGCCCGGCTCGCCGTTGATCAGCACCCGCGAGCAAGCGGACGACAGCAAGATGGCCAGCCAATCCAGGAATCTGCTCCCGAAGCCATATTGACGGAGCACCTCGAACAGGAAAGGCCATGAGATGGTGTCGAAAGCGCGCGCGAGGTCGAGTTGGAGCAAGATCCGGGGCGCGCGCAGCTGGTGCAGGAGGCGAATCGATTGCCGGACGAGCACGAATTTGTCCAGCTTCGGTACTAGGCGCAGGGAGAGCGTCTTGGCAAACACCTTGGCGACTAGGTGGATGAGGCTGACGGGTCGGAAGTCGCCAAACGCTTGAGCATCCGAGCGCTTGGGGAGGAGAGAAACCATGGCCTGGTTGAGGCGGTGGAATCCTCTGCCCCTCAGCTGATACAGCTGGTGGAATACAGCGATGACGTCGTGCTTAATGGTGCCCCAGCAGGCACGGAGAAACTCCGCGGTGAAGCCATCCGGTCATGGCGCCTTGCGCACCGGCATGCGCTTGATCATGCCCCAGATCTCCTCCTCCGTGAACGGAGCGTCGAGGTCCTGGAGGTCCTCGTCGGGGTCGATCAGGTGCTCCAGGTTGAGCGTGCACTCACGATCGGGGGCCGTGCCAATGAGGTCGTCGAAGTGCCCGAATGCAGCCTCCGCCATCTCGCTCTGCTCGGTGAGGATTTGGTCCTCCGTGTACAGGCTGAAGATCGTGTTGTTTTGCCGTCGGTAGGAGCATTGCCGGTGGAAGAATGCGGTGTTGGCGTCCCCATCCTTAAGCAAGGCGATGCGCGCCCGCTGTCGGGCGATGGTGCGCTCAAGCGAGGCGAAACCCAAGAAGGCGAGCTTCAGGCTCCTGTGCAACCAAGCCTCGTGCGGCGATAGCGTCCGATCCTCCTGAGCTTTATCAAAGCTGAGGATGAGCACCCTGCAGAGAGCGAGCTTGTGCTTGACGCTGCCAACCGATTTCACGCTCCAGCTGGTGAGTCTCCTGGCGGTGGCCTGCAGGCGTAGCAGGAGGCGGCGGAAAGGGTCGGCATCATCCACTGACGCCCAAGCCTGCGCGACTGTCTCCTGGAACCCGTCAAGGAGCAGCTAAAACTCCTTGAAGCGGAAGCAACGGTGGGCTGGGGCGTGGGGGAGCAATCCAGCAGCAGGGGGTTGTGGTCGGACACCACGGAAGCGAGGCAATGCAGGTGGCACTCGCCGACGACGTCCTCCCAGTCCGACGAGCAGAGGACCCGGTCCAGGCGAACCAGCGTGGGCGGGGATTGCGCGTTAGACCACGTGTACCGACGGCCGTTGAGATACACCTCCCTCAGGGCGAGGTCGTTAACGGCAGCGCCGGAAGCGGCCCATCATCCTTCGGTTCAAGTTTTCGTTATTTTTGTCCTCGTCGCGCAGGATCAGTTTAAAATCACCGTAGATCATCCACGGGCCCGTGCAGTCGCGACGCACGTCCCGGATCTCCTGGAGGAACGCGATCTTGCCGTCGTCATCCTGGGGGCCATATACTATGGAGATCCACCACGGAGTGCCCTCGGATGTGGCTACCCTAGCGGTGAGGGCATTGGTGGTGAACAATGGGTCGGAAATAGTCACGACCCTGCTCTTCCACGCTAGGAGGATGCCCCCGCGCGTGCCCTCCGCGGGCAGGAACAGGAAGTCGTCAAAGTCGAGGCCCAGGGCCTCCAAGACTATTGAGGGGTCGATAAGTTCCATCTTCGTTTCCTGCAGGCATACTACCGACGCGTCGGCCGTAGCAATGAGCGAGCGAATCGCCAGGCGTCGTGCCCGCGTGTTCAGTCCGCGCACATTCCAGATCACAAACTTGAGGTTGTAAGCCATAAAGCAACTAGTACAACGATCGGATTACAACAGCGGGCTAAACCTCCGCGAGGCAGCCAGCAGGCACAGGCGTGCAAGGAGCCGAGGTAGTGCTCGCGGGCAGCTCGCGATCAACCAGTTTGGCGATGGCAGCGAGCACGTCAACCGAGATTTCCGTCGCAAACACCCCGTCACAGGCCTTCATCGCATCAGCAGTGATCGTCTGGTTGGCGCCGATGATTCCCAGGGTGCGCAGGACCTGCACACGAGCCCGCCGTTCCGCGGTGGGTGGCACCGAGGCCGCAACCTTCGAAGTAGCAGAGCGGCCACGGCGTGGCGAGAAACATAAGGCGGGGCGACGAGGGCGCTTCCCAGGGGCCGGCAGGGCAGCTTTAAGCTGGCCAGTGGCAGCCGCGAGGAAATCCCCCAGCGTCCAGGAGGTTGGACGCGTTTAAGTTCTCGGGCGCAATCTCCGCAGCGTAATGGGCGGCGAGGCGAAGTGGCATGCAGTGGGGCAGGGTGTTTCCGCGGTGTAGGGGCTGGCCGGCCTCAGCTCAGAGCGGGGCTCAATGGTGGCGTCGGGGCCCAGCCCAGCCGAGAGGCCGCCAAGGCCCAACCCGAGGGGGGAGGGCGTCTCGAGTGTCAGCTGCGATGGGTCCAGCCTAAGGGGAGCGGGATTTGAATCTGGCTCCGAGCCGAAAGATCGGGCTGGCATGACCGCAGATCGGTCCAAGCGCGGGCTGGCAGCAGGTGACGCCGCCGAGGTTGCGCTTTGCCCCGACAGGGCATCCTCCTTGGGCACCGCAGGCGGCAGGGGCTGCGAATCGGGGACCATCTCGTTGTGTGGCGAATCTGGGGCCGCCTCGCGATCGTCCCGCCTCGGATCTGGGGCCGATGGGGTCAACGCGTCGGGCGTGCCTGGCGAGGAGCAGGACGGATCCTGCTCGTGCGCGAAAGGCGACAATCGCGGCTGGTGAGTGGCAGGCCTCGTGCCTGGCGAGGAAGGGCGGGTGGGCAATCGGGAGGCGCCAGTTGTCTCTGTCAAAAGCGACCCGGTCGCATCTTGGACCGTGGAGGGCCCGGCCCATGCATCGTCAAGCTGTCGGTCCTTCCTTTGCCAGACGCCCTTTCCCTTTTTAGGACGGTGACGATGGCGATGGGCCCCGGCCTGACCAGGCCACGGCGACATCCCCTTCGCGCTGGCAGCGGTCTCCACCGGCGGTGGCGGCGGCGCCGTACGGAAGCGGTGATCGGCGAAGCGCTAGTTGGCATCCACGGCGACACCGTCGGAACGGCGCGAGCCTCCAGCGGCGGACCAGGTCAGGGAGTCGAGCGTCGCGTCGTCTGCGCGGCCAGCTCGTTGGGGCGGCGGCGCTTGCGGGCACGGCGACGGCTTGGGCCGCGACCATCGTTGCGCCCAGGAGGAGGAGCTCCACCAGAGCCCCCAGGGCCATCAGCGTGGATCTCCAGTGGTGGCGCAGGCCGGACCAGCTCCTCGCGCACCACCCTGATGGAAACCTGGTACGTCAGGGTGCGCACATTAGGCGCCTGGGAGGGGGCGCGCGACGGGATGCACTCGACGATCTCGAGGACGGCATGGCGACAGATGGACGTCGGGTCACGGGCGCGCCCTGAGAGCCTGAAGGTGGCGAGGTCGGCTCTGGACCGTGTCTCCGGATGGAGGCGCTCCACCCAACATGAGTCTCCGAGGAGGCGCTCGACCGTGCTCAGATTCCAAGCCTGCGCCGGGACGCCGCGGAGCTCGAGCTCGATGCGGTGCTCCAGGCTATCGCAGCCGCCGTGGGCGAGCTTGCTCCAGGGGCGGAGAGACAGCGAGAAGGAGGGGCCTTCGATGTGGTGATCGCCGTAGATCCTGTCCTTGATTGCCTGCGAGGCGTAGATGATGAGGAAATCCTCGGGGTGGTGGAGGTGGACCGAGAAATCGCCGGGGTGCAGCTCGAGGTTGTTGAAGAGCGCGTCTGCGACCTCGTCGGCAGCGACGGGTGGCCTGGAGCCAGTGATGGTGGCCACCATCCCGCGCTGCAGCACCGCCTCAGCCTCCTCGATCTCGACGGAGCGAGGGATGAGAACTCGCGCCAGACCCGAGGGGCCGACGGCGGGCGTTGCGGCAAGGGGGGGCGTCGGAGTTACGCGGCGCTGGGGCGGAGCGGACGTCGTCAGCAGAGCATGGTCACGGGCCCGACGCGCAGGCGTGCAGTTCCTGGACTCGTGGCCGAGGAGAAGGCAGCGCCGGCACCTCAACCTGTTAGTGCAGTTGCGGACGGCGTGGCCCGGGTCGAGGCAGCGGAAGCAGAGGCCTGCCGACTCTTCCGGCATGAGGCTGCGGCGGAGCCGCGGCGTGGGAGCGCCCGCGCGGCGGACGTTGCGGCGTTTCCTGCTCTTCGGCAACTCCCAGGCACCGCCAGCGTCCGCTGCGGGCGTCGCCGCATCCTCCACACGGTGGACCTCCGAGCGGGGGCCCAGGCGGGTCGATGCGGGTGCGCGCAGGGGCGGGGCGGGAGCCGCCTGCAGCTGGCGCGCCGGCGGCGGAGGAGGGGTGCGGGCGACGTCGCGGTAGGAGCACATGCCGGAGGAGGAGCTGTCTGAATCCTTCCAGCGATCCTCGCGGTGGTGGCGGTGCGCGCCGCGGCCGTCGTCGGAGGGGGCCATGGCGCAGGGGAGGCGGGGGCAGCCGGCGGGCAGGACGGCGGCGGGGATGCTCGACTAGGCTAGGGGCGCGGAGCGGAGCGGCCATCCCATGATTGTTCCCACTGTAGGATCCCTACTTGCTCTGCTAGTGTGTCTATACTGTAAGATATAAGACTGTAAACCAAAACTAATGCGGTACTCCCTCCGTGAAGAAATATAAGAGCGCTTAGATAACTAATTATGGCTTTGTTGGAGACTAGAGGGAATTCTATACCATAACTCAGTATCCATCTACACTTCTACAGTGCTAGTGCCACCCTGGCTCATACCTCTATCACTTTCTTTAAGGAGAATAAACTAAATAGCATACTTTGGAATGTACAACCCTAAACAACTAGAACACGTAAATCACATATAACCAGTCATATTCAAGAAAATAAAGCAGTTAGAACACAATGATTATTCTAAACGAACAATACTGACAGCAGCACGAAGCATATCATCCATAATGTTGATGGCCCAGCGCCATAGACCAGCCCGAGCATGAGCATTGATCAAAGAGTTGTATATATCAGCATCTGGCTTGCACCTATAAATATTGGTTATGTAAAAAAATCATAGACTGAACTGATGATGTAGTTTGTTAAAAAAACTGATGATGTAGAAGAGGCCCCCACTTCTATCTCATTGGTGCAACACAGACCATTATAAGGCAGCTCTAACCTACATTTTACTGGAGATAAATCATATTGGTGCATATAATAATAGTACAGCTTTTCAAACTGCCAAGTTGGCAATCCAGTAAAGGCATTAGTAATATGTGGTAAGAAAGGCGATGTGTAACAATATAAAATATGGCTTTTAGCAGAAAATTAAGTGGATACACTTCATAAAACAGACAAGTTTTTCATAATTTCGGCAAGCAGCCAACGAAGCTATTAAGGAGTAATATTGGTCTAGGAGTCCTTATTAGGCCATGGTATCATGAGCCCGGGTTTAGGGATTTTTTCGCGTGCCACAACTCACGCTCTTCATCGACTTTTTCGGTCTCCTCTTCCAATCGATATCATGCACCGGTCGTCGCCAATGCTGGCGAGATCGATCTCCGTATCGATATGCCCACGCTCGATCATCCAGATCGACAGAAGCCACCCCGTCCAGATCAATCATTGTCGTTACAGGAGGTTGCTGTTAGAGTATATATAATATAGCCATGTACCCCTTTGTATTTATCCTATTGTATAAGGGGTTTTCTGCATATAGTCCACACCTGTACATGTATATATATATATCGGCCTATGGCCTCATGGGAATACAAGTTGCATATTTCTAACATGGTATTAGAGCTTAGGTTCTTTTTTGCACGCGCAACTCGTGCTCTTCCCGATCCAATCTTCTCCGCTGCATCTTCTTCCCAAGATCTGCTCGATCCCGTGCCCGAGTCCCGCTGGAACTCGAGGTCAGGGGCGCTCGATCTTGGGCTCTCGTTATAAGGAGAGCAACCGCCCCCGCTGGATCCAGTCATGTCGCCACCAGCTCCTCGTCTCGAAGCCGCCACCGATCGGCCCGTCCTCCCAGACGTCGGATATCGTCGACTCCAGCCGCCCCCGATCTGCCCGTCCTCCCAGCCGACGGATCCCGTCGCCTCCAGCCGTTGCGTCGCCACCAGCTCCTCGTCTCGAAGCTGCCCCCGATCCGCCCGTCCTCCCAGCCGCCGGATCCCGTCGCCTCCAGCCGGATTTTGCCGCCGCCGCTACTAGTGATTCCGTTCTTCTACTGCTGGTGTGGTCTTGATCTGATCTGTTGTTGATTCCCGTGTGGTTCGATTCGTTCCTTTGAGCTGTAAAAAAAATGTTTGCTGCATCGGGCTATGTTGTTGTTCCTCGTTGCCCAGCGATTTTTGATGGCTCTAACTACACCGAGTTCGTTGGCTTCATGCGCATTCATATGCGTGGCATCCATCTATGGGGTGTTCTTTCTGGCGAGGTCTGTTATCCGCCACGTCCGGTTCCTCCTTTGGCCCCTACTCCGCCGATGCCACCGGTTCTTCCTGCGGATGCTAATCAGGCCGCCAAGGATGCGGCTAAGCTTGCTGATGAGGCCGTTGATCGTGCTTATGATGAGCAGTTTTTGGCTTATGAGGAGGCTCACCGGACGTATCATGGTGCTCTGTCTGTTTACACCCAGTGGCTTGATAATGATGCTCGTGCTGCAGTTGTTCTCATTGCTAGTGTTTTGCCTCAGTTTGCCTCTGAGTTTCTGGGCCTTCCTACTGTCTTTGAGATGTGGACCCGTCTTCGTCAGCGCTATGAGCCCTCTGGTGATGCCTTATACCTCTCTATAGTCCGTCAGGAGCATGCTCTTCAGCAGGGTGACTCTACTGTTGATGACTTCTATGCACAGAATTCTGCTATCTGGCGCCAGCTTGATTCTCTCCGCAGTGTTGGTTGTCGTACTTGCCCCTGTTACCAGGTTGTTCAGGCCAATTTGGAGTTTCATCGCGTCTACGAGTTCCTGTCTCGGCTCCATAAGGAGTTTGAGCCCCGGCGTGCTCAGTTGTTTGCTCGCGGCCGTATTTCTCTCATGGAGGCGCTTTCTGAGATTCGTGCTGAGGAGACTCGATTACGTGGCACTGGTTTGCTGGAGGTTCCCTCTGTGCTAGCTGCTCGAGCTCCCACTATGTCACATGCTGCATCGACCCCTTCTCGCGCGAGTGCTCCACCGCTCTTGCCTACTCCTCCTGGCGGCTCGGGCCGCCCCCGTCCACATATCGGCTACTGCAACCTGGATGGCCATGTCGAGTCCCAGTGCTTCCAGAAGAGGAAACACCTGCGTAAGGCGCGATCATCATCTTCAGGGACTTCGTCTACTACCTCGACATCTTCAGCCACCGCTTTGACTGAGCAAGATATTCTGAGGCTTAAGCGTCTGCTCGTCGCTTCAGGTTCTTCCTCAACGGGTACTGCTGGTTCTGTGACTGATGCTTCTCGCACTGAGCAACCACCTACTACACAGTCAGGTACATCCCCATGGGTTCTGAACTCTAGAGCTTCTTTTCATATGTCTTCTCATTCTTCCACTCTGTCCTCTCTTCGATCGCTTGATTCTCTTGTTCATGTCCTCACTGCTGATGGTACTCCCCTTTCTGTTGTTATTAGAGGCAATCTTACCACTCCTTATTTTGTCCCTGATGTTGCTCATCTTCCTCGACTTACCATGAATCTGTTTTCTGCTGGTCAACTTGTTGATTCTGGTTGCCACGTCATCCTTGACGTTGATTCTTGTTCTGTCCAGGACCGTCGCACGCACACTCTAGTTGGGGCTGGCCCTCGCCGCCGTGATTCTCAGGGTCTTTGGGAGTTAGACTGGCTTCATGTTCCTTCCGCTGCCACCACTATCGCCAGTTCCTCCGCTTCGGTTGCCTCCGCTACTGGTTCCTTCCAGCAGTGGCATCATCGCCTTGGTCATCTTTGTGGTTCTCGTTTGTCGTCTTTAGTTCGTCGAGGTCTTCTAGGGTCTGTCTCAGGAGATGTCTCTTTAGAATGTCAAGGTTGTCGTCTTGGCAAGCAGATTCAGTTACCATATTCGCATAGTGAGTCAGTGTCTAAGCGTCCTTTTGATTTAGTCCATTCTGATGTATGGGGTCCGGCTCCCTTCGCTTCGAAAGGGGGTCATAAATGTTAGAGTATATATATTATAGCCATGTATCCTTTTGTATTTATCCCAATATATAAGGGGTTTCCTGTATATAGTCCACCACCTGTACAGTATATATACCGGCCTATGGCCTCATGGGAATACAAGTTGCTTATTCCTAACTTGGTATTAGAGCTAAGTTAACTTTTGCACGCCGCAACTTGTGTTGTTGATCCGCTCCACGCCGCCGCTCTCCTCTCTGGTTGGTTCCTGCCTCGATCCCGTCAGGCGGCCAGCGCCTGCCTCGATCCCGTCAGGCAGCCGGCTCCTCGTGCCAGCGCCTGCCTCGTCCCAGACTCCCGTGGCCCTGGAGATCGATCCCGTCTCTCCTGCCTCGTCCCAGACTCCCGTGGCCCTGGAGATCGATCCCGTCTTCCACAGCCGCAGTCTTCCGCCGCCGCTCTCTTCCCGCTTGATCTCTTCTTGATCGAAGCAGGGGCGGCTCGTCCTGCTGGTTCCAGCCGCCGCCATCCCCAGCCGCCGCCGCCTCCAGACGCTGGATCTCGCCGGATCCCACCGGATCCAGCCTTATTCCGTTGGATCTCGCCGCCGGCCCTGCTGCTCAGGTCTCGATCTGCTTTGTACTCCCGTCAGTTCGTTCCTGTAAAGAAAATGTCTACTGCATCGAACTATGTTGCTGTCCCTCGCTGTCCGGTGATCTTCGATGGTACTAACTACACCGAGTTCATTGGTTTCATGCGCATTCACATGCGTGGCATCCGTCTCTGGGGTGTTCTTTCTGGCGAGGTCTGTTGTCTGCCACGTCCAGTTCCTCCTGTGGCTCCCACTCCGCTGATCCCTCCGGCTCTTCCTGCGGATGCTAATCAGGCTGCGAAGGATGCAGCTAAGGTTGCTGATGAGGCCGCTATTCGTGCTTATGATGAGAAGGTTTTGACTTATGAGGAGGCTCTTCAGGTGTATCATGGTGCTCTGTCTGTTTACACTCAGTGGCTTGATGATGATGCTCGTGCTGCAGCTGTTCTCACTGCTAGTGTTGTGCCTCAGTTTGCTTCTGAGTATCTGGGCCATCCTACTGTTTTTGAGATGTGGACCCGTCTTCGTCAGCGCTATGAGCCCTCTGGTGATGCCTTATACCTCTCTGTTGTCTGTCAGGAGCATGCTCTTCAGCAGGGTGACTCTTCTGTTGATGACTTCTATGCACAGAATTCTGCTATCTAGCGCCAGCTTGATTGCCTCCGCGGTGCTGGTTGTTGTACTTGCCCCTGGAGCCAGGCTGTCCAGGCCAATTTGGAGTTTCATCGCGTCTACGAGTTCCTGTCTCGGCTCCGTAAGGAGTTTGAGCCCCGGCGTGCTCAGTTGTTTACTCGTGGCCGCATTTCTCTCATGGAGGCGCTTTCTGAGATTCGTGCTGAGAAGACTCGCTTACGTGTTGCTGGTTTGCTGGAGGTTCCTTCTGTGCTCGCTGCTCGGGCTCCTTCTAGGCCACCTACTGCACCAACCCCTTCTCGCACGAGTGCTCCGCCGCTCTTGCCCACTCCTTCTGGAGGCTCAGGTCGCCACCGTCCACATTGCGGCTACTGCAACAATGATGGTCATATTGAGTCCCAGTGCTACACAAAGAGGAAACATCTGCGCCAGGCCCGATCATCATCTTCAGAGACTTCGTCATCTACCTCGACAGCTTCAGCCATCGCTTTGACTGAGCAGGATATTCTGAGACTTAAGCGTCTGCTCGCGGCTTCAGGTTCTTCCTCGACGGGTACTGTTGGTTCTGTGACTGATGCTTCCCGCACTGAGCAACCACCCTCTACACAGTCAAGTACATCCCCATAGGTACTGGACTCTGAAGCTTCCTTTCATATGTCTTCTCATTCTTCCACTCTGTCCTCTCTTCGATCGCTTGATTCTCCTGTTCATGTCCTCACTGCCGATGCTACTCCTCTTTCTGTTGTTAGTAGAGGCAATCTTACCACTCCTTATTCTGTTCGTGATGTTGCTCATGTTCCTTGACTTACCATGAGTCTGTTTTCTGCTGGTCAACTTACTGATTCTGGTTGTCGCGTCATCCTTGACGTTGACTCTTGTTCTGTCCAGGACCATCGCACGCACACTCTGGTTGGGGCTGGCCCTCGCCGCCATGATTCTCAGGGTCTTTGGGAGTTGGACTGGCTTCATGTTCCTTCCGCTGCCATCACTATCGTCAGTTCCTCTGCTTCAGTCGCATCCGCTACTGGTTCCTTCCAGCAGTGGCATCATCGACTTGGTCATCTGTGTGGTTCTCGTTTGTCGTCTTTAGTTCGTCGAGGTCTTCTGGGGTCTGTCTCAGGAGATGTCTCTTTAGAGTGTCAGGATTGTCGTCTTGGCAAGCAGATTCAGTTACCATATTCACATAGTGAGTCAGTCTCTAAGCATCCTTTTGATTTAGTCCATTCTGATGTATGGGGTCCGGCTCCCTTCGCTTCGAAAGGGGGTCATAAATACTATATTATTTTCATACATGACTTCTCTCGTTACACATGGCTTTATTTCATGACTTCACGTAGTGAGGTGTTGTCTATTTATAAGCGTTTTGCTGCCAGGGTTCATACTCAGTTCTCTTCACCCATTCGTGTGTTTCGTGCTGACTCCACTGGCGAGTATATCTCTAAGATGTTGCGTGGTGTTCTTGCTGAGCAAGGGACTCTCTCTCAATTCTCTTGTCCTGGTGCTCATGCTCAGAATGGCATGGCTGAGCGAAAGCATCGTCATCTTCTTGAGACGGCTCGTGCATTGATGATAGCTGCCTCTCTCCCGCCTCATTTTTGGGCTGAGGCTGTTTCCACCTCCACCTATCTCATCAATCTACAGCCTTCCGCTGCTCTACAGGGTGGTGTTCCTTTCGAGCGTCTTTTTTATCGTTATTCCGATTATTCGATGCTTCGCTTGTTTGGTTGTGTTTGCTATGTTCTTGCTCCTCGCGAATGCACCAAACTGACCGCTCAGTCTGTTGAGTGTGTTTTCTTAGGCTATAGTGATGAGCATAAGGGCTATCGTTGTTGGGATCCTATCGGTCGCCGGATGCGTATCTCATGAGTCTCGTCCCTTCTACCCACGCCCATCTTCCTCGATTTTTTCAGTGGAGGATATCTCTTTTCCCACTTTTCCTGACACACCTATCATCCCCATCAAGCCTTTGCCTATTCGTTCCGCTCCCTCTGCTTCTCCACCTCTTGTCGATTTGCCGCCACCATCTTCCACAGTCTCCTCGCCTAGCATGTCACCAGATTCCGCACCTTCATCTCCAGTGACTTCTTCGTCGCCGCCATCCGATTCTACATTGGCGAGTCCTCCTTGCATTGTTCCATCTTTTCCTCAGTGTTACACTCGTCGTTCACGTCCTGTGGATGCCTCTATGGATGTGTCGTCATCCTCGTCTCAGCCTACCTATGTCTTGCATTCTCGTCCTCGTCCGCCTGTTGATCGCTTTGGATTTCCCACCACTGGTGCTGTTGTTCTTGAGCCCACTTTGATGGATAAGTCTATGTACTATGGTCTTTGTGGGGCTGCAGCACATGGTCCTTGTGGCTGTTAGGATAGAATCCTTGACCATCAAGGACTGACAGTTAGGATAGCATCTTAGACTAGCATCTTAGTAGCATCTTAGACTAGCATCTTAGCATATGCTTGGCTGGCTAGCAGCCTATAAATATGTATCCCCAACCCCTCAGGTTGGCATGGCATTGTGTGAGAAATAAACCAACGAAAATTGTCCCAACTCTCCTAGTGTCATCCACAACTATCAATGCTCAGGCTGAAAGGTCTAACACACTTCTTATCGTCAGGCTGTTGTTCATCCTGAATGGCAGTTTGCGATGGCAGAGGAGATTGCTGCTCTTGAACGCACTGGTACGTGGGATCTTGTTTCCCTTCCTCCCGGAGTCCGTTCCATCACTTATAAGTGGGTCTACAAGGTTAAGACTCGCTCCGATGGTTCTCTTGAGCGTTATAAAGCTCATCTTGTGGCTCGTGGTTTTCAGCAGGAGCATGGTCGTGATTACGACGAGACTTTTGCTCCTGTGGCCCATATGACCACTCTTCGTACACTTCTTGTCGTGGCCTCTGCCCGCCACTGGTCTATATCTCAGCTTGATGTTAAGAATGCCTTTCTTAATGGTGAGCTGCGTGAGGAGGTGTACATGTAGCCACCACCTGGGTATTCCGTTCCTGATGGCATGGTATGCCGTCTTCGTCGCTCTCTCTATGGCCTTAAGCAAGCCCCCCGTGCCTGGTTTGAGCGTTTTGCCTCTGTGGTGACTGCCGCTGGTTTTTCAGCAAGTGCTCATGATCCAGCATTTTTTATTCACCTTTCTCCTCGTGGTCGGACTCTTCTTCTCTATGTTGATGACATGATCATTACTGGGGATGACCCCGAGTATATTGCCTTTGTAAAGGTCGTCTTAGCGAGCAGTTTCTTATGTCTGATCTTGGACCTCTTCGTTACTTTCTTGGGATTGAAGTGTCTTCTACCTCTTATGGCTTTTTTATATCCCAGGAAAAGTATATCCAGGATCTTCTTGCTCGTGCTGCTCTTACTGACGAGCGCACTTTTGAGACTCCCATGGAGCTCAATATTCACCTCTGTCATACTGATGGTGATCCCCTGCCTGACCCGACGCGTTATCGTCATCTTGTTGGCAGTCTTGTCTATCTAGCTGTCACTCGTCCGGATATCTCTTATCCGGTTCATATTCTGAGTTAGTTCGTCTCTGCTCCCACCTCGATTCACTATAGTCATCTCCTTCATGTTCTCCGATATCTTCGGGGCACGATCTCTCACCGTCTATTCTTTCATCGCTCCAGTTCTTTACAGCTTCAGGCCTATTCGGATGATAATTGGGCTAGT
Source organism: Hordeum vulgare subsp. vulgare (assembly GCF_904849725.1). Classification (NCBI taxonomy): domain Eukaryota; kingdom Viridiplantae; phylum Streptophyta; class Magnoliopsida; order Poales; family Poaceae; genus Hordeum; species Hordeum vulgare. Next base: position 318,819,743 of record NC_058519.1, on the reverse strand, counting down.
GATCCTTCCGATCGCCGTTCACTCTCTGCTTACTGTGTTTTTCTTGGTGGTTCTCTCATTGCCTGGAAGATGAAGAAACAGCTTGCAGTTTCCCGTTCGAGTGCAGAGGCTGAGTTGCGAGCGATGGCTCTTTTGACGGCAGAGGTGACTTGGTTACGGTGGTTACTTCAGGATTTTGGTGTTTCTGTCACTACACCGACTCTGCTCTTATCTGACAGTACAGGTGCTATTAGCATTGCGCGCGATCCTGTGAATCATGAGCTCACCAAGCATATTGTTGTTGATGCTTTCTATGTGCGCGCTGGTGTGCAGGATTAGGTTATTGCTCTTCAGTATGTGCCTTCCGAGTTACAGTTGGCGGATTTTCTGACGAAGGCCCAGACTAGAGCGCAGCATGGCTTCTATCTCTCTCCAAACTCAGTGTTGTTCATCCACCATGAGTTTGAGGGGGGGTGTTAGAGTATATATATTATAGCCATGTACCCCTTTGTATTTATCCCAATATATAAGGTGTTTCCTGCATATAGTCCACCACCTGTACATGTATATATACCGGCCTATGGCTTCATGGGAATACAAGTTGCTTATTCCTAACAATAAATATTATACTATTTTCATAGATGATTTCTCTCGTTACACATGGCTTTATTTCATGACTTCTCGTAGTGAGGTGTTGTCTATTTATAAGCGTTTTGCTGCCATGGTTCACACTCAACTCTCTTCGCCCATTCGTGTGTTTCGTGCTGACTCTGCTGGCGAATATATTTCTAAGATGTTGTGTGGTGTTCTTGCTGAGCAAGGGACTCTTTCTCAGTTCTCTTGTCCTGGTGCTCACGCTCAGAATGGCGTGGCTGAGCGAAAGCATCGTCATCTTCCTGAGACGGCTCGTGCATTGATGATTGTTGCCTCTCTCCCGCCTCATTTTTGGGCTGAGGTCGTCTCCACCTCCACCTATCTCATCAATCTACAACCTTCCGCTGCTCTACAGGGTGGTGTTCCTTTCGAGCGTCTTTTTGATCATTCTCCCGATTATTCGATGCTTCGCTTGTTTGGTTGTGTTTGCTATGTTCTTCTTGCCCCTCGCGAACGCACCAAACTGACCGCTCAATCTGTTGAGTGTGTCTTCTTAGGCTACAATGTTGAGCATAAGGGCTATCGTTGTTGGGATCCTATCGGTCGTCGGATGCGTATCTCTCGGGATGTGACTTTTGATGAGTCTCGTCCCTTCTACCCACGCCCATCTTCCTCGACCTTTCCAGTGGAGGATATCTCTTTTCTCACTTTTCCTGATACACCTCCCACCCCCATCGAGCCTTTGCCTAGTCGTTCCGCTTCCTCTGCTTCCCCACCTCTTGCCGATTTGCCACCACCACCTCCCACGGTCTCCTCCCCTAGCATGTCATCGGATTCTGCACCTTCATCTCCGGTGACTTCCTCGTCTTCACCCCCCGATTCTACCTTGGCGATCCCTCCTTGCATTGTTCCATCTTTTCCTCAGTGTTACACTCGTCGTTCACTTCATGTGGATGCCTCTGCAGATGTGTCGTTATCCTCGTCTCAGCCTCCCTATGGCTTGCGTTCTCGTTCGCCTGTTAATCGCCTTGGATTTCCCACCGCTGGTGCTGCTGTTCTTTGAGCCGACTTCCTATCGTCAAGTTGTTGTTCATCCTGAATGGCAGTTTGCGATGGCAGAGGAGATTGCTGCTCTTGAACGCACTGGTACATGGGATCTTGTTTCCCTTCCCCTCGGTGTTCGTCCCATCACTTGTAAGTGGGTCTACAAGGTTAAGACTCGCTCCGATGGTTCTCTTGAGCGTTACAAAGCTCGTCTTATGGCTCGTGGCTTTCAGCACGAGCATGATCGTGATTACGACGAGACTTTTGCTCCTGTGGCCCATATGAACACTATTCGTACACTTCTTGTCGTGGCCTCTGCACGCCACTGGTCTGTATCTCAGCTTGATATTAAAAATGCCTTTCTTAATGGTGAGCTGCATGAGGAGGTGTACATGCAGCCACCACCTGGGTATTCTGTTCCTGATGGCATGGTATGTCGTCTTCGTCGCTCTCTCTATGGCCTTAAGCAAGCCCCCCGCGCCTGGTTTGAGCGTTTTGCCTCTGTGGTAACTGTTGCTGGTTTTTCCGCCAGTGCTCATGATCCAGCATTATTTGTCCACCTTTCTCCTCGTGGTCGGACTCTTCTTCTCTATGTTGATGACATGATCATCACTGGTGATGACCCTGAGTATATTGCGTTTGTAAAGGTCCGTCTTAGTGAGCAGTTTTTTATGTCTGATCTTGGACCTCTTCGTTACTTTCTTGGGATTGAAGTCTCTTCTACCTCTGATGGCTTTTTTATATCCCAGGAAAAGTATATCCAGGATCTTCTTGCTCGGGCTGCTCTTACTGACGAGCGCATTGTTGAGACTCCCATGGAGCTCAATGTACACCTTCGTGATACTGATGGTGACCCCCTGCTTGACCCGACGCGTTGTCGTCATCTTGTTGGCAGTCTTGTCTATCTAGCTGTCACTCGTCCGGATATCTCTTATCCGGTTCATATCCTGAGTCAGTTCGTCTCCGCTCCCACCTCGGTTCACTATAGTCATCTCCTTCGTGTTCTCCGATATCTTCAGGGCACGATCTCTCACCGTCTATTCTTTCCTCGCTCCAGCTCTTTACAGCTTCAGGCCTATTCGGATGCTACGTAGCCTAGTGATCCTTCAAATCGCCGTTCACTTTCTGCTTTCTGTGTTTTTCTTGGTGGTTCTCTCATCGCCTGGAAGACGAAGAAACAGACCGCAGTTTCACGTTCGAGTGCAGAGGCTGAGTTGCGAGCGATGTCTCTTTTGACGGCAAAGGTGACTTGGTTACGGTGGTTACTTCAGGATTTTGGTGTTTCTGTCACTACACCTACTATGCTCTTATCTGACAGTACAGGTGCTATCAGCATTGCGCACGATGCTGTGAAGCATGAGCTCACCAAGCACATTGGTGTTGATGCTTTTTATGTGCGTGCTGGTGTGCAGGATCAGGTTATTGCTCTTCAGTATGTGTCTTCCGAGTTACAGTTGGCGGATTTCCTGACGAAGGCCCAGACTAGAGTGCAACATGGCTTCTATCTCTCCAAACTCAGTGTTGTTCATCCACCATGAGTTTGAGGGGGGGTGCTAGAGTATATATAATATAGCCATGTACCCCTTTGTATTTACCCCATTGTATAAGGGATTTTCTGCATATAGTCCAGACATGTACATGTATATATATATCGGCCTATGGCCTCATGGGAATACAAGTTGCATATTCCTAACAGTTGCCACCCCACCACCCCAGGAGAACGGCTCTATGTTGTCGCCACACCTCGGCTGCTTCGCCTCAAACCGGCTTCATCGCTACCCCCCAGCCTGAATTCCAGCGACCTCCACCGTCCACCGGCAGGCCCTGGCCACCATTTTCCCAGCACCTAGCACCTCTCCCTCCCTTGTAGTGACGCACCTCTCCGGCGGAGGACAATATGCAGGCATGCTTCTCTATTGCCTCGCACGCAGCTCTCCCTTGACTACTTGCGCATTGCTTGCATGGCTGCTTGCCGCTTCGCGTGTTGACTCTTCCTTGCAGTCGTTTGCACGCTACTGGTTGTCTGCTCAGCATGTGGCTCTTCCCTGCTCTAGCTGGTGCGCTAGCTGCTTGATGTTGCAACCTTATGTGCTCCTTAGCTTCAGCTCTTCTAAAAAACAAAAAAAGCTCACAATGTCGATTCTCTCCAGTGATTCCGTCGTTTCGTCAACTCCATCTCCCACACGCACCTTCCTTCGGTGTTGAATGTTCATCTCCTGGTTGTTATTCCATGTTGCTGCTCGCCGGTATCTCACCTGTGTTATGTGGATTGCCTAATGATTATGAGTCTTAACGACTAGTCAAGTCGTGCGACTAGTCTAGTAGTCTCAATCTGGTTGTCGACTAGCTTGATACAGAGCATCTTACAGACATCACCATGTCAAGAGTCACTTTGTCAAATGACCGTATGACATCTACTTCATACATATAAAGGTGAATCATCTCCTTTACACTTGTTCAATTGATCCCTTCAAGGTAGGTATACTACATTACTACTTGAGCCTCCATTGTGCACGTATAGGTTTGAGAGGAGCTTCATGGATGAAGAGGAGGACTACAGGCGTAAAGAACGACTACACCATCCTTGAAGGAAGCGTTGAATCGAAGACGGAAGAAGAGCACCAAGTGGACCTGCAGCGAGGCTACAGCCACCGAACATTCAGTCCCACTACCGAACATCCGATGCCTGATAAAGATGATAAAGAGGAACGATCAGGAGCAGCCGAGGGCAATACATGCTCCAGCGGACGGACATCCGGTGCCCTAGCACCGACTGGACATCTGGCGTACACCAGAAATCCAGCGTACATCCAATGTGTACCGGACATCCGGTACCACACCTGGATTGAATGCTCCGCCGAAGTAAACCTAAAAAAATAAATTGAAGGAAATGTAGTCCGACATCGATTTCACGTGTCGATTGCCCAACCCAATAAGTAGTAGTTTTTGAATGATTCGTGTTAGCCAGGAATTAGAGATGTACTTTCTATTTCACTGAAGTAACCAACCAAAAGTGTGCATGTGCAGGCTTTGACCCATGTATCTCTCTACCTACCATTTGGTGGCTTATACTATAAATAGACCTCCCCCTCCTCATTTCTAGGGTCAGCAAAGTAGAAAGTAGAGAGATACTACATTGGAGCACAAGGCCTTCATTGGAGAAGAATCCCTAGGGATTATCAAGACTTCCACTTGTGAAGAAGGATTCCCATCATAGAATCATCGAGCCCTCCTTGTTCTAGGACCTGGGGAAGAACTATCTTGGTCCATCTCACTCCTTGAATGATTTGGATGATGGATATATCTATGTGTATCTTTATTTGCATCTATGTGTGTTGATTTGTGTGATTCCCTTTGTGTTTTCCCATGTGTTCTTCGTGTTCTTCCCCAAATCCACCTCCAATTCGTGAAGATTGGGCCACCCTAGAGGCTTGCCTATATTATAGCTTCTTCATGTTGACTAGCTCGTTGAGTCAAGTGGTGGAGCGACTAGTCATCGGCTAGTCCAGACTAATCTTGGCGTTCGAGTCGAACGACGCAATTTGGGAGGGATAGGTGAGCAGCGCTCAGCCCAGAGGGAAAAAATTACAACCCTAGCTTTCCAGGCTCGCTCCACAACGAGCTGCCTCACTTGGGACTAAGCCGCCGCCACCATCCATTGAACCGTCGATGCCGCTGGCACCCACCACCGCCGCCAGCAGTGGCCAAGAGCACTACGGTGCTCTCCCTTCGCTGGTTTTGCACCTTCCCTGGATCCACCCCTCTGTTGTTGTGATCCTCCTCTGGATCAACCAATATTTTATAGCATATTGTATTGTAATATATACACCTCTTTAATGTAATATAGGACATTTTTTCGGTTCAATTTGAACTGCAAAAACGTCTTATATTAAGGTATAGAGGTTCTATACTACATACTAGGTATTAGTAGTTGAGTACTGCAAGTTGAGTACTACAGTACCATGTCAACAGGTCCAGCAATAGTCTACTCTAGCCACGATTAGTCTATGAGTCTCAGCCTCGGCTACTCGTCGACTCGTTGACTCGCAATTCTTGGGATTGCCTAGCCCTTCCTATTAGTTCGGACCTTTGGTTGCATTGGCTAGTGCGTGAAGCTTAACATGGTATCAGAGCCTAAGGTCTTTGAGTTCAAGTCCTGGCTTTAGCAATTTATTCAAAAATTGTTGTTGCCCCCCTCGGTGTCCACGTATAGAACTCTTGAGCCATACTTCTGAGTCTATTCACGTGTTGAGTTCCCGCATCACACGTGACAGGGGTGCTGAAGTGTATATATGGATTCCGTAGCCCTTTCTATTCGTTCGGACTTTTGATTGTTGGCTAGTGCATGAAGCTTAACAACCTACAAGGCCTCCTCCACAAACTCTCCTGCATACACGATAGCTCTTGCATCTATGTTGTCAAAGGCGTGGATATCATACCTTAGCCCATTAGAGATAATTATTTAGTTAGGAAAGAGATTGGTTTAGTTAGGAAGATTAACATAACATATGGTTTGTTAGGAAAGTAGAGGTTCTATTCTTAGGCATCAAGTTGAGTCTTCCCTATAAAAGGCACACCACATACCCCATAAGGATTATGAAATAGAGAAGAATAAACTAGTAAAGATCTAATCCTTATCCCCAACCTTCTCTCCGTCTCATCCCTGGCACCATGGCTGGCCAACCTTTACTCGTAAGAGCTGTACCCCAACCATGTCACAATCATGGTCTTAGGACCGGTCCAAATCCTAGCACGTGACATAAGTTTGGTGTATGTGCTTCCTAGCTTCTAGTTCTCCATATTTTCCGTTGCGTCCACCAAATCCGTTGATATTTTTTGTTTCTCATGTCATTTGAGTCCACTAAACCTTCATATGCCAGCCTCTTTTTCTGGTCCTAGTCCTTTATATACAACTTTTGTGGCTTTTTCGGTCCTTTTTGTTTTCTATATGATTTTTATGGCCTCTTTTTGCGTTGTCGATCTAAGCCCATTCTCTTGCCCGCCGGTTTTCTTGGACTTCAATTTTGTGTGCAACGCTTCATTCTCTTGATGTGTCATCTTCTTTCAACGGCCCATGTTCTTTTGATACTTATTTTGTATCTTTTGCTGATGTGGTGTCTTCCGCTGATGCGGCAACTTCTCTTATCCCCTTTGGCTTGAGTAGACAAGCTTTCAAGACTCTCCAGCTACAACGACACTGTTATGACCGGTACGACGTACCAACGGAGGAGGCCCAATGGGCAGGGTTAGTTACGAGCTTAGCCCAAGTTATCTTAGCTATCTTAGAGTCCAAGTTATATTAGAGTCCAAGTTATCTTAGTTATCTTAGAGTCCAAGTTATTGAGATTATATAAACAGATGTAAACAGTTATTTCGGAATTAAGCAATAAGACAATTCTATTACCCGGCTCCCAGAGGAGCCGGAACCCTAACCCTAGCCGCCCTACCCTAGCCGCCTCTCTCTCTCTCGCAGCGAAGGCGCCCAACCGCTGGCGCCTGCGTCCCCAGCCGCGCCGGCCGCACTTCCACCCCTACAACCTACGCCCGAGACCTGGTAGAACCCTAGCCTCTACCAATTTGGTATCAGATAGCTTGGGTTCGATGAGTTTGTCGGACCGTCCCACCACCGCCGCCGCCGCCACCTCGCAGCAGCCGCCGCCGCCGCACCAATCGCCGCCGCCGGCCACCTCAGGTCCGGCCGCCTCCGGTACTACGGCCCTGGCGGCCAAAGTTGTCCCGTCCTCTCCCCGGCGGAGATGTCCTCGGCGATCCGCGACCTCACCCTGGCAGTCTCCAACCTCCGGACCTTCCTCCAAGCTCCGTATGCAACCCCGCCACCACCGCCCCCGCCGGCGGCACCCTTCGCGCCACCGCCCCTGGCCACCGTCGCGCCCCAGGGCCTGCCGATCAACCAAGTCAGGTGGCCGTCGTCGCCGTCCCCGCTGCCGACGTGGCTCGACACGCCGACCTACACGACGGCGCCACTCCAGCCGACGGTGTTGCAGCCGCCCGCCACCACCTTCGGGGAGTTCGACGGGTATACGGACCCGTACGCCGGGAGCTCCGTGGTGCCGCAGCACCCTCCTTCCGCCGCGCAGGGTCGCCACGAGGGCGCCTACGCGGCCTCGCCACACGTGCAGCAGCCGCCCCGCTTCACCAAGCTGGAGTTCTCCACCTACGACGGCACCGTCGACCCCCTGAACTGGCTCAATCAGTGCGATCCGTTTTTCAAGGGGCAACGGACCATGGCGTCCGACCGCACATGGATCGCCTCCTACCACCTCCGTGGCACCGCACAGACGTGGTCCTACGCCCTCGAGCAGGACGAGGGCGGGATGCCTCCATGGGAGCGTTTTCGCGACCTGTGTCTCCTTCGGTTCGGGCCCCCCATACGTGGGAGCCGCCTGGCCGAGCTCGGTCGCCTCCCCTTCACCACCTCGGTGCAGGACTTCGCCGACCGCTTCCAGACGTTGGCCTGCCATGCACCTGACGTCACGGCTCGCCAACGCGCCGAGCTCTTCGTCGGCGGCGTTCCCGACCACATCCGCATCGACGTCGAGATGCGCGACCCCCAGGACCTGCAGACGGCCATGTACTACGCGCGCGCATACGAGCAGCGCGCCAACGCCCTGCAGCAGGAGTTCCCGGGCCGCGGCACGCGTCCCCCGCCACGCCCCAGCGGCCGCCACCCCGACACGCCCCACCCTGCCGGCCACTACTGCTGCTGCTCCCCGCGCCGACACGCACCTTCCGGCGCTTGACGTCGGCCGAGCAGCTCGAGCGGCGCCGCAAGGGCATGTGCTTCAACTGCGTCGAACCGTATGCGCCGGGTCATACGTGCGCCCGTCTGTTCTACTTGGAGACCGTCGACGACGCGGAAGTGGAGGCCCTCACCGCGGAGCTCGACACCTGTGTCTCCTTCGGTTCGGGCCCCCCATACGTGGGAGCCGCCTGGCCGAGCTCGGTCGCCTCCCCTTCACCACCTCGGTGCAGGACTTCGCCGACCGCTTCCAGACGTTGGCCTGCCATGCACCTGACGTCACGGCTCGCCAACGCGCCGAGCTCTTCGTCGGCGGCGTTCCCGACCACATCCGCATCGACGTCGAGATGCGCGACCCCCAGGACCTGCAGACGGCCATGTACTACGCGCGCGCATACGAGCAGCGCGCCAACGCCCTGCAGCAGGAGTTCCCGGGCCGCGGCACGCGTCCCCCGCCACGCCCCGGCGGCCGCCACCCCCGACACGCCCCACCCTGCCGGCCACTACTGCTGCTGCTCCCGCGCCGACACGCACCTTCCGGCGCTTGACGTCGGCCGAGCAGCTCGAGCGGCGCCGCAAGGGCATGTGCTTCAACTGCGTCGAACCGTATGCGCCGGGTCATACGTGCGCCCGTCTGTTCTACTTGGAGACCGTCGACGACGCGGAAGTGGAGGCCCTCACCGCGGAGCTCGACACCACCACTCTCCGAGGCCGGCGTCACAACCTACGGGCCGGTCGATGCGACCGCCTACGTCGTCTCCCTTCATGCCATGGCTGGCATCAAGACGGCAAAGACGATGCTGCTTCCGGTGACAATCAACGGGGAGCGTCTCACCGCGCTCATGGACACGGGCTCGACTCACAACTTCCTGTCCGGGGACGCCATGCGCCGCCTCGCACTCCAACCGGCGGGCTCGGAGAAGTTCAGCGTCACCGTCGCCAACGGGGACCGCCTTGCTTGCCAGGACGCGGCGCGGCAGGTTCCCGTCCTCATCGGCGACGAGCCGTTCTCCATCGACTGCGTCGGCATCGACCTGGGCTGCTATGACTTCATCCTCGGCATCGACTTCCTGTCCACTCTCGGCCCCATCCTTTGGGACCTCGATGTGTTGTCCCTCATCTTCTGGCGCGAGGGCGGCCGTCGCGTTCAGTGGACGGACATCGGCGGCTCCGGCGCCGCGACTCTGCAGCTCCAGTTGATGGCGGCCGCACTGGACGAGGCGCGTCCCCTCCAGGCCGACCTCCTACAGCAGCATAGCGACATCTTCGACGAGCCACAGGGTCTCCCTCCCGCGCGGCCCTATGACCACCGCATCCACCTGCTGCCGGACACGGCGCCCGTCGCCGTGCGCCCGTACCGGTACCCTCAGCTGCAGAAAGACGAGCTCGAGCGTCAGGTGGCGGTCATGCTCGCACAGGGCATCATCCGGATTTCGACATCGCCGTTCTCCGCCCCGGTGCTCCTTGTGCGCAAGGCCGATGGCACATGGCGCTTCTGCATCGACTACCGCGCCCTCAACGCCTTGACGTCCAAGGACAAGTTCCCCATCCCCGTCGTGGATGAGCTCTTGGACGAGCTACACGGAGCGCGCTTCTTCACCAAGCTCGACCTGCGCTCGGGCTACCATCAGGTGCGCATGCACCCTGACGACATCGAGAAGACGGCGTTCCGCACGCACCATGGCCACTTCGAGTTCCTGGTGATGCCGTTCGGCCTCTCCAACGCGCCGGCGACCTTCCAGGCCCTGATGAACGACGTGCTCAGCCCATACTTGCGCCGCTTTGTGCTTGTTTTCTTTGATGACATTCTTATCTACAGTGCATCTTGGGCGGAGCACCTACAGCACGTGGCCATCATCTTCAACGAGCTTCGAGCGCATCGTCTTCACCTCAAGCGCTCGAAGTGCTCGTTCGGCACGACCTCCGTCGCGTACCTGGGGCACGTCATCTCGGCGGACGGGGTAGCGATGGACGAAGACAAGGTCGCCGCCGTCGCCGCGTGGCCGACCCCGCGGTCACCGCGGGCGCTCCACGGCTTCTTGGGCCTCGCCGGCTACTACCGGAAGTACATCCGGGACTTCAGCCTCATCGCCGCGCCACTGACGCGACGCCTTCTCCTGGGACGAGGAGGCGACTACGGCATTCGAGGCTCTCCAGCGGGCGCTCACGACGGGACCCGTCCTCCAGATGCCGGACTTCGATATGTCGTTCGTGGTGGACTGCGACGCCTCTGGCATCGGCTTCGACGCCGTCCTCCACCAGGGCGAGGGACCGCTCGCCTTCTTCAGCCGCCCCTTCGCCGCTCGCCATCACAGGCTCGCGGCCTACGAGCGCGAGCTTATTGGGCTGGTTCAGGCGATGCGCCACTGGCGGCCTTATCTTTGGGGTCGGTCGTTCCGTGTGCGCACGGACCACTACAGCCTCAAGTTCTTGCTAGACCAGCGCCTCTCCACCGTCCCGCAGCACCAGTGGATCAGCAAGCTCTTCGGCTTCAACTTCACCGTCGAGTACCGCCCCGGCCGTCTCAACACGGTCGCCGACGCCTTGTCCCACCACGACACTGAGGATGTCGCGGACGACGTCGCCACGACTGGCACTATCATGTGCATCCGCTCCAGGCCATCTTTCGCCTTCATCGACGACATTCGCCGAGCAACTTCAACGGCCGCGGACGCGCAGGGCCTGCGCCAGCGCCTTGACACCGGCGAGCTGGCAGCACCCTGGCGCCTGGACAAGGGGCTGCTCCTCCATGGCCCCCGCATCTTCGTGCCCGACAATGGCGACCTGCGCCACCAGGTCCTGACCTTGGCGCACTCTGCAGGGCACGAGGGCGTGCAGAAGACTCTCCATCGTCTCCGTGCTGATTTTTACATCCCCGGTGATGGCGCGCTGGTCCGTGACTGGGTGCGGTCGTGCGTGACCGTGCCAGCGGAACAAGACGGAGACACTACGACCCGCGGGTCTACTGCAGCCGCTGGACGTACCCTCCCAGGTGTGGGCGGATATTTCCATGGACTTCATCGAGGGCCTTCCCAAGGTGGGCGGCAAGTCCGTCATCCTCACGGTGGTTGACCGCTTCTCTAAGTACGCGCACTTCATCGCCCTGGGTCATCCATATACAGCCGCCTCTGTGGCGCAGGCCTTCTTCGTCGGCATCGTGCGCCTCCACGGTTTTCCTTCGTCCATCGTCAGCGATCGTGATCCCGTGTTCACGGGACATGTCTGGCGGGATCTCTTTCAACTGGCGGGCGTGAAGCTACGCATGAGCACGGCGTTCCACCCTCAGACGGACGGCTAATCCGAGGTGGTCAACAAGGTGATCGCCATGTACCTGCGTTGTGTTACTGGTGATCGTCCACGAGCTTGGGTGGACTGGTTGGCGTGGGCGGAGTACTGCTACAACACCTCCTATCACTCTGCCCTGCGCACCACGCCTTTCGAGGTGGTCTATGGGCGCCAACCTCCGGCAATGCTCCCTTACGAGCCTGGGACGGCTCAGTCCGAGACGGCGGGCGACTTACTCCGCAGCCGCGACGACATTCTGGCTGAGGCACGCCACCGTCTTTTCCAAGCACAGCAGCTGGCCCGGAAGTACTACGATGCTCATCATCGCGAGGCGGAGTTCGCGGTGGGCGATTGGGTGTGGCTGCGCCTCCTCCACAGGACCACGCAGTCTCTGGATCCGCGATCCAAGCGCAAATTGGGACCTCGCTACGCCGGTCCCTTTCGTGTGCTGGAGCGTGTCGGCACACTCGCATACCGCTTGGAGCTGCCGGCTAGTTCTCGCCTCCACGACGTCTTCCATGTCGGCTTACTGAAGGCCTACCGCGGGGACCCTCCTGTAGCGACGCCGGCCATTCCTCCTACTTCGGATGGCCGCCTCCTTCCAGCTCCCGCGCAGGTGGCGAAGGTGCTGCAAGCGCAGCAGCGCCGCGGCGTCCGGCATGTCTTGGTACAGTGGGCCGGCCTGCCAGAGGAGGAAGCGACTTGGGAGAAGCTCGACGATTTCCGCCAGCAGTTTCCAGATGTTCAGCTCGAGGACGAGCTGTTTGAGAAGGCGGGGAGAGATGTTATGACCGGTACGACGTACCAACGGAGGAGGCCCAATGGGCAGGGTTAGTTACGGGCTTAGCCCAAGTTATCTTAGCTATCTTAGAGTCCAAGTTATATTAGAGTCCAAGTTATCTTAGTTATCTTAGAGTCCAAGTTATTGAGATTATATAAACAGATGTAAACAGTTATTTCGGAATTAAGCAATAAGACAATTCTATTGCCCGGCTCCCAGAGGAGCCGGAACCCTAACCCTAGCCGCCCTACCCTAGCCGCCTCTCTCTCTCTCTCTCGCAGCGACGGCGCCTGCGTCCCCAGCCGCGCCGGCCGCACTTCCACCCCTACAACCTACGCCCGAGACCTGGTAGAACCCTAGCCTCTACCAGACACTCTCAAGATGCGGATTTTGGATTATCATTTTTTTCTATTGTTACCCTTCTTCAAACGCAAAGCTATTGCACATGCTTTGTCGCTGAGAGGGGTGTTAAGGAGTATTAGTATTGGTCTAGGAGTATTGGTATTGCTCTAGGAGTCTTCATTAGGCTATATATGCCCCATGGCCTTGCAATACAATCAAGTTGCATCCATAACAGAGGCAACCAAGGCCAAATATGTTGTATAGCCTGTATGCAGGCTCATGAACACAGATAGCATGAGGACTATTGTGGCTTATTGACTTTTTGGTGAAAACTGAGGGTAGTTAAATAAAATCTTATGCCTGAAGTTAATATTTTTCATACCGCCATTCTTGCATCTCAAAGAACAGGCCACGTGCTTGATCAACCTGGTTGTGTCTGGCATGTAATTGTATCATCATACCATAAATGTCATTACGAGCACAGTAGTTCTCCTGGTTTTTCATCCAGCAGAACACATATACAGCATGTTCCAAGGACCCAGAAAAAGCCATTTCCTACAAGTGATGTAGACCATGCAAGCACTTTATGTCAGTGGATTTACAAAGGTGGGAGGTTTTTTAACAAAATGAGAAGTCTTGACTTGTGACTTGTACAAGCTCATAAGGAGTACAGAAGCACATTCTCTAGTAAATAGCAATGTATATATTGAAGCAGAAAGATGGTAAGATGGTACATAAAGCAAGTAATTCGAATTTTGGAATTACTGGCAAAAGCATTAAACAAAAATAATGCCATGAGAAACCTAATGATTACAAGGATCAAGCAAGAATCCTTAAAATCAATAATGCTCCCACGGTTTACTAGAACTAGTTAATACGTGCAAGATGACTAGAAATAATACCAGGTCTGAATGCTTGAATCAAGCACGTAATCATAGGTGTTATAAAACACCTAGATGACTAGAATTTTTTTTCCATAACAGAAAATGAGTTCGATCAGCTTCATGCACTCCCATCTAGACATTTTCGAGACACTCTAATGGCCAACAGCTGCAAGACAAGACTGCAATAGTCGCAGAACAATCTTTCATCTGTTTTTTTTACTCCTATGATAAACCCAAATGGATGCCCAGTAGTTCTTCATCGAACACATAGAAAGCCGGTATGTGGGAACCAGAGAGGCTCATTGTGTCGAACACATAAATTGCAGAGGTGTCTTACACGAATAAGGAGAGGGAAGTTTCGGCGAGCGAAGCGTCCGGCCCAGCAGTTGAGCACGGCGTCGACGGCATGGGGGTCGGCCCGCGGGAGAGCGAGCACGCGCGCGGCCACCTGTGACACCTTCCAGTCCCGCTGCCACCGGCTCCCCTCCACACGGAGGCGGTGCCGCGCGGGGAGCGCATCGCCACCTAAGCCGTCCACCTCGACCCGGACTGTGCGGCGGCCGCGGTCGTAGTCGACGGAGACGGAGGGCCGCCGCTTGGCCCACGGCGGCGGTCCAGTCGACCTCGGTGGACGCCTCCGCAGCAGGCGGACGACTCCCGGAGGCGCCTCTGGGTTCTGTGACGCCGGCGGAGGGGGGGTGGTCGAAGACATTGCTGCAGTTGGTGGCAAGCTCGACAGTAGTGGATATGCAGATTTCTACGGATAAGAGTGTAGGAGCTGCTACGCATTCCACCGATGGATATTACCGAACATCCGTCACCTACACAACCGTTCGCGCGTACCCGTCGTGCACTTAATTCGTCAAACCATCGCTCGAGTTGCAGAAACAATCGGTTTGTTGCAAAAAAATAAATTTTAGACCATTAATTACTTAAGCAACGGTCGAGTTTCAGAAACAATTGCTTGTTTCAGAAAAAAAAATCTTCGCCTTTAGGCAAACGTAGGTGTGTTGTGGAAGAATTTTCTGCAACAAAGATCATGTTTCAGGAAACTTTTGCATCGCGCTGGGATGCGGCGGCGCTACGGCGGTGCGGGGCGACGGACGGCGAGACGGTTGGCCCCCTGGTTGCGGGAGCTCGCCGGCGTGGCCGAGAGGGGCTGCGACGGAGCCGCGAGCGGGTTGGGACGCGGCAGCACTCCGGTGACGTGGGGCGATGGGAGGTTGGCCCCTGGTCGCGTGAGGCGAGGCGGCTGGCCCCCCTGGTCGCGTGAGGCGAGGCGGCTGGCCCCCCTGGTCGCGGGAGCTCGCCGACAGGGCGGGGAGCGGGGCGGGGAAGGCCATGGCAACGGCGGCAACTCCGGCGAAGCTGAGCGGTAACAGGCAGACGGCGGGCGAGGTCGCCGGGGCCAAGGCGAAGGCGCGGGGTGGAAAAGTGAGGAGCTCAGCTTCATGATCGTTTCCTGAAACAATGATCCAGATTCAGAAAACGGTTCGTGATCAGATTAAGATCCAACGGATGAACGGACCGCGGATGGATCGCGCGGATCAGCCGGTGGGATGTAATCTTTTCCCTAAGAGTATCTCTAATATACCTTGGCATACTTCGGGTCGGGATGGGCCGGGCCGAAAAACCCGATGTTGAAAGCTCAGGCCCGAGCCCGGCCAGGCCCAACTGTCAGGCCTAAATATTGGGCCCAAATCTAGCCTAAGCCCGAAAAAGCTCGACTCGGCTTGACCGGCCCGGCCTGATCGCAACGTGAAATCAGTATTCTTCAAGCCTGTGTGCGGCCCGCCCGACCGTTGGGCTAAAATTCCAAGCCCGAGCCCGGCCTGATGGCATGTTTAGACTCGGTCTGGTCCGGGATTCTTGGGTCGGGTTTAGTCAGGCCGTCCGGGACGGGCTGCCCATGGCGAGATATAATCTCTACAACTCGTTTGTAAAATCATCCTAAAACAAGATTCACACGCGACACCGCACTCTTTCAGCGATTTGGAAGATCCGTCCATCCATTTCGTTTGGTTGATACGATCAGAATTGTCGGATCGAGCAATCAGAGGACATCGATCGTCGGATCAAACCCTCACACTGTAGGAATGAATAGTTGTAGTCGTCAGTGTGCCCCGTCGAGGGCATTCCCGTCATTTCACGCTCGGGCATATAAAACGCAGACGCGGTGTGTAGAGAATTAGCCGTCGATTCTCCCCCGCTCGCGCCCACCCCACTCCTCTCGCGCGACTCATCTCTCTCCTCACCCACGACTGCTCGCTGTCGCCGCCACCACTCTGGTTCTCGCGACTCTGAGTCGCGCGCAACACGGCGAGGACCCTCCCTTCACTCGTGTAGCGACGTGCTATACAAATGGTTCTTAACCCCTTTCCATGACGGCATTTCAAACCGTCGCTTAGTGAGTCTGGGCAATAGCGGGGTCCTTCCCACACGACCCAGAAACCGTCGGGGATAGGTCCTCCGGTCACACACGCTGCGCAAAATGAGTTCGTGTGTGATCGGGCTAGCCATCGCATACAATTATACAGACCCAATCGCTTCCGTTTGTATGTACATCCCACACAGTCAATCTAAGAAAAAACTTTTTCCGTATGTACATCCCGCACGATGAATCTCACACAAATGTTTCCGTTCGCACGTACATCACACACAAATTTCCCCATCAAATCGTTTGTGATAACGTTTCCATTGTAGACGATATTAAAAAAATCGTTTGCGTTCTTGAATGCAGCGCGCACGATGCGTAGAAGAAACTATGTGGCATAGGTTGTCCATCACACACACTTTTTATATGGAAAACGTCTGTGCAAGGAGGCCTAACGCAAATAGTTTTCAAGAGGAAGTCGTGTGTGATTGTTCATTGATCCAACACGTTTTCGCCCGAGAAATTGTGTGTGTTGTCTTAGGCCATCGCGCACAGTGTTTTCTTAATAACTGTTTGCAACTGTTGGGGATATTTCTTCCTAAGAGGTTTTAGTGATTGATGACAATGCATGTGCGGATTAATCGTGTACATTGAGCATTTCAAATAATTCATGACTAGACAGAAGACGATTCGATGCCCCTCGGAGTCTTTGGAAGATGGTTGCTTTCTACGTTTCTCTTTGGTGGATTTGAGTCGTAGGACAGTCGTACTATTAAGAAGGGGTCCGCGTCGAAAAGGTTTTGGTGAAATCATCACGTACACATTTCTAGTGCACCACCTTTCCCTTGCTACAACGGAGCTCCAACCTTGTTTTTCATGCATGTGCAAAAGGACAAGCGGTAGTACCACTGGCATAGCGGTAGTACCGCTCTAAGGGTGGTAGTAATTTTTTACTACCGCTCCATGAGCGGTACGACCGCCCTCGGGGCGGTAGTAGTTTTTTACTACCGCTCCGTCGGACTTTGTGCGCATCCTTTTTTCCCACAGTGGTAGGCACGGTAGTATTTACTTACTACCATGGTTGGTGAGCTGTCGGGCGGCAGTACCGCTCTTAGGAGCGGTAGTACCACTTGTCTAGTGCAGTTGGTGGGCGGGTAACGGTTGGATTGTATCCCCACACACACTATATATATATATAGGTGTCTTCTTCCCCGAGAAGCTCACCTCTCACCTCCCCAAACTCCATTGTTGCTCCAAAAGCTTATTCTTGCCCAGTCTCTCTCCCTAGCCAATCAAACTTGTTGATTTCCTAGGGATTGCTTGAGAGGGCCTTGATCTACACTTCCACCAAGAGATATTTGATTCCGCCGACTAATCCCTTGCGGATCTTGTTACTCTTGGCTGATTGAGCACCCTAGACGGTTGAGGTCACCTCGGAGCCACGCTCATTATGGTGAAGCTTCGTGGTCTTGTTGGGAGCCTCCAAGCTTTGTGTGGAGATAGCCACAACCTTGTTTGTAAAGGTCCGGTCACCGCCTTCAAGGGTACCAATAGTGGAATCGCGGCATCTCACATTGTGTGAGGGTGTGAGGAGAATACAGTGGCCCTAGTGGCTTCTTGGGGAGCAATGTGCCTCCACACCGCTCCAACGGAGACGCACTTCCTGTCAAAGGGAAGGAACTTCAGTAACACATCATCGTCTCCACCGGTTCCACTTGCGGTTATCTCTTACCTTTACTTTATGCTTATTATTGTTGTGGTGTATTCCTTGCTTGCACTTGTTATTCTTGTGGTTAGCATCATATAGGTTGCTCACCTAGTTGTTCACATAGAGAACCTTTTGGTGCTAACGCTAATTTGTTAAGACAAGCTAAAAAATGGTAGTTTCCTATTCACCCCTCTCCCCTCTAGTCAACCATATCGATCCTTTCAATTGGTATCATAGCCAGATCTCTTTATTAAGGGTTTCACCACCCAAAGAGTATGGTTGACGATGCTGAGGTTCGGCCCAAAGGGTCCAAGGCCGTGGAGTTGGTTTCGGTCACACGGGACGACTTGAATGAGGCCATGGCTTCACTCGAGATGTCCATGATGACCGAAGTCAAATCCATGCTTAAAGAATTACTTGAGGGGATGAAGAATTCTTCTGACCCGTTGCTTATGGTTAAACCCACCTCATTGGAGTCGGAGGCCAATTCTGACAAGGAAACGGCTAAAGGTACTCGAACTTCCTCCTCTCATGACAAGAATGGGACGGGGGCTTTTGCCTCGGTTCCTCCTCCCCTGGTCTATGGAGGACTGGTCCCTACACCACATATTAATAACCTAGGTCCTCATCCTAAACTTGTTAAAGGTGATTTCGCTAATTGGTTTTTTTCCATCAAGTCTCATTTGAATCACAGCTCAACAAATCTTTGGAGAATCATCGAAGAAGGCTATTACCCTCATGATCCAAGGAGCCTTACTCCAAGAGAAGAGGCGGACAACCAATACAATCATTTCGCGTTATTCATCCTTCAATTCGCAGTTCCTCCAGAAGATCTTCCTCACCTGCGCCCCTTCACTCGTGCAAAGGATTGTTGGGAGCACATCATGGTGTTGTACAAGGGGAGCTCAATCATTCAACGGTCTAACTTTGAAGTGGTCCTTGATCAGGCCGATGAGTTTGTGATGCTAGAAGATGATGACCCCCGTGATCTCTATTGAAGGGTGACTGCCCTCGCTGTTGCTCTCCAAGACCATGGGAGCAAATATATGGATGACACTTGGATCAAGCGCAAGTTTCTCAAGGCCATCATGCCTTTCAACAAAGCCATGTCTTCCATCATTCAGCAAAAACCAGATTTCCACTCCTGGACCTCATGCAAAGTGTTGGATGAGTTCATTGCTATGGATAGACCGCCGACAATGCTTTTGCTCGCGTCCGGTCAAAGAAATCATCACCCAACCTTGCCTTAAGAACCAAGGCTAGTGTTGATGAAGAAGAAGAGTAAGAAGATGGTTGCCCCGAAGACACAAAATACGCTTATCACGAGCATATGGCTCTTGCTTCAAGGCAGTTTTGGGGAAACAAGAGAAACTCAAGGCCCAACTTCTCCAAGGATAACTCAAGTGGGTCCAAGAACAAGCAACAAGTACAGACATGCTACAACTGCGGCAATGTGAGTCACTTTGTGGCAGATTGTCCTTATGAGAAGAGGGAAGACAACGGGGGCAAGCTCATTCGCAAGGACAGATCCAAGTCTTTCCCTAGCAAGAACACCTTCACCAAGAAGACTCATCCAAGGGCTTGGTGGCCCATGAAGAGTACACCTCCGATGATGATGAAGGCGATACAGGCCGTGAGGGGATGGCAATGGCTACCGTGGCCATTGCCACTTCCTTCCCCAAGGTATCTCTCTTCGGCGCCACCAACGAGAATCGTATTACCAAGTGCCTCATCGCCAAAGGTATCAATAAGGTAACCCCCAGCATCAAGACCACTCTCACTACCTCTCCTTCTTTGTTAGACTGTGTTCATAATAGTGAGGTAGTGCAGCTTGATGAAAATGAGTTTGATAAATTCTTGTGTAAGATCAAAGGTGAAACCAAAAGGCACTTTGTTGCTCTTTTGGAACAACTTGGTGAAGCCAATGATCTCATTGAGACTCATGAGGATACTATCTCCAAGTTGCAAGAACATGGTTGTGATTACGCCGATGAGATAACAGAACTATCCATTGCTCTAGAAGAAGAGTGTGGTCTTTGTTTGGCTCTTGAGGAGTCACACAACATTGATCATGCTAAATTACAAAAAATATCTTGATCATGCTAGTGTTCTTACCAGTGTGCTTAAATCTGAGAAAGTTGCACTTGGGGTTGGCCATGATAGACTCAAGGAAGAATTTGACATACTTGACAAGGCCCACAAGGTCTTGAAGAGTGCTCATTTCTCTCTTAAGGAGTCTCATGATCAACTCCAAGTAAAACTAACCAAGGAGATTTCTACTTGTCCTCCTTTTGTTTTAATTGATAATGCTTGTGCGACTAACCCTTGTTGTGAGCATGTGCATCTTGTGGAGGAGAATTCCAAGTTGAACGAACAACTTGAAAGGGCCTCGTGACGTGCATCCAAGGCGAGAAGAATCTAAATGACCTTTTGAGTAATCAAAAGGAAGTTGCAGGAAAAAAGGACTTGGGTTTGCACACAAGTCTAAGAAGAAAAAGAAAAACAAGATCAAGCTATCTTCCCCTCTCAAGGACATCTTTGTCAAAGAGGGTGAGAGTACTCATAAGAAGATGAAGAACAAGGAAGCGGTGACAATGCCAAGAACGGCAAAACCACCTCCACCGACACTGTCGGTGATTTTAACCCCTCTTATGGTTTATGTCGTGCTAGTGATGGGCATGTTTATGCCAAATTTGTTGGTTCCTATTATGAGTACATTGAGTGGGCTATTTGGGTTCCTAAGACCCTTGTTTCTAACATCAAAGGACCCATTCAAAAATGGGTACCTAAATCCAAGCATTGATCTTAGGCCTAGGCATTCGGTTACCCGGAAGAGTTCGGTTCGGTACTTTGGGTTATTTTTAATTTCGGTTTTGAGAATATGCTACCCGATCGGTTAACTCAAAAACAGATAACCGAGGATTCGGTGCACCGGATATTCGGTTCGGTGCTCGGGTTGACTGAGTAGGACCGATACACATCAGTGTAGAATCACCACCGCTCGCCAAACTTTTTTTTTGAAGGGTCCGCCACTCGCCAGACTTGATTGCAGAGAAGTGCAACTGTGCAAGATAGGTTTAGATAGGCAGCAGGCAGCGAGCGCATTCTTTCACGGGGCAGTGTGCAACTAAAAAAGCTGATGGGTGACAACATGTCGCGTGAAAGAGCAAGGAGACGTCGCTATCCATGATGCCTCGAGTATATCCACGAGAAGGTGTAAGACATGTTTCTTTTTTTTTCTTTTAACAAAGCCTACATATGTTTGTGGTTGTGATGAAAAGAAAAGGCTAAGAAAAGTTGACGTGCACTACTTGTTTGATGGGCTAATCGACCTAGCTGGATGGGCTTTACTTAATATTATATAGAGTAGTAAAATACTTCGGTTCATTCGGGAGATTCGGTCAGCGGACTCCAGTGACCGAATTCACCGAACTAATTTTGGGTTTTGCCATTTGCTAACCGAACAAACAATTAAAGCTTCGATTCTAGGTTATTTCGGCTTCGGTCTTCGGTTCTTGGTTTTTATGCCCACTCCTAATTGATCTCTTGCAAAAGTTTGCTTCCGGTGGAGTGTCATGGTTGCTCAATAGTGGAGCAACAAATCATATGACTGGGAGCAAGGACTTGGTGGTGGATGTGCATCCAATATTGTCGGTGCACTAAAGACCGGGGTCTCAAGTGCCCCGGACTAGTGAGCGGATGCCGGCAACCCCCTCCACAGTAGCAAGGCACGTCGCTAGAGCATAGGGCGGAAGCAAGGCTCGGAAGCCCACCAAGTGCACACTACAAGCCCCCGGCAAGCGCCCGCTTGTTGGGAATGAAGAAGAGACCCCGGCTGGAGCTCCCCGCCGGGAAGATAGACACTGCCAAGGCGAGACCCTCCCAGCAAGGAAGAAGGACTGAGCCCCGGCAAGCCATCCTTGCCGGGAAGATTGACAAGGCCTCGGCAGGCCATCACCTCCCTGCCGAGAGGAACAAGAAGAGCCCCCAACAAGGTAACCATGTCAGGGAGGGAAAGAAGTCCCGAAGAGAGACGCGGGCCCAGGGCGCCTTCGCGTCGTGTGATCGCCTCCACCGACGAACACGCCATCGCCTATGCATGGACCACATGTCCGCCCACACGCCAGCGCAACGCCCCGAAGTTGCCACGTGTGGGTACGTGTACAACTCCCCCTGACAAGGTCAGGAAACCTGTCAAAGCATTTAATGCACCGCAGTAACACTGTGGCGGGCGGTCGTCGTTGTTCCACTCATGAACCCACCGTTCACCCTCTGAGTCATTGTGGTGACCCCTTCACCTATAAAAGGAGGCCCGAGGCTCAGTAGAAAGGACCTTTGGCTTTTTGACCAATCGAAAGGCCGTAAGAGGGACAAATCTATAGTAAACTAAAACAAATAACTAAACACATGCAGGATTAGGGTTTTACGCACAACGTGCCCCGAACCTGGGTAAAAACGACCTTGTCGGGCCATGACTATTGGTTATGCTCTTGCCGCGACCCCTCTCCCCGCCGAACCAACAATAGGGGACCGTTGAGGCCCCCATAGGTGTCGATCCTTTCACCGACATCTTTGGCGCGCCAGGTAGGGGAGTAGAGGGTCGCGTCGACCTGATCTAGTGGTCAGCAGCCGGGTTTCTTCATCGGCACCACCGCCATGGCTCCCAAGAGGAGGAGCGCGAGGACGGCCGAGACACCCGCACCGAGTGCACCTGCCACGGCGCAGGCAGGAGGGGGCACGGGAGCGGGAGAGGAAGGTGGAGCCCCGGAACTCCCACAACATTCTGGAAATCAGACGCGGGTGAGCGAGATCGTCCGCGGTTCCGGCCACCGCACACGCGCCGGAACGCCCAAGGACGGAGTTGCGCGGCCAACACGCAGCGCACCTACCTCTAAGGACACTGGAGGGCCCGCGACGACGCCTACGCCGCGGCCTTCCCAGGCCACCTATGATGGATGGCCCTGGGATGGCGATCCTTCGCCAACGCGACGGCGAACCCCTGGTCCTCAAACCCAGGACACTCACGGGAGACAGATGCGCATCGCGGCAGGGAAGGGCGGCGCGCGCTCGCGTGGCCATGGAGGAGCCCTTTATGGCACTGCGAGGAGCAAGAGCCCCTCGCGTTCCACCCACGTGTCGCCTCCCCCCTCGCGGGCGGAAGCGCTGAAGGAATGGAGGGCCACCATTCAGAGCCTCATCGCCTTCGCCAACGGAGACAGCCCAAAGCAGCCGGAGACATCGAAACGACCCTCCAACAGGCCTGCCCACGACCGCGCGGAGGAAGGCGGGGATGCTGCCGCCATGGTGCATTCCCCGCCGAGGCGGAGGCAACAAGTCGTCGTCTCCGACGACTCCACTGGATCCTCCGACTTGCGCACCCACCGCGACCAGCGTCACGTCCTGCGAGAGAGACGCAAGGAAGATGCTAGGACTCTCATCGAGCGGCGGCGGGAAACGTGCCGCCAGTCAGACAAGCGAGCTGAGACTGTCGCAGACGCGCCGTCCTCGGGGTACCCCAGCGCCCTGCCTTATGAAGTGGGTTGCCCGGCCTTCACCCCCGAGCTCCGACGAGTCCAGTGGCCCAGCTCCCGTACTTTCAAGTCAGAGATCCCCAAGAAGTACGACGGCAAGACACACCCGTCCGAGTTCCTCGGCATCTACACCATCACGGTGCAGGTTGTCGGGGGCTGGGACAACAAGATACTCGCCAACTACTTCCCGTTGGTGCTTAAGCCCAACATGAGGTCGTGGTTGATGCATCTGCCCAAGAACTTCATATCTTCTTGGAAGGACCTGTGCCAAGATTTCGTCGGTGCCTTTACTGGCGGCCACCGAGCCCCTCGCTAGGAGAGCGACTTGCACATCATCCCCTAGAAGGAGGGAGAAACTCTGTGCAAGTACATCCAGAAATTTAGTCGCATTCAGCACAACATCCCAGATGTCCACCCAGCCACCGTCATCAGCGCGTTCCACCAGAACATGCGCAACAGGAAGATGCAGGAGGAACTGGCGATGAACAAGGTCCGCAACATCGCCGAGCTCTACGCTCTGGCTGACAAATGCGCGTGGGCAGAGGAAGGGAGGAGGCTTCCTGTCGAAGGCGCCAGTGCAGAAGCCGACTCCGAAGACGATGACGCTGACCCTGTGTCAAGGAAGGGGAAGAAGTGCAACAAGAAGAGGAAGAGCAAAGCCGTGTTTGCCGTCGAGAGTTTCGGCGATGTCGACGCTGCAAAGAAGGCTAAGGCGGAGACCCCCGGTAAAGGTGCTGCCAGGTGTGACTCCTGCCACGCCTTGGCGGCCGCTGACAAGCCAGACGACTCTGGTAAACAGTACTACAAGGTCCACCGCACCAAGGGCCACGACCTCCAGGAGTGCCGCCAAGTCGAGGAACTCGCCGAAAAGCAAAAGGCTGAGTACGAGCGGCGTGACAAGGAGAAGGCCTAGGACGGTGCAGAGGGGTCCGGCGGGAAGAAGGGTGGCCGCGGAGGATACCCCGGCAAGGCTCGAAACAAATGGGAGGCGCATGCACGACGGCGAGACAAGGAGGAAGATGAGGATGAAGGCGCCCCAGAGGACGACTCCAGCGACCATGAGTTTCAGAGGGCCATTGATATGATGTGCCTTGACGGAGGCACGTCGCTACACTCCTCCCACCGTCAACTGAAAAAGTGGGCGAGAGAAGTGAGCGCGGCCCAGCCCTCCGTCGGGGTCTATAAGCCCGTGAAATGGTCGAGCACACCCATCATCTTCGACTGTGAGGATCACCCTGACCGAGTTACTGCGGTCGTGTGCTTGCCATTGTTGGTTTCGCCAACAATCTGCAACCTCAAGGTGACGAAGATGTTGGTGGATGGCGGGTCCGGCCTGAATCTCATCTCCCCTGACGTCATCCGGAGGCTGCAAATCCCAGACGAGTATCTCGAGGAAACGGGAGCGTTTCAGGGGATCAACCCTGGGAAGATCCAACCAAAGGGAAAGAACACGCTGCCGGTAACCTTCGACAGCGACCAGAACTACAGGACTGAGAAGGTCGTCTTCGACGTCGCTGACAACCCATTCGCCTACAATGGGATCCTCGGGCGCCCCGATTGGCCAAGTTCATGGCGGCATCACACTACGCCTACAATACATTGAAGATGCCCGGTCCCATCGGCGCCATCAACGTCAACGCCGACAAGAAGGACGCGTTTGTTTGCACCAACTGCCTCTACCGGGAAGCCATCGCGGCGTTCGCCGACAAGGCGCCCACTCCTGCCGCCTCGGCCCTGGGCAGCAGGAAGGGGAAAACCGGCAAGGAGGCCTGTCAAGCCGGCCTCGGCAAACACACCTCCTCAGAGTACTGCGCTGCCGGAGCCCAAGTGCGAGAGAGCTCCGCCGGCAAGGACAAGAAGTCAAAGGCTGCCCCGCCTGAGACCAAGAAGGTGCCCACCAAGGAGGATGGTACAAAAGGGACTTTCGCCGTAAGTTCCACCCTGGACAACAAATAGGAAAACGCGCTCGTCGCCTTCCTGCGGGCGAATCTCGATGTGTTTGCCTGGCAACCATCAGATATCCCCGGCGTTCCGAGGAAGGTGATTGAGCACCACCTAGTTATCTGCCCTCACGCGTGTACGGTCAAGCAAAAGGTCAGAAAACAAGCTCTGGAGCGGCAAGAGTTCATTGCCGAGGAGATCAAGATGCTAGAAGCAGCATGCCTAGTTAGGGGAGACATCCATCCTACATAGTTGGTCAATCTAGTCGTGGTGTGCAAGGCGAATGGGAAGTGGCGGCGATGTATCGACTTCACCGATGTCAATAAAGCTTGCCCAAAGGACCCTTTCCCCTTGCCGCGCATCGACCAGATTGTGGACTCCACTGCTAGCTGTGATTTGTTGTCCTTCCTCGACGCCTACTAGGGATATCACCAGATTTTCATGGCCGAGGAAGATGAAGAGAAGATCGTGTTCATTACCCCGTGCGGCACATACTGCTTCGTGCGAATGCCTTTCGGGTTGAAGAACGTCGGATCCACGTTCGCGAGGGTGATCCAGATCTGTTTTGAGCCCCAGCTCCATAGAAACTTGGAAGCCTATATGGATGACATAGTGGTCAAAACCAATGATAGGGCAACGCTCATACAAGATCTGGAGGAAATGTTCGCCAACCTACACAAAATCAACCTGAATCTCAACCCTGAAAAGTGCGTCTTCGGTGTCCCATCTGGCAAGCTTCTCGGGTTCTTCATATCCCAGCGGGGAACCGAAGCTAATCTCGACAAGGTCAAGGCCATCAAACAGATCGAGGCACCGAAACGCGTCAAGGATATACGACGCCTAGCCGGCTGCGTTGCCGCTTTGAGCAAATTCATCTCCAAGTCCACTGAGCGTGCCTTGCCCATTTTCAAAATCTTCAAGAAGGCAGGGCCCATGCAGTGGACCCGGGAGGATGAAGCGGCATTGCAGGACCTGAAAAAATATTTTTCCACCGTGCTGATGACCCACAAGTATAGGGGATCAATTGCAGTCCTTTCGGTAAGTAAGAGTGTCGAACCCAACGAGGAGCAGAAGGATCTGACAAGTGGTTTTCAGCAAGGTAAAATCTGCAAGCACTGAAATTATCGGTAACAAGTGATTGTGTGGTGAGATGATTCATATCAAGCAACAAGCAACAAAAGTAGCAACGGTGCAGCAAAGTGGCCCAATCCCTTTTGTAGCAAGGGACAAGCCTGGACAAAGTCTTATAGGAAGAAAAACGCTCTCGAGGACACACGGGAATTTCTGTCATGCTAGTTTTAATCGTGTTCATATGATTCGCGTTCGTTACTTTGATAGTTTCATATGTGGGTGGACCGGTGCTTGGGTACTGCCCTTACTTGGACAAGCATCCCACTTATGATTAACCCCTCTCGCAAGCATCCGCAACTACGAAAGAAGAATTAAGACAAAGTTTAACCATAGCATTAAACTAGTGGATCCAAATCAGCCCCTTACGAAGCAACGCATAAACTAGGGTTTAAGCTTCTGTCACTCTAGCAACCCATCATCTACTTACTACTTCCCAATGCCTTCCTCTAGGCCCAAATAATTGTGAAGTGTTATGTAGTCGATGTTCACATAACACCACTAGAGGAAAAACAACATACAACACATCAAAATATCGAACGAATACCAAATTCACATGACTACTATTAGCATGACTTATCCAATGTCCTCATGAACAAAAGTAACTACTCACAAAGCATAATCATATTCATGACCAGAGAGGTAATGAGTAGCATCAAGGATCTGAACATAAACTCTTCCACCAAGTAATCCAACTAGCATCAACTACAAGGAGTAATTAACAGTACTAGCAACTTTACAAGTACCAATCGGAGTTGCGAGACGGAGATTGGTTACAAGTGATGAACTAGGGTTTGGAGATGAGATGGTGTTGATGAAGATGTTGATGGTGACGAGTCCCCTCCGATGAGAGGAGTGTTGGTGATGACGATGGCGAGGATTTCCCCCTCCGGGAGGGAAGTTCCCTGGCAGGATCGTCCTGCCGGAGCTCTAGATTGGTTCTGCTCAAGTTCCGCCTCGTGGCGGCGGTGAATCCACGAAAAAGCGTCCTCTTGATTTTTTTCCGGACGAAACCCTTCATATAGCAGAAGAGGGGGGTCAGTGGGCCAGCAGGGAGCCCACAAGCCCCCTAGGCGCGACGAGGGGGGTGGCCGCACCTACCAGGCTTGTGCCCCCTGGTTGCGCTCCTCTGGCACTTCTTCGGCCCAGTATTTTTTACAATTCCCGAAAAAATCCTCGTTGATTTTTACGGCGTTTGGAGTTGCGCACAATAGGTATCTCAAACTTGCTCCACTTCAGGCCAGAATTCTAGCTGCCGGCATTCTCCCTCTTCATGTAAACCTTGCAAAATAAGAGAGAAAAGGCATAAGTATTGTACCGTGAAGTGAAATAATAGCCCAAGAAGCAATAAATATCAACATGAAAACATGATGCAAAATGGACGTATCAACTCCCCCAAGCGTAGACCTCGCTTGTCCTCAAGCGAAAGCCTAGCTCAATAAATATGTCCACATGTTTAGGGAGAGAGGTGTCGACAAAACAAGATACGAACATGCAAGCATCATGATTATGATCAAAACAACAATACCAACATATAATCTCTCATGCTAAAGTGATAATTCCTTCACAAAGTAAAGCATGGATCAAGAACCTTACCGAGAAGTAACAACCGATAGCCTTTAGTCATTGAAGCAATTGCAATTTATCACAACATCAGAAAGAGTCAAACAAGAGCTTGTAAAGCAAATCCACATACTCAATCGTCCTTTCGTTCTCTACAATTGCTACAACTCACGTGGTACTCATGAGATCAAAGTTTCAGCTGGACACAGAGGAAGATAGGGGCTTATAGTTTCGCCTCCCAACTGCTTACCTCAAGGGTAATGTCAACAATAATAATTCATGAATACTTACTTCCAAGTTGACATATGAATATAGATCTTTCCCAAGCAGATGACGTTAGCCAAGATAAAGGCGAGATAAGGAATTGGTGAAGATCACCATGACTCTTTCAAGGGTAAAAGGTAAAGGTACAAGATAGGCCCTTCGTAGAGGGAAGCAGAGGTTGTCATGTGCTTTTGAGGTTTGGATGCGTGTCCTCTTAGTGCGGAGGAACATCACTTTATATTTCCTCCTGTGATAAAGAACTTTATTATGCAGTCTGTCGCTTTTATGTCTTCTTCGTCACATGTTTGTACAAAGCTTATTTTCCACACACTAATAGGTCATACATATTAGAGATCAATTTTTATTGCTTGCACCGATGACAACTTACTTGAGGGATCTTATTCAATCCATAGGTAGGTATGGTGGACTCTCATGGCAAAACTGGGTTGTAGGTTTATGGATGCACAAGTAGTATCTCTACTTAGTGCGGGAATTTTGGCTAATATGAGGTGGAAGCAGTCGTCACATGCTAAGGGATCTCTAGTCATATAACATTGTTCGGAACCAAGCAAACACAATTCATTATGTTGTCTTCCTTGTCCAACATCTACTTCTAGGCATGCAATAGTTTAGTGAGTATTCACAATCATTGATGGTGTCAAAGATGATATATTTATATGTGAACCTCTCCTTCTTTATCACTTCCTATTAATTGCAACAATGACCAAGGTCTACGTTTGTCTACCCTCAACAAGTTTCAATCATCATTCTTTTTATATGTGAAGCCATCACTTCCCATAATATCATTACATGATCTTTCATGCTTTTGTTCTTTTCTCACCCTTTTGATCATGGAAAGAGGCAAAGCCCTTCAACTAAGACACTCTTTATTATATGGCTCACGAGCTCGAATACATCGGGGGTGACACAAAGCAATACTCAAGACTAAAACACTAAGACTTTTATTCTACTAGAGAAAGAGAAAACTGAAAAGGAACAAACTAAAACAAATGTAAAGGCAAAAGATGTGATGGTGATACGATACCGGGGCAACTCCCCCAAGCTTGGCACAAGCCAAGGGGATTGCCCATACCCATGCTTAGTTGTCTTCCTTTGGTGGTGATGGTGGTGGAGTTGTTGCAACTTGGGCTTGATCCTTCGTCTTCCAAGGCATAGGTGCTCCATCATGGAAAGATGAATGAGTCTTTGGAATCCTCAAATCTGTAGCCAACCGTATTGATTTAAATTTATACTCATACTCACAGTTTTGGTTCTACAGGTCATAGATGTGGGCCTGGAGTTGACTAATCCTGTCATAGAGCCTGGAGAGGTGCTTCCCAATGTCATTGGCATCAATCCTGTGCTTGCTGGTGAACTCTGTGATCATCATGTGGTTGGCATTGAGTCCACGCTCCACCATCCCTTGGCACTTGAAGACTTGTTGCTCCATTGCTTCGAGCCTCGTCGCCACGCTTCCGGTCTTCTTGGGGCCCTCAACATCACGGATGTGCAACATCCCCTCACGTATCTCGATAGATTGAGGGTGTTGCAGCACTCCCGAGAGGTAGGGATTGATGACCTTCTCAAAGATCTTGTCCATTGAAGCTTTTGGGGACGTCATAGCGATCTAGATCTGCAACAGAAACAGGCTCGAAACGAAAACAGAGGAAATCTGCGTGATACAAGGGTCAGACCTTACGGGAGAATATATATTGATTTTGTTCAGACCAGAAGGAGTAGTCTGCACGAAAACGGAGTCCAGGAGGCGTACGAGGTGGCCACTAGCCCCCTAGGCGCGCTTTCCGGACTACTTCCAATTTTTGTATTTTTTCAAATATTCCAAAACGGAGAAAATTTCCTACTAGAAAAGTTTTGGAGTCTGTTTTCTTACCGAATCACATACCTCTTCGTTTTCGGAGTCTGAAACAGGTTGATAAATATACCTTAGGTATTCTTCCGGAGTTATGGTATTGATAATATTGCTTTCAACATTTATGGGAGTACCTGAGATATAATGCTTGATTCTCTGCCCATTTACAACTCTCGGACAATTACCTTCCGTGTTGTTGATTTTGATAGCACCGGAACGATATACTTCCTCAACAACACAGGCACCTTCCCATTTAGAGAGAAGCTTGCCTGCAAAGAATCTTAAACGAGAGTTATATAACAAGACATAATCACCTACATTAAACTCACGCTTTTGTATCCTCTTATCATGCCACATCTTAACCTTCTCTTTGAACAACTTGGCATTCTCATATGCCTGAGTTCTCCATTCATCAAGCGAGCTAATATCAAATAACCTCTTCTCACCAGCAAGTTTGAAATCAAAGTTGAGCTCTTTGATTGCCCAATAAGCTTTATGCTCTAGCTCAAGAGGTAGATGACATGCTTTTCTATACACCATTTTGTACGGAGACATTCCCATGGGATTCTTATAGGCAGTTCTATAAGCCCACAGTGCATCATCGAGCTTCTTAGACCAATTCTTTCTAGACCTGTTGATAGTCTTTTGCAGAATTAGTTTTATCTCTCTGTTGCTTAGCTCTACTTGACCACTGGACTGAGAGTGATAGGGAGATGCAATTCTACGGTTGACATCGTACTTAGCAAGCGTTTTACAGAAAGCACCATGAATGAAGTGTGAACCACCATCGGTCATTAGATATCTAGGGACTCCAAACCTAGGGAAAATAACTTCTTTAAGCATCCTGATAGAGGTTTTGTGATCAGCACTACTAGTGGGGATAGCTTCTACCCACTCAGTGACGTAATCAACAACAACTAGGATATGAGTATACCCATTGGATTTTGGAAAAGGTCCCATATAATAAAAGCCCGAGACATCAAATGGTTCAATGACCAGTGAATAGTTCATAGGCATTTCCCGACGTTTGCTAATATTACCTATTCTTTGGCATTCGTTACAAGACAAGACGAACTTACGGGAATCCTTGAAGAGAGTGGGCCAATAGAAACCTGATTGCAATACCTTGTGTGCAGTTCTATCTCCCGTATGGTGTCCTCCGTATGCCTCGGAGTGACACTTCTGTAGGATCTGTCCCTGTTCATGTTCAGGTACACAACGTCTAATAACACCATCTACTCCTTCCTTATAAAGGTGAGAATCATCCCAAAAGTAATGTCTCAAGTCAAAGAAGAAGTTCTTCTTTTGCTGGTATGTGAAACTAGGTGGTATATATTTGGCAACAATATAGTTTGCATAATCAGCATACCACGGTGCACTACGTGAGGCATTGATGACATTCAATTGATCATCGGGAAAGCTATCATCAATAGGTTGTGGGTCTTCTCCAACCTAGACAAGTTATCTGCTACTGGGTTATCAGCACACTTCCTGTCGACAACGTGCAAATCAAATTCTTGTAGCAAGAGAACCCATCTGATAAGTCTAGGTTTAGCGTCCTTCTTCTCCATGAGGTACTTAATAGCAGCATGATCAGTGTGAATAGTGACTTTGGAATCAACTATGTAAGACGTGAACTTTTCACATGCAAACACAACTGCTAAAAATTCCTTTTCCGTAGTAGCATAATTTCTTTGGGCACTGTCTAGAGTTTTACTAGCGTAGTGAATAACATTCAACTTCTTATCAACTCTTTGCCCTAGAACAGCACCAACAGCATAATCGCTAGCATCACACATGATTTCAAAAGGTAAGTTCCAATCAGGTGGTTGAACAATAGGTGCAGTTATCAAGGCCTTCTTAAGTATTTCGAAGGCTTCCTCACAATCATCATAAAAACAAAAGGAATATCCTTTTGCAAGAGATTGGTAAGAGGCCTAGAAATCTTAGAGAAGTCTTTAATGAACCTTCTATAGAAACCAGCATGACCAAGGAAACTTCTTATACCTTTGATATCGGCGGGGTATGGCATTTTCTCGATTGCGTCAACCTTAGCCTTATCTACTTCAATGCCTCTTTCAGAAATTTTATGTCCTAAGACGATAACTTCATTAACCATAAAGTGACACTTCTCCCAATTCAAGACAAGATTGGTGTCTTTACATATCTGCAAGACTCGATCAAGGTTGCTGAGGCAATCATCAAAAGATGACCCGTAAACGGAGAAGTCATCCATGAAAACCTCATCAGTCTTTTCACAAAAGTCAGAGAATATAGCCATCATACATCTTTGAAAGGTGGCAGGTGCATTACATAAGCCAAAAGGCATACGTCTATAAGCAAAGGTACCGAAAAGGGCAGGTGAAAGTGGTTTTCTCCTGATCAGATTGCGCAACTGGTATTTGGGAGAAACCAGAATAACCGTCTAGAAAGCAGAAGTGTGTGTGTTTAGACAGTCTTTCTAGAATTTGGTCGATAAAAGGCAAAGGGTAATGATCTTTCCTAGTGGCTTTATTCAATTTCCTAAAATCGATCACCATCCTATAGACAGTAATAATCCTCTGTGGGATCAATTCATCCTTATCATTAGGGACAACGGTAATGCCTCCCTTCTTAGGGACGCAATGCACCGGACTCACCCAATCACTATGAGCAACAAGATAGATAATACCTGCTTCCAGGAGCTTTAGTATTTCTTTTCTTACTACTTCTTTCATCTTAGGATTCAATCTCCTTTGATGATCAGCAACTGGTTTGAAATAAGGATCGGTTTTAATCTCGTGCTGGCATAGAGTGGGACTAATGCCCTTAAGATCATCAAGAGTATATCCAATAGCAGCACGGTGCTTCCTCAGAATTTTTAGTAACTTCTTTTCTTCATGCTGTGTGAGGCTAGCACTAATAATAACAAGATATATCTCTTTTTCATCAAGATAAGCATACTTAAGAGTATCTGGCAACTGTTTAAGCTCGAACACGGGATCACCCTTTGGTGGAGGTGGATCCCGAAGCAGTTCAACAGGCAAATTATTCTTAAGGATAGGATATTGTTATAAGACAACTCTATCTATCTCATCCCTTTCATCCATATGCATATCATTTTCATGCTCAAGCAAGTATTTCTCTAAGGGATCAGTAGGAGGCACGACAATAGAAGCTAAGGCAATAGTTTCATCCTTACTAGGCAACTCTTTTTCATGAGGTTGTCTACCAAACTTGGAGAAATTGAACTCATGTGACACGCCTTCAAAGCCAATAGTGACAGTTTGCTTCTCACAGTCAATATGAGCATTGACGGTATTGAGAAAAGGTCTGCCAAATATGATGGGACAAAAGCTATCTTGTGCGGTAGCAAGAACGAGGAAATCAGCAGGATACTTCGTTTTACCACACAAGACTTCAACATCCCTAACAATTCCCACAGGGCAGATAGTATCATCACATATCCTATACCATGTCAACGCCTTATCCTTCAAAGATAAAGGAAAGACCTTCTTCTTGACCTCATCCCCGGGCAAACCTGCAAGCTTAAATAAACCACAAACTTCATCTACATAGATTAGATGCAAGTATGGATGTGATGTTCCATCTCCTGTAAAAGGACTAGCCAGCAGTTTCTCAAGCATACCCGAAGGAAATTCAAAGCAAATATTTTCAGTAGGTGCAGCAGGTTGAGGAGCAACTCTTTGTGCTTTCGTTCGAGGTGAAGATACCCCAAACAAGCCCCTCAAAGGATTAGTATCCATAGTGACAAGTGACAACAAATTTCAGCACACTATATGAATGTTTCCTTACCAAGTTCCACTTACCAAAGGCGCTTCACTCCCCGGCAACGGCGCCAGAAAAGAGTCTTGATGACCCACAAGTATAGGGGATCAATCATAGTCCTTTCGATAAGTAAGAGTGTCAAACCCAACGAGGAGCAGAAGGATCTAACAAGTGGTTTTCAGCAAGGTAAAATTAGCAAGCACTCAAATGATCGGTAACAAGTGATTGTGTGGTGAGATGATTCGTAGCAAGCAACAAGTAACAAAAGTAGCAACGGTGCAACAAAGTGTCCCAATACCTTTTGTAGCAAGGGGCAAGCTTGGACAAAGTCTTATAGGAGGAAAAACGCTCCCGAGGACACACAGGAATTCCCGTCGTGCCAGTTTTCATCATGTTCATATGATTCGCGTTCGTTACTTTGATAGTTTGATATGTGGGTGGACCGGCGCTTGGGTACTGCCCTTACTTGGACAAGCATCCCACTTATGATTAACCCCTCTCGCAAGCATCCGCAACTACGAAAGAAGAATTAAGACAAAGTCTAACCATAGCATTAAACTAGTGGATCCAAATCAGCCCCTTACGAAGCAACGCATAAACTAGGGTTTAAGCTTCTGTCACTCTAGCAACCCATCATCTACTTAATACTTCCCAATGCCTTCCTCTAGGCCCAAATAATTGTGAAGTGTTATGTAGTCGACGTTCACATAACACCACTAGAGGAAAAACAACATACAACACATCAAATTATCGAACGAATACCAAATTCACATGACTACTATTAACATGACTTATCCCATGTCCCCGGGAACAAAAGTAACTACTCACAAAGCATAATCATATTCATGACCAGAGAGGTAATGAGTAGCATCAAGGATCTGAACATAAACTCTTCCACCAAGTAATCCAACTAGCATCAACTACAAGGAGTAATTAACACTACTAGCAACCTTACAAGTACCAACCGGAGTCGTGAGACGGAGATTGGTTACAAGTGATCAACTAGGGTTTGGAGATGAGATGGTGCTGATGAAGATGTTGATGGTGACGAGTCCCCTCCGCTGAGAGGAGTGTTGGTGATGATGATGACGATGATTTCCCCCTCCGGGAGGGAAGTTTCCCCGGCAGGATCGTCCTGCCGGAGCTCTAGATTGGTTCTACTCAAGTTCCGCCTCGTGGCGGCGGCGAATCCATGAAAAAGCTTCCTCTTGATTTTTTTCCGGACAAAACCCTTCATATAGCATAAGAGGGGGGCCAGTGGGCCAGCAGGGAGCCCACAAGCCCCCTAGGCGCGGCCAGGGGGTGGCCACGCCTACCAGGCTTGTGGCCCCCTGGTTGCGCTCCTCGGGCACTTCTTCGGCCCAGTATTTTTTTATAATTCCTGAAAATAATCCTCATTGATTTTTACGGTGTTTGGAGTTGCACAAAATAGGTATCTCAAACTTGCTCCACTTTCAGGCCAGAATTCCACCTGCCGACATTCTCCCTCTTCATGTAAACCTTGCAAAATAAGGGAGAAAAGGCATAAGTATTGTACCGTAAAGTGAAATAACAGCCCAAGAAGCAATAAATATCAACATGAAAACATGATGCAAAATGGACGTATCATGCGCCAACCCTGGTCGCGCCTAGGCCACACGAGCCGCTGCTCCTGTACCTGGCCGCAACCAACCAAGTGGTTAGCGTCGCTTTGGTGGCTCAAAGGGAAGAGGCTGAAGCTACGCCGACAGAAGCTACACCGTCCGGAGAAACAGAGCCAACCAGCTAGACAAGAACCCCAACGGAGGAGGGGACCGGCGATGCCAGATCGCCGCCATCCGACGATCCAACGCGGAAGAAGAAAGTGGTGCAGCGCCCCATCTATTTCGTCTGCTCGCTCCTAGAGGGAGCGCAGTCGAGATACTCGGGGGTGCAAAAATTGCTCTTCGGCCTCCTCATGGCCTCGAGGAAGCTGCGCCATTACTTCCAAGCACATGAGGTCACCGTCATCATCCGTTTCCCACTACAGAGGGTTCTGCGGAACCCTGATGCCAGTGGCAGGATAGTAGAATGGGCATTGGAGTTATCCAGTTTCGGCCTGAAGTTCGAGAGCACCTCAACCATCCAGAGCAGAGCCCTGGAAGAATTCATTGCTGAGTGGACTCCAACACCCGATACGAGATTCAAGAATCAGCCTTCCCGGGCAAGGAAGCAGGCCAAGAATGGACCATGTACTTTGACGGTGCGTTCTCCCTCCAAGGGGCAGGGGACGGTGTGCTGCTTGTTGCCCCCACGAGAGAACACCTGTAGTACATGGTGTAGATGTACTTTCCCCGAGAGGAGTCGGCCAACAATACTGCTGAGTACGAGGGGCTCCTTGCCGGTCTCAGGATCGCGGCAGACCTCAGAATCAGAAGGTTGGTCATCAGAGGCGACTCACAGCTGGTCGTCCGGCAAGTCAACAAGGACTACCAGAGCCCGCTGATGGAGGCGTTCGTCGAAGAAGAGAGGAAGCTGGAAGAGCGTTTCAACGGTCTACAAGCAGAGCACATCCCCCGTGCCGAAAATACCATTGCCGATGACCTGTCGAAGTGTGCAGCCCTTAAGTTACATGTGGAACCAGGGACTTTCTTGCTACGGCTCACCCAACCATCCGTGACGACATCAGCTCGGCAAGAGAAGAGAAGGAAGTTGAACTCTGGCGAATACTTCCCAGTAGACCTGCCAGAAAATTCTGGCAAGGGATCTACCGGGGGAAAGATTGCCGGGGAAGACCTCCAGCCTGCCGGGGGGGATACCACCCAGGCGGAAGACATGCCTTTGGTCCTTGCCGCCGAGCCACGCGCTTCGGCATGGGCACAACAAATCATCGAGTAACTTCAGACTGGGGACCTGCCCGAAGAGCACGAAGAAGCAGAAAGAGTAGCCCGTCAGTCCAACATGTATCAGTTCATCGACGACACTCTATACCGAAGACGACAGAATGAAGTGAAATTGAAGCGCATCTCCCAAGACGAAGGCCTGGAGCTGTTGGCCGAGATACATGGAGGCATACGTGGCTCCCACATAGGGTCAAGAGCGCTTGCCGGCAAAGCATTCCGGCAAGGTTTCTTTTGGCCCACAGCTCTCCATGATGCAACAACACTAGTAACCAAATGTGAAGTGTGTCAGTTCCATTCGAAGAAAGCTCATCAACCAGCTCAAAGCACTCTAGAAAATCCCTCTCTCCTGGCCATTTTCAGTCTGGGGGCTCGATATACTCGACCCCTTTCCCCGCGCTGCCGGGGGCTTTGAGTACTTGTACGTAGCAATCGACAAGTTCGCAAAGTGACCGGAAGTGGAGCCAGTGAGGAAGGTGACCGCACAATGAGCCATTAAGTTCTTCAAAGGGATAGTTTGCCGTTTTGGTGTCCCAAACAGAATCATCACGGACAACGACACCCAATTCACAAGCCGCGCCTTCATGTAGTACGCTTAAGACTTCGGAAGCCGAATATGCTTTGCTTCTGTTGCCCACCCAAGGAGCAACGACCAAGCCGAAAGGGCAAATGCTGAAGTGCTGCGAGGACTGAAAACAAGAACTTTTGACAAACTGCGCAAACATGGAAGGAGCTGGATTGACGAGCTGTCGGCGGTTCTTTGGTCGATCAGAATGATGCCAAATCGAGCCACCGGCCAGACACCCTTCTCCCTGGTCTATGGGGCGGAGGCAGTTCTTCCCATAGAACTCATTTACGGATCACCTCGGGTGCTTGCTCATGACGAGCTCGAGCAAGAGCAACAACGCCAAGACGTGGCTGTGCTCCTTGAGGAAAACCGTCTTCAGGAAGCTGTGCGAGCCTCTCGTTACCAGCAAGCCCTGCGCTGCTACCATAGCCGCAAGGTGCG
This sequence comes from Hordeum vulgare subsp. vulgare, assembly GCF_904849725.1. Classification (NCBI taxonomy): domain Eukaryota; kingdom Viridiplantae; phylum Streptophyta; class Magnoliopsida; order Poales; family Poaceae; genus Hordeum; species Hordeum vulgare. Next base: position 318,782,060 of record NC_058519.1, on the reverse strand, counting down.
GGCCGGAAGTCTTGAGGAAGGCGACCTTGTATTTCGACATGTTTCGTCGGCCAAGAACTCAAACAAGTTGATGCCGAAGTGGGAAGGCCCATATCGGGTAGTGCGAGTCACCAGGCCTGGTGTAGTCGGGCTGGAGACAGAGGATGGAATTCCGGTGAGCAACTCCTGGAACATCGAACATCTTCGCAAGTTCTACCCGTAGGGAGAGGCCGCCGGGTACACCGGTGACCACCTTTTGTACAAGTCTTGCCGATGTTGCATGTAATCCTTTGTACAAAGCGAGACGAAGACCCTGAACGCAGTCAAATAAAGTTTAGCGTCATGCATCATCTAGATTTCTCATGATTAAGATCATGCATGCATATAATCTAGGGTTCGGTGTAGCGCATAAACTGACAAACACCAAGATATCTATATCTATTTTCTCTTCTTTCTTACCGCAAAGAGCAGGTCTTCCTCCGCGCACAAGTTTGTCGGGGGGGGGGGGGGAGGAGAAGAGGAGGTACCATACAACATGCGGAACAGGAACAAGCCCATAGTCAAAAGGAGAGTCGCGGTCCAAGTGATAGGTGACAAAAGCTCCGAATAAACTCCTGGCTCAAAGTATAGCTCCTTACCAGCGCCTTCAAAAATCTTATATGGAAAACTTGTGTGCCGAAGATCCTAGCCGTGAATGCCCTGAATACTATCTAGAACCGCGCCTGTCGACTAGCGGCCTCTGATGGACGCCTCGTTGAAAAGGGGCGTGCTCGATAGTGCGAAGGCAAAACGCAAAGGCGGCAAGGCACCTCGCCGGTGGTGACGACCCCGGCAAGGAAGCCATGGCCTATCTCCCATGGCATCCCGGCAAGATGTGCCGGAGGAAATACACCACAAGGATAAACCATACAAAGAAAAGGCGACTGAATGGAGATCACACCCGATCGAGAAAAAGAACAAATATATTACAAATGCTGATAAGCGCATTTTAAGCTTAAAAGTGTCCATAAGTTTAAGATAGCAGGGACATGGGTACGGAAGCCGTTAATCCCGGTGGGAGCCTTGCACCCTCTTAACTCGGTCCACCTTGCTGACGATGGGCATGACGAGCTCTTCGAGCGCCTTGAGGTCCATGCCCTTCAGTATGCGCCCAAGGATGAAGCTCATGATGGGGTTTCAGCACGCCAGCTTGGTGAACACTTTCAAGAGAGCATGTCGGCAGAGCTTGCGGGACTCGTTCGCAAGGCGCGCCGACTCGCCGGCCTGGTGTTGCTTCAAAGCGTTCTCCATGCCTATGAAGAACAAGGTCAACCGGGCGCTATGAGACACCACCGGGTCCGAAGGGTAGCCGAAGCCCTAGATGCCCATGGCGGACATCTGCGCGTCAACCCTTCCGGCCACGTTGACGAGGTGCTGAGTACACAACTCGACGTCGCGCGCATAAGCTCCGCGGGCTGAGGAGACGGACTTGAGCTCGTCAGCCAGGGCCTCCTCGCGAGCTCGACTGTCTTGGAGAGCTGGCTCCGAAGAGGCCAGTTTCCCTTGCAGTGCGGTGGCAGTGTTGTTGGCGGAAAGGAGCTTGGCGGAGGCGTCGGGGGTTGCAGCTTGAGCCTCCATCAGACTAGAGAGGGTCTCCTCCCTCTCGGTCCTAAGCGCTGAGGCCTCCTTTTTGAGCTCGGCGAGGTTCGCTTCCAGCTCCCTCGCTCATGTGGCGAGCTTCTCCTTGGCTCCTTCAGCGGCGACGATTGTGTCCGCCATCTTCTTCAACTTTGCGGCGAAGTCGGAGGCCTGGGCATCAAGGGCATCCTTGTGCTGCTCCACCAACTCTTGGCTACGCTGCACCACGAGACGCTCAACCTCTTCATCTTTTGCACGAAGGCGGCCGTTGAGGGCCTCCTCGCGGCCAGCAATGTCCTCCTCCGCTGCGTCAAGGCTGATACAGAGGGAGTTGAGGCGGACATCTTTGGCGGCCTGGCGAGTTTTCGCCTCCTCCTCCTGCTTCTGGATGTCATAAGATTTTAGGAGGAGCTCCTCCCATTTGGTCTTCAAATGGGCGCGCTCCTCCTGAAGCTCCTGGAAGGCTTTGGCGAGTTGTTCTTCCGCTTGATCGATGCACCGCTGGAACGCCTCCTCCCTCGCTTCGACAACCGCCGCCTGGGAGTCCACTTTCTCCTTTCGGGCGCGATAGAGGGCCTGGAGCCGGCTCAAGTTGTTTTACATGGACAAGAAGAGTTGCTCCTCGCCGAGCTTGCTGACACCGGCCTCCAACCCGGTGACGGCCTCGAGCCCGTCGATGGTGGAGACCTCTCCATCAAGGGCCACTCCCGCCATGATCTCGCTGACGCGAGTCATCCCTGGCGGGCTAATAAATTACCCTTTGCCTGCATGGATGTACTCGCCGGAAGGAGGGACCGCTGAGGAAGAGGGATGGTCTCCTCAGGCTCCCTCGTTGATGAGCGGGGGGTCCGCGTCTGGCGCGGCCTCCTTCGCGGCGGCAGCAGAAAAACTACCATCACGCCCTTTAGGCTCTTTGGTACTCTCCTCCATCGGGCTCTCAGCGGTCGAGTCCCGCGCCTCCGCCGCGGTCTCCCCGGCAGCAACCTTGTCGGCCTCGGCAGCGGCATCCAGTGCTATCTCTTCATTGACGAGGTCAACATTTGCCTCGCCCAAACAAAAAGAGAAGAGAAAAGAGCCCGAGGTCCGGGAAGAAGAAGAAAGAAAGAAAGGGAAGGGAAGCTCAGGTGTCCCCAACAGGATACCCACCTTCGTTCAGCGGGGGCGGGGTAGCTGCCCTATCCCCGACAACGTCGGTGTCCGGCACAAGGTCCTAAGCCTCCGATCCTACCGGGCTCTCCTTGGCGGGACTGGCCCCAACAGGGTAGTCGTCCCAGCCGAGCGAGGCCCCCGGGGATTCCGCCTGCTGCCGGACCTTCCCTGCACGACGAGTAATGTGAGCGGTGAAGACCGCGTCCCCGGTACTCGACAAGGGGAAACAGGCGGTGAACCCATGTTGGGGGCTCTACTAGGGGCTGAATGAAGTCGACTCCGGCACCCTGGGGACGCTAGCCGAAGGTCTGTAGCTCGCCGACACCTTTGCCCTCTTGGCCATCCTCTACGCCAGCGTCTCGGTTTCCCTGCAAGAGACCGGGGTCAAGATAAGTCTCCTGAGAGATAACAAGAATGGAAGAATGAAGGCGCGGATGCGTACTCTTCTTCCTCCTCTGAGCTGAAGGTCGGGAAGTCAAAGTTCAGGTCCTCCGCGCCGCCGGCGGGAGGAGATATGCCTCTTGAGTGCTTGGCGGGGACAAAGACTGGAGTTTGCCGCATCGGGAGCCCGGTGTCGGCGCGTCGAAGGACCCATTTGGGCCTCCGGTGGACCAAAGGCTCCTCGGCCTCCTCCTCCTCCTCCCCTTCTGCCTCTTTAGGCACATGGACAATGGAGGGACCCTGGGAAGAGGAGCTGTCGGCCTCCCCGGCAAGCGCATCCGCCGCCACCATCAACTCTTTGGCGTATTCTCCTTCATCGAAGGACCCGTCCTTCCCCGCCGCCTCGGCGAGGGTCCTCTCCTGAAGCTGGCTGGCTATATATGCCACCTCCCCTTCGGTGGTGGGGCGGGTGAGCTCGACCTCCTCCACCTGGCAACCTTCTCCGACACGCGATCGAAGAAGGACAAGATGACCTCGTCTGACGCTGGTCCCAGGTCGAAAGGACGCCATGGGCATTGCACTCTGACATCATTGTCGTGAGTGCGCTCAAGGCCGAGTTGATGAACAAGGGAATAACGCATGCCAGGAGCCAAAGCCTGGGGTCGAACTTGAACAGCTTGCTGCAGACACAAGCATGCTGTAGGACGGTCAGGTTGGTGTTCAACCCTGGCCGCAGCCGCATTATGTTCGCCGGGTGACAGGGGTGGTCAATTTCCTATCGTCTGGTTTGAGGCTCCTCCAGTCATTGCCTCGGGCCTCGATCTTGGTGGTCCTAGGCTCGCAGAAGGGCAAAAACTCCTTTTCCTGAATCCAACACCACTTCCCTCGTCTCTCCTCACACTTCTCCCGAAGAGTCCCTTCCAAGTACGCCTCCTTGCACCCGGTTGGCGGGATCTAGGTGATGGAGTTGTAAAGGGCGTCCCCTCTTTGGATTCGGGGGATGAAATAGTGGCGGAAGAGGGCGGTGTTGGGGACGATGTCGACGAAGTTCTCGCTGAGATGTGCGAATATCAACATGCACGTCATGGCATTCGGCGTAAAATCCAAAAGCCGAAAGCCGTAGGTCTGCATGATGTCAACGAAGAACTCCGAGAAGGGCGGGCAGAGCCCGCAATAGAAGAAATTGGCAAAGAACGGGTATTTATCCGGTTCTGGGCCCGATTCCCCGGCGTTCACAATGGTGGCCGGATGTGTCGCCGTCTTCACCGCCCACATGAAGCGATAGCGGTTTGACAAGGCACGCGCCTCAATCCCTGGGGGGAAGAAGGTAAGCTCCTGCCGCTTCCTCGCCATCTCCTTCTCCGTGTTGGCCGGCTTCCCTTTCTTGGCTCTACCCCCCTTCGGTGACATGTCGACGGCGGGAGGGGCTGCTACTAGGGGAAGCGGTTGCAAGGAAAATAAGGGAGGGTGGACAGAGGCTCGGTCTCAAGGAAGAAGACGACAACGGCGACAAGATTGGAGGAACAGGAAAGTGAAGAAGCAACCGCGCCCCTCGTTCTTTTCTTTTATGAGGAACGCATGATGACCCTTGGTTTCCCAACTAACGTCTCCACGCGCACACGCCTGCCTCGGCCATCACGCGCACGCCGTGCACCCTCCCACTTCGCTCGTTCAATGCGCGATGTGGGGAAGGAAAGCGTGCAACGGCTCGATTCCGATAATCTCGGCGCCTACGAGTCCGCGCACCGCTTTGGGCCTGTCCCAACAACGCCTCACATGCGTGTGTGGCCCAGGACCGGGGGCTCCTGTCGGTGCACTAAAGACCGGGGTCCCCAATGCCTCGGACTAGTGCACGGACACCGACAGCCCCCTCCACAGAGGCAAGGCGCGTCGCTGGAGCATAGGGCGGAAGCAAGGCTCGGAAGCCCACCAAGTGTATATTACAAGCCCCCGGCAAGCACCCGCTTGTTGGGAATGAAGAAGAGACCCCGACAAGAGCTCCCTGCTGGGAAGATAGACATGGCCAAGGTGAGACCCTCCCACCAAGGAAGAAGGACTAAGCCCCAGCAAGCCATCCTTGCCGGGAAGATTGACAAGGCCTCGGCAGGCCATCACCTTCCTGCCAAGAGGAACAAGAAGAGCCCCCGACAAGGTAACCGTGTCGGGGAGGGGAAAAAGGCCCGAAGAGAGGCACGGGCCCAGGGCGCCTTCGCGTCCTCCGATCGCCTGCACCGACGAACACGCCACCGTCCGCCCACACGTCAGCGCAACTCCCCGAAGTTGCCATGTGTGGGTACGTGTCCAACTCCCCGTGACAAGGTCACGAAACTTGTTGAAGCATTTAATGCACCGCAGTAACACTGTGGCGGGCGGTCGCCGCTGTTCCACTAGTGAACCCACCGTTCACCCTCTGAGCCATTGTGGTGAGCCCTTCACCTATAAATGGAGGCCCGAGGCTCAGTAGTAAGGCTTTTGGCTTTTTGACCAATCGAAAGGCCATAATAGGGACATATCTACAGTAAACTAAAAAAAACTAAACACATGCTGGAGTAGGGTTTTACGCACAACGTAGCCCGAACCTGGGTAAAAACGACCTTGCCGGGCCCTGACTGTTGGTTCTGCTCTTGTCGTGACCCCTCTCCCCGCCAAACCAGCAAAAGGGGACCGTTGAGGCCCCCATAGGTGTCGATCCTTTCACCGACAAATGCCATCTATGCACACCCATGTCCAATTTGCTGATTCTTCAACATCTAAGGTAATGGAATTTGGTAAGGTGGTCATCTCTCAAGATTTATCTATAGAGAAGGTCATGCTTGTTGAGTCCCTTGCATACAATTTGCTTTGTGTTCGTCAGCTTGCAATTATGGGCTTTGCCACATTCTTTAATCTTGATACCATGGCCATTTTGTGGAGCAAGACTCTTAAAGTAGCCTTTGTTGGACATGTCGAGAACAGTCTGTGTGTAGTGAACTTTTCGGAGCGACCTACTAAGATCGCGACTTGTCTAATGGCTAAAGTTGATGTGGGTTGGCTATGGCATCGTCGACTAGCTCATGTCAATATGAGATCTTTGCAAAGTATCCTCAAAGGGGACCATGTTCGTGGATTAACAAATGTGAGTTTTGCCATGCTTGGAGTGCTTGTATTGAAGGAAAGCTTCATGAAACAGCTCACCATCCCACAACTATCATTTACTCTAAAAGGCCTTTGGAGCTCCTTCAGATGGATCTCTTTGGTCCTACTTCTTTTGATAGTCTTGGGGGAAGAAAGTATTGCTTGGTGATTGTAGATGACTACTCAAGATACAATTGGGTATATTTCTTCAAGAGGAAGAGTGAGACTCAACAAAGTGCCATCGACTTTGCTAATGAAGCTTAACGTCAACATGAAGCAAGGATATTGATGATTAGAAGTGACAACGACACTGAGTTCAAGAACTACACCTTAAATGAGTTCCTTAGTGCCAAGGGGATCAAGCATCAATGTTGAGCACCTTATACCCCCAACAGAACGGTGTGGCGGAAAGGAAGAACCGGACATTGATGGACGCGGCAAGAACCATGATGGCGGAATTCAAATGTCCGTACAACTTTTGGGCCGAAGCCATTAGCACCGCATGTCATGCATCCAATCGGCTCTACCTCCGCAAAGGCTTGAACAATACTTTGTATGAGATTATTACCGGGAACAAGCCCAATCTCAAGTACTTCCGGGTGTTCGGTTGTAAGTGTTTCATACTCAATAAAAGTGTTCATTTGTCTAAATTTGAAACTAGAGCTCAAGAGGCATATTTTTTGGTTATGCTACAAACTCTCATGCTTACCGTGTTCTCAACAAGTCCACCGAACTCATTTAGGAGACGTGTAACGTGGATTTTGATGAAAATAATGGCTCCCAAGTGGAGCAAAGTGGTCTTTGTGATGTAGGTGATGAAATTCCTCCTCAAGCCATAAGAAGAATGGGGATTGGTCAAATACTCCCCACTGAGGAACCCCTTGTGGCCGAAGGAGAAGGACAATTCTGTACTCAAGTGGACCCATCACCCTCGCAAGCCCCACATGCTTCCTAAGAACAAAGAGAAGGCCCTCAACCCGACGAACCTGATCAAGGACAAGATCAACCTCATGAAGATGGCGTCGCACCAAATGATGTCCAAGATCATGCTCCAGATTCCGAGCTTGCTCAAGATCAAGTGCAACCACAAGAACAAGGGCAATCTAGTGAGCAAGATCAAGACGGTGCTCAAAGTGTTCAAGAAGAAACCCCTAAATTATCAAGTAGGGAAATCTTGAAGCACCACATTGCCAGGATAGCCAACACGCTCCAAGTTCGACAACATATCTTCAAGAATGTGCTTGGTAGCTTCAATAGAGGGGTAACCACTCGTCAACAATTATCAAACTTTTGTATGCATCATGCGTTTGTTTCGTGTGTTGAACCCCAAAAGGTACACGATGCGCTTGATGACGAGGATTGGCTTGAAGCTATACATGATGAACTTAACTACTTCGAGCACAATAAAGTTCGGGAATTAGTGCCAAGGCCAACGGAGGAACATAATGTCATTGGAACCAAATGGATCTTCAAGAACAAGCAGGATGCAAATGGTGTTGTCATTTGAAACAAGGCAAGACTGGTGGCACAAGGCTACTCCCAAGTCGAGGGTATCGACTATGGTGAAACTTTTGCTCCTGTCGCTCGTCTTGAATCTATTCGCATGTTGCTTGCTTTTGCTTCTCATCATGACTTTAAATTGCAACAAATGGATGTGAAGAGTGTTTTTCTTAATGGTCCGTTAAATGAGTTGGTATATGTTAAACAACCCCCACGATCCGAGGATCCCAAGTTCCCCACTCATGTATACAAACTCAAGAAGGCACTCCACGGTCTTAAACAAGCCCCACGTGCGTGGTATGAGTACCTTAGTGGGTTGTTGCAAGATCGTGGGTTTGAGATTGGGAAAATTGATCCCACTCTTTTTACCAAGAAGGTCAAAGGGGATTTGTTCATATGCCAACTATATGTTGATGATATTATATTTGGTTCTCCTAATGAATCTTTAAATGAAGAGTTTGTTGCACTAATGACCGAGAAGTTTGAGATGTCGATGATGGGAGAGTTGAAGCTCTTTCTCGGGTTTGATATCAAACAAGGAAGAGAAGGAACCTTCATAAAACAAGACAAGTACACTCAAGACATGCTCAAGAGGTTCGAGCTCGAGGACATCAAGCCGGTCAAATTTCCCATGCCAACCAAATCCAAGCTCGACAGTGATCCCAATGGTAAAGCTGTGGATCAAAAGGTATATCGCTCCATGATTGGATCCTTGCTTTACCTTTGTGCATCTAGACCCGATATCATGCTGAGTGTGGGAATTTGTGCACGGTTTCAATCCGCACCAAAGGAAAGCCACTATGCGGCAGTCAAACGAATCTTTCGATATTTGGCTCATACCCCAAACTTTGGCTTATGTCACCCCAAAGGAGCAAGCTTTAGTTTAGTAGGTTACTATGACTCAGATTGGGCTGGAGATTGTGTCATAAGGAAGTCAACCTCTGGAGGATGCCAATTCCTTGGTCGTTCATTGGTAAGTTGGTCCTCGAAGAAGAAAAATTGTGTGTCACTTTGTTCCACCGAGGCTGAGTATGTAGCTATCGCAAGTTGTTGTGCTCTACTATTATGGATGAGGCAAACTTTAAAGGATTATGGTGTCACTTGTGACAAAGTGCCTCTTGTGTGTGACAATGAGAGTGCCATCAAGATATCTCTTAATCCGGTGCAACATAGCAATACCAAGCATATTGATATACATCATCATTTCATTCAGATCATATCAAGCAAGGATATATTGAGGTCCTCTTCATCAACACTCAAGAGCAACTTGCAGATATTTTCACCAAACCTCTAGATGAAGCAAGGTTTCGCGAGTTAAGGCATGAGCTAAATATCATTGATTCAAGTAATGTAGATTGAAACTAGGCACACCACACCTCACTCATCATTATATTTGGCTCTAGGTGTAGGCATGGACATAGGGCGAGTGTTGCTATCTTAATGAACTTTCTCTCCCCCGTTATGCATAAATTGATTAAGTCTTTCACATTAGCCGTTATTGATGGCACTTGTGCTTCAAAGACAAGCTGTGATCATGAACCCAAGGATAATTCTTCACGGTGTCATACCATTTGTCTCAAACAATGGTGGCTTTGGCCACTGCCCTCTCTTCGTTAGAAGATTCGGTTCGGTGTTCCAGTGCGTGCGTGTCTTTTCTTATGTACATTTGGGTTTTCTATGCCTTTTCCTTTTTTACTCGCAAAGTTCAAAGTCTGTTTATTGTCGAGGAGAGTGGAGCAAAGTTTCCGGTCATTTTTGACAAGGGGGGCACAATACTTCCGCTCCTAGCACCACACTAAATTTTTACTGCCGCTGGACGAGCGCTACTACCGCTCAGCTAGCGGTACTACCGCTGGCCAAGCGGTACTACCGCAATGACGGCGGTACTATCACACCACTAGGGCCACACGGGGTTATTTTAGGGCACGGGCAGTTCTTTTCTCCCCCTACCCATTCATCTCGTGTCTCTCTTCTTTTCCTCTCTCTCCTCTCAAAAGCTGCTGCAGGAGGGACTCGCCGGATCTCCTTCTCCGGCCACCCTTCTCCGATTCCGTTTGGTGGGATCCTCTCCCTCGTGCCATGGACCTCGGTACTGCCCCTCGCTCCCTTCGTTTTTGCCTCGTTTTTGTTGAATCTAGGGTTGGGGGCATGTATGTTCGTTCTTTGTATCATGGCACCATATCCTCATGCTAGGAGAATTGGGGAGTTCTTGGTTGGTAGTTCTTCCATGTGTAGGGTGAGATTTGTGAGTTGGGGTCTCTGGTAGTACCGGATCTACCAGTTCCATGGTCAGATCTAGCACTTAGTCCCCCCGTGCGGTACTACTGCTGTGGAGCGGTACTAGCACTGTTAGAGCGGTAGTAAAATTTTACTAACGCTCAAGCAACGGTACTACCATTGTCAGGGCGGTACTACCGCTATCAGACCGGTAGTAGAATTTTACTACCGCTCAAGCAACGGTACTACTGCCGTTCCCCGAGCTCACAAGTCTTACCCTTCCAGCTTTCTTTTATCTGGGATTTTCTTGTGTGTGTTGATCCTTGCCTTGACTTCTTGTGTCTTTCTCTTGTATTTTGCATTTGCGTGTCTTAGGTGGTGGCTCCAGGCGCTCTAACCCACCTCGGGATGCCAGTTCCAAGCGACCTCGCTCTTCGGATGTCCTCAAGGGTTCTCAAGCTCCAAAGCGCAATTTTAAGAAGATTTCTCACAAGAACAAGTACAATGTTGATTGGGATGCCATGCCACTCGCCGAGTTTCAGCTTCGCCGAAAGGTCAACCCCTATGTCACCGATAGGGTTCAGTTTCCCGATGGAGACATGTTCTGGACCAAGGGTCAACTTCTTATTTATGAATACATCATCAAAACAAAGAAGAATGTGTATGTTCCCGTGTAGTGGATTGATATGAACCATCTGAAGAAAGACCCTGCATACTTTGGCCAAGCTTTGGCCATGGTGGAACAACTTCAAATTGAGGAGCTCATCACTTTCCATCATGCCTTTGATCCTGAGATAGTGGCCCATTTCTTTGCTACTGTCCACTTTCACCCTGATGACGACTGCATGATGACCTGGATGACAAATGTGGAGCTACTGTCTTCTACGTGGAAGGAGTTCATGGACCTTCTGCATGTTCAGGATAAAGGGCTTGAGCACCCAGTTGGCTTGCGTCCACACGCTAAGCCTACTTCTCTAGCTAAGGAAAAGTTCCTGCCATATTATATTCTGAAGGAATCCCCATCTGCTGAGGTCTCCCATGTTATGAACCCATTTCTTTACATCATGCATCGTATATTGTTGGGGAACATTGCACGGGAAACAAAAAATTTCCTACGCACACGCAATACCTATCCATGGTGATGATCATCTACGAGAGGGGAGAGTGAATCTTCATACCCTTGTAGATCGCTAAGTGGAAGCGTATATAACACGGTTGATGTAGTGGAACATCTTCGCGATTCAAATCGCAGCCCGTCCCGCGATCTCATCACGATCCGTCCCGAGATCCATCACGATCCGGATGGCACCTCCGCGTTCAGCACACGTACAACTCGATGTCGATCCTCGCTTTCTTGATCCAGCAAAAGGGGCGGAGAGGTAGATGAGTTCTCCAGAACGACAGCGTGGTGGTGGTGAACTAATCGAGCAGGGCTTCGCCTAAGCACCGCCGAACTAGACTAGAGGAGAAACAGATCTAGAGAGAAGTAGAGGGAGTACGTGGAAATTAGGGTTAGGGCTGCCTCTAATTCCTCTAGTATATATAGGAGGGAGGGAGGGGAGGAGTGTGACGCCCCGGTAAATTAAGCTACAATAAACCTATGCTAATGGTGTCACGTCACCGGGATTACTATTGGTAGTCTCGCGTAGTTTCAAACCGATCCAAATTCAAATTTAAAATAAATCAAAACAAGAAAAGTTTTTGAATGTTAAAATAAAAATGTCGGATGAGTTACAAATATTCCTTAATTATTTATAGAATTGAATCGGGCATTTTTAAGATTATTTAGAACTCCTATGTATTTAAAACAGAAACTATATAAAAAATAACAAAAAAATAAAAAAAAGGAAAAAAACCCAAAAGGCCGACCCAACTCGGCCAAATGGCCCACCACCCATAGCCCATCCGCGTGGAGGTATAAGACCCCTAGGAGAAATCCTACCGAGGCCTCTCCTCCCACTCCCCCCTCTCCCCGCCGCGAGAAACGAGGGGACCGAGCCCCTCATCAGGTCCCCACGTCGCAACCTCCCTGGACCGAACCCCCAGCCTCCCCTCGCGACGCTCCTCTCCCCTCGTCGCCCCGCTCTCCCCTCCCCTCTCGCTCCCGATCCTCACCCCCAACCCCACGCCCCGCTCCTCACCCCCAACCACCCCCGTCGCCCCGCTCTCCCCTCCCCTCTCGCTTCCGATCCGAATCTGGATCGGGGCTGAGCACTCTCGCCGCCGGCCCTCCTCACTGTTCCCTGCGCACCCAACCGCGCTAGACCCTCCCAGTTCCCCTCGCGCGCCGCCGCCCCACGTCCTCACGGCGCGTCGCGCCATCGAGCCAGCCCCGAGCGTGCCACCACACACCCCGTGTCGCCCCTCCGCCGCCAGGTCTGCCCATGGGCTCCAACCGCGCCTCCCTCACCCCCTGGTGGCGGCTCGCCTCACCCCGCGCTGGTGCCGCCCCGCGTCGCCCCGGTTGTGCTGCTCCTCGCCGGCCACCGCCGGCCACGGCAACTCGTCGCCTTCCCCGCTGCACCGCTCACCGCCGGCCGCTGCACCTCCTTCCTCGCCGGCCTCCCTCGTCCCCGACGGCTCCGCATCCTCACCTCAACACCGAAACCGACGTCCCCTCCCCAACAGACTTCATCGAGCCGCTGCTCGACTACAACGTGGGTGAGGAACACCCCCTTCTTCCTTCCCCAGTTCCGGTTTCGTTTCGACGCCCCGCACCGCAGCCTCCGGCGATCTCCATCGCGCCCCTTCGGGCCCTTCCTGTTGGTCCACCAGCAGTTGCCTCATGTAGTTTGAGAGAGAGAGAGGTTAGAACAAGTAGAATAAAAAAGAAAAGAAAATAAGCAAATTGAGAGATGTATGTATGTGTGCATAGTGTGATGAATGTATTTGTGTATAAATACATATGATTGTATTTCATGTATATGTTGATGTGTGTAAAAATGTGTATATGTGTATGCGTGTGTACGTAAAGTTTGATGTACACAGTGTGTGTGGGTGTTGTGTTGTGTGTGGCCGGTGGGCCACTTCCATGTGGGGCCAACCCCCCACTCCCACTGATAAGGAGGCCCCGCATAACCCTTTGTTGAAATAAAAGAATGAATAATAATAGTATAAAAATAATAATTAATAATTACTTCAATTAATTAATTAGTTAATTAGTTAATTAATGAATTTATTAGTAAATGTATGCTTAAGAGTAATTAGTAATCTGTTAATTAGATAATTGAATTATCCTATTAGAATATGACACGTGGGCCCCCCACTAAATTAATCTGATTATTTAATAATTAACCCTAATTAAAAATTGTGTCTATGACATGGGACCCATTGGTTAGTTTGACTAGTCAACTGCTGATGTTAGCATGACATCATGCTGATGTCATAGTAATATTTAATAATTAATTAAATATGTTTTTAACTCCTAAATATTAAGAAAACTTTAAAAATTAATATAAAATAAAATCTTAAGTGAGATCAAAGTATTTTCAACATGAAAGTTGATGAGCACAGCGAGACAAACCCGGATACACGGTCCATTCGTGTGTCACGCGTCCCTAGCATAGCAAACGTGGAACTTTTCCATCGTTTTCCATCTGTCCGGTAGTAGCCAGAGACCGGGAAATATCATGTGATATTTTCCCGACCCGTCTATGACGGATGTTACTGCGTTAGCTCATGCCTAGCTTGCATCTTGCCATGTCATGCTTAGTGTTGCACATGTTGCTATTATTTATTGTTTCTCCCCCTCTTCTTACCGGTAGACCCCGAGACTGACGCTGCTGTCGGGTACACGTACCCTCTTGATGACGAGCCCTTTGCCGCAGAGCAACAAGGCAAGCAAAACTCCCTTGATCATCCCTATATCGCCTATGTCTTTCTTCCTCATGCTTGCATTAGAATTTTGCTAATGTTGTATTTAGCTCCTATATGTGATGCATAGCCTAATTTTGATGAACTGCTACTTTCAGTACCGCACTTTAAACTGTTTAGTATAGGTGGAGCAATCATCCCCTGTGACCCCTTAGTCCAGTTGCCCCGCTTAATTGTCGAGTCTCGATCCCTGATCGACGAGCCAGACCCAACACATCACTTACACCCCCTTAGTTGTACGACGCTACAGAGCTACTATCGGGTACCGAGGGTGACACCTCGCGAAGTACTCATGATGATCCCTCTGTAGTGTAGCTAGTCGGTCGTGGTTATTGAGGGTGATTCCTCTTTCACCATTCCCGACGATGCCTCTATCGTGCAACCCCTCAAGTGTGGGACCCTCGAGGGTGATTCCTCTAGGTCCACCTTGACGGATACATCATTCGGAATCCAACGAGGGTGATACCTCAGATTCCCCCTGATGTTTCAACCACACAGTTACTTGACCATGTTACTGGGATCTTTGATGAATAGATGTTAGGCAGGTGGATTCTCGTGTGGATGTGTCGTTGACTTAATTAAAATGATAATGGATTTGGGTATTTGATCTGGGTTGGTCGGAGACCTTTTCGCACTAACCCGCTACGCGGGAAGAATTATGGGTACTCGACGTCGCTGTATCAGCCGAAGCTCTTTAGACGTCAGCAATGGAGCGGCGCGCGCACGAGTGGTCCTGAGATGCATCGCACTTGTGATTAAGGGGTGCTAGGACTGACATCAGCCGCCCTTGTATCGTGCAGGAGCACAGAGGGCAAGTGGGCCCACGACCCCTTTGTGCTTAGGATTTAGACCGGCGGGCTGGCCTCTCTGTTGAGTGTAGGTGGGGCTGTGATGTGTCGATATTCTGAGGTCGTGCATGACCCAGAAAAGTGTGTCCGACCAGAGTGTTATCGAGCGTGACGGGAAACTTGGTGCACCCGTGCAGGGATGAATATTAACTATTCGGATAGCCGTGTCCACGGTTACAAGACGACTTGGAGTTGTGCCCTAATCTTATACAACTACAACTGTTACTTAACTGGAATTGTTGCCGTGGGATTTCTTCCTCGCAGGGAGTCGAGGAAGGATCTTTGGACGTGACCTCATATTACTATTGCTGCATCAATATGACTATTATTTGTGTTACCCCTGTTCTACTCTCGTCTATTGCTGCGAGACCCTGAAGATGCTAGTCTTCGATAGGACTAGGCCTTCTCTCTATTCTTGCATTGTTGCAGTCAGTCCACACATAAACCCCTTCTTTGATACTGTTGCATATTTTATCATAGTTCTGATGTAAGTCTTGCGAGTACTTTGGATGAGTACTCACCGTTGCTTTGATCCCCCTTTGCCCCCTTGATCCGTTGCTGTGACCAGATGTTGGAGCCCAGGAGATGGAGTTTCCTGCCGACGCGTGTCACCCCGTTGGTGACTTCTATGTGGAGGCCGCTGAAGACGAGAAGTAGTTAGGAGGCTCCCAGGCAGGAGGCCTCGCCTCGTTCGATCGTGTTTCTTTTGTGCTAGACTTTTCTAAGGCACCCCATGTTATGTGTGTACTCACATATTGTTGCTTCCGCTAACTTGTGTGTTTTCAGAGCTTCTGTATTCTAGCCGTCAAGGCCCCTGGCTTGTAATATGAAGCTTGTTTTGTTTTATTTGTGTCTAGAGTTGTGTTGTGATATCTTCCCATGAGTCCTTGAGTTTGATTGTATGCATTTGCATGTGTGATTAGCGTACGATTAAATTGGGGGCGTCACAAGGAGGCAGCCTCAAACCCTCAAGGTTTGGCCGAAATTGGAGGTGGAGGGGTCCTACTCCAATCCTACTAGGAGTAGGATTCCTCCTCTCCACTTGGAAACCCTTTCCTCCTCTTCCACCTTTGGGTTTTTTTCCTTCTCAAACCTCATGGGCCTTAGTGGGGGCTTAGGCCAGGCCACTAGGGGCTGGATTGTCTCCTCCCACAACCCATGAGTCCCCTCGGGGCGTGACACCCCCCCCGATGGTCCCCGGTACCCTCCCGGCACTCCTGATACACTACCGAAGTACCCAAAACTTTTCCGGTGACCAAAACAGGACTTCCTATATATCAATCTTTACCTCCGGACCATTCCGGAGCTCCTCGTGACGTCTGGGATCTCATCCAGGACTCCGAACAACTTTCGGTTACCAACACACATAACTCAATAATACCGAAACATCATCGAACCTTAAGTGTGCACACCCTCGGGTTCAAGAACTATGTAGACATGACGTGAGACATTCCCGAGTCAATAACCAATAACATGACCTAGATGCCCAAATTGGCTCCTACATATTCTACGAAGATCTTTATCCGTTGAACCTCTATGTTAAGGATTCAGTTAATCCCATATGTTGTTCCCTTTGTCCTTCGGTATGTTACTTGCCCGAGATTCGATCGTCGGTATCTCCATACCTAGTTCAATCTCGTTACGGGCAAGTCTCTTTACTTGTTCCATAATACAAGATCCCGTAACCAACTGCTTAGTCACATTGCTTGCAAGGCTTATTGTGATGTTGTATTACCGATTGGGCCCCAAGATACCTCTCCGTCATACAGAGTGACAAATCGCAGTCTCGATTCACGCCAACCCAACAGACACCTTCAGATATACCTGTACAACACCTTTATAGTCACCCAGTTACATTGCGACGTTTTATACACACAAGGTATTCCTCCGATGTCCGGGATTTGCATGATCTCATGGTCATAGGAACAGATATATTGGCATGCAGAAAATAGTAGCAATAAACTCACACGACCATATGCTACGTTCATAGTTTGGGTCTTGTCCATCACATCATTCTCCTAATGATGTGATCCCGTTATCAAGTGACAACACTTGTCTATGGCCAGGAAACCTTGACCAACTTTGATCAACGAGCTAGGCAACTAGAGGCTTACTAGGGACAATGTGTTGTCTTTGTATCCACACATGTATCTGAGTTTCCATTCAATACAATTCTAGTACGGATAATAAATGATTATCATGAACAAGGAAATATAATAGTAAACAATTTATTATTGCCTCTAGGGCATATTTCCAATAGTCTCCCACTTGCACTAGAGTCAATAATCTAGTTCACATCAGTTATGTGATTGTAATGAATCTAACACCCATACAGTTCTGGGGTTCGATCATGTCTTGCTTGTGAGAGGGGTTTTTAGTCAACGCGTGTGAACCTTTCAGATCCATGTGTGCTTTACAAATCTCTATGTGATCCTATATATGCTGCTACCACGCACCATTCGGAACTATTCCAAATGAGTGCTCCACTATACGAATCCGGTTTACTTTTGAGAGTCATCTGGATTAGTGTCAAAGTTTGCATCGAGATAACCCTTTACGACGAACTCTTTTATCACCTCCATAATGGAGAAAAATTCCTTAGTCCACTAGTTATTAAGTATAACCTTTAACCATTGTCTAGTAATCCACTCTTGGATCACTTTCGTACCCCTTGATAAATTCATAGCAATGCACACATCAGGTGCGGAACACAACATATCATACCATAGAGCCTACGGCTAATGCATAGGGGACGAACTTTGTCCTTTCTCTTTATTCTGCCATGGTCGTGCTTTGAGTCTTACTCAAATTCACACCTTACAACACAGCTAAGAACTCCTTCTTTGCTGATCTATTTTGAACTCCTTCAAAAACTTGTCAAGGCATGCATTTCATTAGAAGTCCTATTAAGCATTTTTATCTATCTCTATAGATCTTGATGCTCAATGTTCATGTAGCTCTATCCAGGTTTTCCTTTGAAAAACTCCTTTCAAACAACCCTTTATGCTTTTCATAAATTCTACATTATTTCCTATCAACAATATGTCAATCACATATTCTAATGGGAAATTCTATAGTGCTCCCACTCACTTCTTTGGAAATACAAGTTTCTCACAAACCATGTATAAACCCAAAAACTTTGATCTTGTCATCAAAGCGTATATTCCAATTCCGAGATGCTTGCTCCAGTCCATAGAAGGATCGCTGGAGCTTGCATACTTGTTAGCATCCTTAGGATCGACAAAACCTTCTGGTTGTATCACATACAACCTTTCCTCGAGGAAACCGTCGAGGAAACAACGCTTTGTCATCCTATCTACAAGATTCCATAAATAATGCAGCAACTGCTAACATAATTCCAACAGACTTTTAGCATCGCTACGAGTGAGAAAGTCTCATCATAGTCAACTCTTTGAACTTGTCGGAAACATCTTTGCGATAAGTCAAACTTTCTTAATAGTGACTTTTCACCATCATCATCTGTCTTCCTTTTAAAGATCCATTTGTACTTAATAGTATTACAACCATCAAGTAGTTCTTCCAAAGTCTACACTTTGTTTTCATACATGGACCCTCTCTCGGATTTCATGGCCTCCATCCATTTGTCGGAATCCGGGCCCACCATCGCTTCTCCATAGTTCGTAGATTCATTGTTGTCCAACAACACAACCTCCAAGACAGGGTTACTGTACCACTCTGGAGCAGTACGTGACCTCGTCGACCTACTAGGTTTGTAGTAACTTGATCCGAAGCTTCATGATCACTATCATCAGCTTCCACTTCAATTGGTGTAGGTGCCACAGGAACAACTTCCTGCGCCCTGCTACACACTGTTTGAAGCAACGGTTCAATAACCTCATCAAGTTTCTACCATCCTGCCACTCAATTCTTTTGAGAGAAACTTTTTTCGAGAAAGGACCCGTTTCTAGAAATAAACTTTTTTGCTTACAGATCTGAGATAGGAGGTATTCCCAACTATTTTGGGTATCCTATGAAGATGCATTTATCCACTTTGGGATTGAGCTTATCAGGCTGAAACTTTTTCACATAAGCGTCGCAGACCCAAACTTTTAAGAAACGACAGCTTAAGTTTCTCCAAACCATAGTTCATACGGTGTCATCTCAACGGAATTACGTGGTGCCCTATTTAAAGTGAACGGGGTTGTCTCTAATGCCTAACCCAAAAACAATAGTGGTAGTCCGATAAGAGACATCATAGTATGCACCACATGCAATAGGGCGCGACTATGACGTTCGGACACACCGTCATACTATGGTGTTCCAGGTGGCATTAGCTGTGAAACAATTTCCACAATGTCTTAATTGTGTACCAAACTCGCAACTCAGATATTCATCTCTATGATTATATCGTAGACATTTTATCCTCTTGTCACGACGATCTTCCACTTCACTCTAAAATTACTTGAACCTTTCAATAATTTAGGCTTGTGTTTCATCAAGTAAATATACTAGTATCTACTCAAATCATTTGTGAAGTAAGAACATAACAATATCCACTGCGTGCCTCAACACTCATTGGACTGCACATATCAAAATGCATTACTTCCAACAAGTTACTTTCTTGTTCCATCTCACTGGAAAACGAGGCCTTGAGTCATCTTGCCCATGTGGTATGATTTGCACGTCTCAAGTGATTCAAAATCAAGTGAGTCCAAACGATCCATCTGCATGGAGTTTCTTCATGCGTTTATACCAATAGACATGGATCGCATTTCTCAAACTTTTCAAAAACAAGTGAGTCCAAATATCCATCAGCATGGAGCTTCTTCATGCGTTTTATACCAATATGACTCAAGTGGCAGTGCCACAAGTAAGTGGTACTATCATTACTACTGGCATCAAACATGTGTATCACTATGATCGACATTCAATAAACCATTCATTTTAGGTGCAAGGTCATTGAAGGTATTATTCAAATAAATAGAGTAACCATTATTCTCTTTAAATGAATAACCGTATTGCGATAAACACAATCTAATCATGTCTATGCTCAACGCAAACACCAAATAACAATTATTTAGGTTTAACACTAATCCCGATGGTAGAGGGAGCGTGCGATGGTGATCACATCAACCTTGGAAACACTTCCAGCACACATCGTCACCTCGCCTTCAGCTAGTCTCCATTTATTCCGTAGCTTTTATTTCGAGTTACTAACACTTAGCAAACGAACCGGTATCTAGTACCCTAGTGCTACTAGGTGTACTGGTAAAGTACACATCAATATCATGTATATCCAATATACTTTTGTCGACTTTACCAACCTTCTTGTCTACCAAGTATCTAGGGTAGATCCACTTCAGTGACCGTTCCCGTCATTATAGAAGCACTTACTCTCGGGTTTGGGTTCAACCTTGGGTTTCTTCACTAGAGCAGCAACTGGTTTGCCGTTTCATGAAGTATCCCTTCTTGCCCTTGCCCTTCTTGAAACTAGTGGTTTTACTAACCATCAACATTTGATGCTCCTACTTGATTTCTACTTTCGCGGTGTCAAACATCGTGAATAGCTCAAGGATCATCATATCTATCCCTGATATGTTATAGTTCATCACGAAGCTCTGTAGCTTGGTGGCGGTGATTTTGGAGAACTATGTCAATCACTATCTTATCTGGAAGATCAACTCCCACTCGATTCAAGCGATTGTAGCACCCAAATAATCTGAACACATGCTCAATGATTGAGCTTTTCTCCCTTACTTTGTAGACAAAGAATCTTGTCGGAGGTCTCATACCTCGCAAGAAGAGAACGAGCATGAAATCCCAATTTCATCCCTTGGAACATCTCGTATGTCCCGTGATGTTTGAAACGTCTTCAATGCCTCAATTCTAAGCCGTTTAAGCATATGCACTGAACTATCATGTAGTCATAAAAAACGTGTAGGTCAGATGTTCACAACATCTAGAGACGACGCTCGGGGTTTAGCATACCGAACGGTGCATTAAGGACATAAGCCTTCTGTGCAGCAATGAGGACAATCCTCAATTTACAAACCTAGTCCACATAACTGCTACTATCAACTTTCAACAAATTTTCTCTATGAACATATTAAAAACAGTAGAGCTACAATGCAAGCTAAAAGTTAATTTGCAAAGACCTTTTGACTATGTTCATGATTGTCGGATTTTGGGCTCCGCAAAACCCTAAAGATTCGAACTCAAGGGCGTGTACGAAGATATCTCGCGGGGACGCCTCACCTAACTTTCTACTCGCTGGGGATGGCAGAGAACTCACTCGATGGCGAGGAAGACACAGAACACAACAGTTTACCCAGGTTCGGGCCGCTGGGAAGCATAATACCCTACTCCTGCTTTGGTGGATTGCCTCTCGTGGAGGTTGGTGGACGAACTGGTACAATATTCTAGGGCCTGTGGAGGTTGGCTGGCCTTGGTGTGGTGCCAGTGGATGAGTGAATGAATCGCCCCCCTCTACGAAGTAACCTATCCTCTATATATAGCGGCGGCCCGGATCCTCTTCCCTTATTGTTTCAGTGGGAAGGGATCCCACAACGGCCAATTTCGAAGGGGGACAGGTGAACATGCTTCCCCTGTCCAAAAGGTGGTCTTCGCGTGCAAAGTGGCTGTCAGCGTAAGAGGGACGGGTCCAGGGTGACGTCCGTCCTGCCGGCGGGCGATGATGGCCTTGTTGCACCAGAATGGAAACCTTTGGAAGATGCCTTGGGAACCCGCGTACGTCCTTCCCTCCTTTGCGCAAAAGGGGAAACTGCGCCGTCCTGCAATCCGCTGCTCGCCTGTCCTTCCCCGCGCCATCCTCTACTCCTGAGGTCGGGTCTCACCTCAGAATATCCGCTGCTCTAGAGGGGTCGTGAGGAGGCCCCGTGCAAGTCTTGATGTTGTTCCTCCTCACGAGGTTTGGCCCCTTGTGAGGGCCTTGCCACGAGTGGTGTCGGGCCTGTTGATTTTTGGCTGATGAAGTGCGCCAACCCTGGGCCGCAGGCAGTTAGGTCTCGGTGCCCCCATTCCCAGAATGCTGCAGTAGCCCCCGGGCCCAAGGCGCGCTTGGGTTGGCTTCTCGGCAAAGCCTTGAGGGCGGCCTGAAGAATCGCGGGCCCCAAATGCTCGCGGGCTAGGGGGCACACGTGTCCAGCCGCCATGCGGCAACGCTCTCGCTCCTCGAGGCGTCCGGGGCGCACCGGACCACGATGGCACGATCTCCAAGAACTACGCCGGGCATCATTGTTACCATTGAATGGCATCGGCGCGACTTGCCCATGCCCAACGGCCCTCACGGACGTGACCGCTCGGTTGCCAGGTGAGGCGACGTGGGTGGCAATGCGCCCGCCGGCCCACCTTGCGGCCCCCGAGGGGCGTGCGACACTCACGCTCCCATGACGGTTGGTGGTCGCGGCTCGCCTATAAATCTGCCCCACCCGTGGCAAGGGGGAGGCACTGTGATCTTGAGCTTCCTCTTTGCTTCCTTTGCTCCACCGAGAAGAAACCTTTTTCTCCCCTTCGTTTCCTCGTCTTATATGGCGTCCCCAGGAGGCGATCCTGGCAGGGGAAAACACACGGCTCCGTCCGCACTCTCGTCCCCCCACGGGAGCAGTGGCGGAGGGCCCTCACGGTCGCCGCGCGTCCGCCGCCGCTGGGCTATGACCGATAAGTAAGTCCCTCACTTGCATCCCCTTTCCTTGTTGCACTGTCTATTGCTTGGTGGTTGATCTTCCCTTTTCTCTAGAGCGCCTGCAACCAAGAAGATCAAGCTCAGCGATCTTGAGGAGGAGGCGGAGGGGCTGCGGGCTCAGCTCGAGAGTGCTGAGGCCACCCTCGATACCGCCCGCCAGGGCAAAGCGGAGGCCAAGGCTGAGGTGGCGTCGATGCAGAGACAGGTATAGGAGGCAGCCGACGCCGTTCAGGCCGCCCAGGACGAGGTGGCGTATGCCCGGATGTTGGAGTCCCAGCGTGCCAAGCAATTCGCGAGCATCGCCGGCCAGGCGGCAGGCGCGACGCGCCGATTCATGGGGGATGCCCCGACGCCAAGGGTGAGCAGCGACGGGGGCTACCTCGCCTTCTTCCAGATGGTGGTGGAGACGCTGGAGGCGGGCGTCTCTCGCGTGGAGGAGGACAACGCGTCTGACGCGCGTGAGCTTCTGGGCTTTGCCTTGACGCTCGTCTTCTCCAACCTGTGCCGCCTCATCCCGCAGCTTGATCTCCAACACTTCGTCGAGACGGTGCCCGCTAAGTCCTGGCGTCTTCTCTGGGACAAAGTGCACCCGTGCGTGGACGCCCTGGTGGAGCGATACGTCTGGGTGCCCGCCTCCAGTGAGGAGGGGTGCTCCGACGCAGAACCTGCCGCTGCCAAGGGCTGTGTCGGTGACCTCTCCCCCTAGGTGTCCCCCGGCTTCTGTTTTCCTGCCCGTGTAATGTCGGACCATTAACTCTGCCCTGTCGGGCATCAGACTTTTGTATGTTACCTTCACCGTTCTTCCTTTTTCCTTCCGCTCTTGAATCGGTGGTCTGCTCGCTGGCAGTCATTGCAACTTGGCTCCCTCGCATAGGGCCCATCGAAGACCTGGCCGTCGCTCGGGGGCAACGACGGCCAGGGCCCTCAGGAGGTCCCATCCTCCCGAGGCATCGTTTGTGCCGCTGTATGCTTGGTCGATGGCCTTGTTCCTCACCGCAACTTAGTCCTTAGGCCCCGCATCCTTTCATTAGTACGCGTGTTTTCAATGTGCTCTTGGTCCGACGCGAAACCAGATGGCTCCCGTCTGAGATAGCGGGGTACTTAGCTTGTGGGTTTGCGCCGGTCCCTTCCGCAGCTCCTCCTGAGTAGCTCCTGCTTTGTCGGTGGGGCGGGATGGATACACTTTTGGCACTCTATGTCTGCGGGTCCCGGTCCCGCACATTTCTCTGCCGCCGTGAGGCGCAACCAGTTACCAAGGTTGTTCCTCATGAGGCAAAGCCCCGACGCCGTGGGTGCCATCATGGGCGACACCTAGGTGGCCGAGTGGTTTTGTGACCAGTAAGGCCCCTGAGGCATGTTGCTCAAGAGTCCCCCTTGACACTCAAGCCGCTCTACGTCGACAGGCCCCTGACCCACACATTTCCCCACCGCCGTTAGGTTCTAGGCACTTCGCGGAGCGGGGCCCCGCCGCCCCCGACACCGACCAGAGCTCCAGAAAGGCACCAGGGGTGGCGAGTGGCCTTATGACTGGTAAGGCTCCTAAGGCTTGATGCTTAGGATCCCCCTTTGACGTTCGAGCGATTCCCCATTCCGTCCCTTTGGTCATCGCCCCAGGGTGCCCTGAGGCCTCCCGAGACTCTTTGTGGTGGTATCGTGCTTGATTTGGACCCCTGAGCGGGGGTCGACCGCTGAAAACGTTCGCCCGTGGGACGAAAAGTCATTGCTTTCATGCTCCTTGGCGCCTAGGGGCGGTGCGGAGCATTCAGCTCCTCAGAAAATGTCATCCAGAAAAGGAGGCTTCAAAGCCGGCGAAATGAGAAAGCGCAAGAGAACCCCCCCCCCCCATTTTGTTTTTCAAACATCAACTCTGAAATCGGCAATTTTAAGTCTAGCACAGGATAATTCATGCTCCAGGAAGAAGGAAGAAAACGTCGCGTCCGACACGCTGTGGGCATAGTCATTGGCGGACTAAGTTGACTGCCTCCGCCTTCTCCCCATCGCGGAGCGTAGGGCTGCCACTAGGCGTGGGAGGGACCCCTCCGCGTCCTGGGGGCCCCCGGGTGTATACAACATCGGCTCGTTATTACATGAGAGTGTCACGATGGGGGTGTATCTGGGAGGTCGCGAGGATGCTTTGGCCTCGCGAGTGTCCCTACCCCCGAGGCATAGGCGTCTGATTCCTTTTGGGTCATTGGTGGACTGTGTTGATTGCCTCCGTCTTCTCCCTAGCGCAGAGCCTAGGGCTGCCACTAGGCGTGGGATGGACCCCTTCCGCGTCCTCGGGGGGGGGGGGGGGGCCTGGGCGTATACAGCCTCAGCTCGTTATTACGTCAGAGTGTCACGGGATGAAGTAGGTTTCGGAAGGATTGAAGGACAATGCAGAGGTGCCACGGGTTGATGCAGGCCCCGCGGGGGCTGTAGGGCGAACACGAGGGTGCTCCGGCTTCACGATGTTTCCTCCTTCTCCTGAGACTGGTTGGGGGCTTTTCTACTGCTCTGCGTCGGCAGGTCCCAGTCCTGCACATTTCCCTGCTGTCGTGAGGCGCCTCACAGGGCAAGGCCCTAACACCCCTGATACCGACCGAATGTGCGTGGACGGCACCAGAGTGGCCAAGTGGCTTTGTGACCGGTAAGGCTCCTCAGGCGCGATGCTCAGGAGCCCCCTTTGATGTTCGAGCGGCTCTACATCGCCAAGACCCGGTCCCGCACATTTCCCAACCGCCGTTGCTTGCGACCGAATGGACGAACGTAGCTACGGGGTCCGTGGAGGCATCAAGGGTGGCAGGTGGCCTTATGACCGGTAAGGCCCCTAAGGCTCGACGCTCAGGAGCCCCCTTTTGATGCTCAAGCGCCCCCCATTTCATCATGTTGATTGTCTCCCTGGGAGCCGCGGGGCCTCCCGAGGCCCCGCGATGGGGTGACGCGCACCAGCCGGAGCCCCCGAGCGGGGGGGGGGGGGGGGGGGGGGTGGGGGGTGGGGGTAGATCGCCCAAAGATGCAAGCAAGTTAAGATATCAGATCGCCGAATGGATGCAGGAGAAGTTATGGGAACATGCGTAAATGATGTGATGGGCAGAGGTGTGCCCTGAACACTTGAGGTTCATGCGGCCAACAGACACCCCTTAGAGCAGTGAACCAAAAAATTACCTCACATAGCTTCTTCGCTTCTAAGGGGCGCCTCATGAGGCCTGACCCTCGGCGCCCACACCAGCATCATAGTCGCCGCGGGTGACCCACGCCAATCGTGTTTTGTTGCTTTCTCCGACTCGTCCTCCTGAGGCCAGGGACCCGGTTCTTCACAGTTCCTCCGCGGGGGTGGCGGCTGGCGTCATTCCCCGCGACTTGGGGGCGCCTCCCTGCCCATGCCTCTTGGGCCCAGTGCTCCACCATTGGGAGCCCTAGGGTGCGGCTCAAGGCCCCCCCCCCCGAGCGTTCCTTACTCCTGAGGAGGACTGGCGCCCGGGGTGGACGCGTGAGGCTCTTCCTCAACGGGAGGGTCAGGTGGTGTCACATAACACGGTTCATAAGGCTCCACGTAGGTGTTCGATCGACCGCCAAAGCCGTCCAGCAGCGCGACGGCGGCGGTCCCTCTCTGCAGCTCGGGGAGGTCCCCCCGGTCGCGTTACTCGGAGTTATTCTTGCGATGGGCCTCCACGCGAAGTCACTTGTTTCTGTTGCCGCCGTTGGGTGGTCCCGCCATTGCCCGATGCAGATTCCCCCTTGGTACCCTAGCGTGTCTCCATTGTCATAATTCGCCCGTGCCGTCGCCTCTGCCGCCCGCTGCTGGCTGCACCTGAGGGAGCGCTCCTGCCTGGCCGCCCCGAGTTGTCGAGGGCCGACATGGTTTTGGTGATGCGCGCCACTGTGTGCATCAAACGTCCCGTCATTCTCTCCGCGCCCCTGGTGGTTGCCGGCATGCTGCGCCTCGAGGCCGGCCACTGGAATCTGGAGGAGGAGGGCAGCATGCGACACGTCTCTCTCTGCCGTGCCCAACGCCGGAGGGGCCTCGCCGCTTGCAGGCCCGGGGACCGACGCGAGGTGCGAGCCGCTCGCGCCTGGCGCTAGTGGCCCTAAAGAAGAGTGGGGTAGGATGGCCTTCTGGGCGATGGCAATCAACTCCGTGATGTGGTCCGCCCAGGCGTCGAATCCCCCTTGCGTCGACCGTTGGCAGAGCATCTCACTCGCCATCTGCAACGCGTCGTGCACGCCGAGGTCTCCCAAGTTGGTGCGACACGTCGTGGATGCCGGGGGCGCCGCCCAGCCCCCGTGTGCCTGGGTGGCGCGGGTGGTTGCGACGGTAGAGACGATGTTGACGATCTGGTACGAGCCACCTGGTACCACAACACTGGCACACGCGCTTCTGGCCGCTGTGGTATGAAGGTTGGAAGCCAGCTCGACAAGGCTCGAAGAATCTTGCTGGGTGCCCGTTATCGGAGCAGCGGGGCTTAGGGAAGACGAAGCTCGGAGAATACCTTGACATGCCCCCTACCTGGCGCGCCAAAAGTCGGATTTCGGGATCGGCAAAACCCTAAAGATTTGAACTCAAGGGCATGTACGAAGATCTCTCGCGGGCTCGCCTCACCTAACTCGCTATTCTCTGGGGATGGGAGAGAACTCACTCGATGGTGAGGAAGACACAAAACACGGCAGTTTACCCAGGTTCGGGCCACTAGGAAGCTTAATACACTACTCCTTCTTTGGTGGACTGCCTCTCGTGGAGGTTGGTGGACGAACTAGTACAATATTCTAGGGCCTCCGGAGGCTGGGTGACCTTGGTGTGGTGCAAGTGGTGTTGGAAATATGCCCTAGAGGCAATAATAAAATGGTTATTATCATATTTCCTTGTTCATGATAATCGTCTATTGTTCATTCTATAATTGTATTAACAGGAAACAGTAATACATGTGTGAATAAATAGATCACAATGTGTCCCTAGCAAGCCTCTAGTTGGCTAGCTCGTTATTCAATAGATGATCATGGTTTCTGGTCATGGGCATTAGATGTCATTGATAACGGGATCACATCATTGGGAGAATGATGTGATGGACAAGACCCAATCCTAAGCGTAGCACTAGATCGTATTGTTTGTATGCTAAAGTCAAGTGTCTTTTCCTTCGACCGTGAGATTGTGCAACTCCCGGATACCGTAGGAGTGCTTTGGGTGTATCAAACATCACAATGTAACTGGGTGACTATAAAGGTGCACTACGGGTACCTCTCAAAGTGTCTGTTGGGTTGGTACAAATCAAGATCGGGATTTGTCACTCCGCGTGACGGAGAGGTATCTCTGGGCCCACTCGGTAGAACATCATCATGAGCTCAATGTGACTAAGGAGTTAGTCACACGATGACGTGCTACGGAACGAGTAAAGAGACTTACCGGTAACGAGATTGAACAAGGTATAGGTATACCGACGATCAAATCTCGGGCAAGTTCTATACCGACAGACAAAGGGAATTGTATACGGGATTGATTGAACCCTAGACATCGTGGTTCATCCAATGATATCATCGTGGAGCAAGTGGGAGCCACCATGGGTATCCAGACCCCGCTGATGGTTATTGGCCGGAGAGGTGTCTCGGTCATGTCTGCGTGTCTCCCGAACCCGTAGGGTCTACACACTTAAGGTTCGATGACGCTAGGGTTATAGGGAATTGTTATACGAGGTTATCGAAAGTTGTTCGGAGTCCCGGATGAGATCCTGGACGTCACGAGGAGCTCCGGAATGGTCTGGAGGTATAGATTGATATATAGGACGGATGTTTTTGGACACCGGAAGTGTTTCGGGCGTCGCCGGTAACGTACCGGGACCACCGGGAGTGGCCCCGCGGGTCCACCGGAATGGGGCCACGACCCTGGGAGGCTAGATGGGCCAAGTGCGGGAGGGAACCAGCCCCTAGGTGGGCTGGTGCGCCTCCCACACTCAGCCCAAGGCGCAGGAGGTGGAGAGGGGGGAAACCCTAGGCGCTGGTGGGCCTAAGGCCCACCTAGGGGTGCGCCACCCCTCCCCCTGCCCTAGCCGTCGCACCTCCCATCTGGGGGGGGGGGGGCTGCCGCACCACCTAGGGTGGGAACCCTAGGGGTGGCACCCCCTCCCCTCCTATATATAGTGGGGGGTTTTGGGGCTGTTTTGGGACACAGTTTTCCATCTCCCTCGGCGCAGCCCTGCTCTGTGTCTCCTCCTCTGTGCCGGTGCTTGGCGAAGCCCTGTCGGGAGACCTCGTCTCTCCATTGACACCACTCCGTCATGCTGCCGGAGATCTTCCCCAAACTCTCCCTCCTCCTTGCTGGATCAAGGTGCAGGAGACGTCACCGGGCTGCACGTGTGTTGGAAGCGGAGGTGCCGTGGTTCGGCGCTAGATCGGAATCACACCGCGATCTGAATCGCCGCGAGTACGACTCCATCAACCACGTTCTAGCAACGCTTCCGCTTAGCGATCTTCAAAGGTATGAAGATGCACTCACCCCTCTCTCATTGCTGGTCTCTCCATAGGAAGATTTGAATATGCGTAGGAATTTTTTTGAATTTATGCTGCGTTCCCCAACAGTGGTATCAGAGCCAGGTTTTCTATGCGTAGATTCTATGCACGAGTAGAACACAAAAGGTTGTGGGCGATGATTTGTCAATTGCTTGCCACTACTAGTCTTATTCTTTTCCGGCGGTATTGTGGGATGAAGCGGCCCGGACCGACATTACACGTACGCTTACGTGAGACTGGTTCCACCGACAGACATGCACACCGTGCATAAAGGTGGCTAGCGGGTGTCTGTCTCTCCTACTCTAGCCGGATTGGATTTGATGAAAAGGGTCCTTATGAAGGGTAAATAGCTTTGGCATATCATCGTTGTGGCTGTCACGTAGGTAAGAAAGCGTTCTTGCTAGAAACCCAAATCAGCCACGTAAAACTTGCAACAACAATTAGAGGACGTCTAACTTGTTTTTGCAGGGTTTGACATGTGATGTGATATGGCCAAAGTTGTGATGTTGCATGTATGATGTATGAGATGATCATGTTATTGTAATAGGTTTCACGACTTGCATGTCGATGAGTATGACAACCGGCAGGAGCCATAGGAGTTGTCTTAATTTATTTTATGAGATGCAATGCCATGTGCTTACTACTTTTACTTCATTGCTAACGGTTAGCTATAGTAGTAGTGATAGTAGTAGTTGGCGTGACGACTTCACGGAGACACGATGATGGAGATCATGGTGTCACGCCGGTGACAATGATGATCATGCGATGCCTGAACATGGAGATCGAAAGAGCAAAGATGATAATGGCCATATCATGTCACTATATGATTGCATTGTGATGTTTATCATGTTTTTCATCTTATTGCTTAGAACGACGGTAGCATAATAAGATGATCCCTCTTAAAATTTCGAGAACGTATTCCCCTAAGTGTGCACCGTTGCGCAGGATCGTTGTCTCGAAGCACCACGTGATGATCGGGTGTGATAGATTCTAACGTTCGCATACAACGGGTGTAAGCCAGATTTACACACGCGAAACACCTAGGTTGACTCGACGAGCTTAGCATGTACAGACATGACCTCGAATACAAGAGACCTAAAGGTCGAACATGAGTCGTATGGTTGAATACGATCAGCATGAAGTTGCTCACCATGGTAACTAGTCCGTCTCACGTGATGATCGGACACGGGTTAGTCAACATGGATTATGTATCACTTAGATGACTAGAGGGATGTCGATTTAAGTGGGAGTTCATACTTAATTTGATTAAATGAACTTAATTGTCATGAACTTAGTCTAAAAGTTGTCTTTATAAATATTGTAGATGGCCAACGTCAACCTCAATTTCAACGCATTCCTAGAGAAAAACAAGCTGAAAGATGATGGTAGCAACTATGCAGATTGGGTTCGCAACTTGAAGCTCATCCTTGAAGCAGCTAAAAAGGCTTATGTCCTTGATGCGCCGCTAGGTGACCCTCCCGCTCCCGCAGCAGCCCAGGACATTCTGAACGTCTGGCAAACGCGGAGTGATGACTACTCTTTGGTTAGGTGTGGCATGTTATACAGTTTAGAAACGGGGCTCCAAAGGCGTTTTGAGCAACACGGTGCATATGAGATGTTCCAAGAGCTGAAGCTAGTTTTTCAAGCTCATGCCCGTGTCGAGAGATATGAAGTCCCGACAAGTTCTTTAGCTATAAGATGGAGGAGAACAGTTCTGTCAGTGAGCACATACTCAAAATGTTTGGGTTACACGGTCGTCTCACTTCACTTGGAGTCGAACTTCCGGATGATGCTATAATTGACAGAATCCTCCAGTCTCTCCCACCAAGCTACAAAGGTTTTGTGCTTAACTACAACATGCAAGGGATGGAGAAGACCATTCCCGAGTTGTACTCGATGCTCAAGTCTGCAGAAGTAGAAATCAAGAAAGAGCATCAAGTGTTGATGGTCAACAAGACCACTAGTTTCAGGAAGGGCAAGGGTAAGAAGAACTTCAAGAAAGATGGCAAAGCCGTTGCCACGCCCGGTAAGCCAGATGCCGGGAAGAAGAAAAAGAATGGACCCAAGCCTGAGACTGAGTGCTTCTATTGTAAGGGAAAGGGTCACTGGAAGCGGAACTGCCACAAATACTTAGCGGACAAGAAGGCCGGCAACGTTAAAGGTATATGTGATATACATGTTATTGATGTGTACCTTACCAGCGCTCGTAGTAGCTCGTGGGTATTTGATACCGGTGCTGTTGCTCACATTTGCAACTCAAAGCAGGAACTGCGGAATAAGCGGAGACCAGCCAAGGACGAGGTGACGATGCGCGTCGGGAATGGCTCCAAGGTCGATGTGATCGCCGTCGGCACGCTACCTCTACATCTACCGTCGGGATTAGTTTTAAACCTTAATAATTGTTATTTAGTACCAGCTTTGAGCATGAATATTGTATCAGGGTCTAGCTTAATGCGAGACAGCTACTCATTTAAGTCAGAGAATAATGGTTGTTCTATTTATATGAGTGATATGTTTTATGGTCATGCTTCGCCGGTGAATGGTTTATTCTTGATGAATCTCGATCGTGATGTTACGCATATTCATAATGTGAGTACCAAAAGATGTAAAGTTGATAATGATAGTCCCACATACTTGTGGCACTGCCGCCTTGGTCATATCGGCGTTAAGCGCATGAAGAAGCTCCATACTGATGGACTATTAGAGTCTCTTGACTTTGAATCATTTGACACATGCGAACCGTGGCTTATGGGCAAGATGAATAAGACTCCATTCTCAGGAATAATGGAGAGAGCAACCGACTTATTGGAAATAATACATACTGATGTGTGTGGTCCAATGAACGTTGAAGCTCGCGGTGGCTATCGTTATGTTCTCACTCTCACCAAGGATTTGAGTAGGTATGGGTATATCTACTTGATGAAGCACAAATTTGAGACATTCGAAAAGTTCAAGGAATTTCAGAGTGAGGTCGAGAATCAACGTGACAGAAAAATTAAGTGTCTATGATCTGATCGTGGAGGAGAATATTTGAGTCACGAGTTTGGCACATACCTAAGGAAGTGTGGAATCGTTTCACAACTGATGCCGCCTGGCACACCGCAGTGCAACGGAGTGTATGAACATCGTAATCACACTTTATTAGATATGTTACGATCTATGATGTGTCTTACCGACTTACCGCTATCATTTTGGGGATACGCATTAGAAACTGCAGCATTCACTTTAAATAGGGCACCGTCTAAATCCGTTGAGACGACACCGTATGAACTGTGGTTTGACAAGAAACCTAAGTTGTCGTTTCTTGAAGTTTGGGGCTGCGATGCTTATGTGAAGAAACTTCAACCAGAAAATCTTGAACCCAAAGCAGAGAAATGCGTATTCATAGGATACCCTAAGGAAACTATTGGGTATACCTTCTATCTTAGATCCGAAGGTAAAACCTTTGTTGCCAAGAACGGATCATTTCTAGAGAAAGAGTTTCTCTCGAAAGAAGTAAGTGGGAGGAAGGTAGAACTTGATGAGGTAATTACACCTCCTCTCGAACATGATAGTAGCGCAGCACGGGAAGTTGTTCCTGTGGCGCCTACATCAACTGAAGAGGAAGTTAATGATAATGATCATGAAGCTTCGGATCAAGTTACTACTGAGCCGCGAAGGTCCACAAGGGTACGCTCCGCACCAGAGTGGTATGGCAACCCTGTAATGGAAATCATGTTGTTAGACAATGGTGAACCTTCGAACTATGAAGAAGCGATGGCGGGCCCGGATTCCAACAAATGGCTTGAAGCTATGAAATCCGAGATAGGATCCATGTATGAGAACAAAGTATGGACTTTGGTGGACTTGCCCGATGACCGGCGATCCATAGAAAATAAATGGATCTTCAAGAAGAAGACTGATGCAAACGGTAATGTAACCGTTTATATAGCTCGACTAGTCGCAAAGGGTTTTCGACAAATTCAAGGAATTGACTACGAAGAGACTTTCTCTCCTGTAGCGAAGCTGAAATCAGTCCGAATCATGTTAGCAATTGCCGCCTTTTATGATTATGAAATTTGGCAAATGGACGTCAAAATAGCGTTCCTTAACGGAAACCTTAAGGAAGAGTTGTATATGATGCAACCAGAAGGTTTTGTCGACCCTAAGGGTGCTAACAAAGTGTGCAAGCTCCAGCGCTCCATCTATGGGCTGGTGCAAGCATCTCGGAGTTGGAACATTCGTTTTAATGAGGTGATTAAAGCGTTTAGGTTCATACAGGTTTACGGAGAAGCTTGTCTATGCAAGAAAGTGAGTGGGAGCTCTGTAGCTTTCCTCATACTGTATGTGGATGACATATTATTGATGGGGAATAATATAGAGATGTTGGAGAGCATAAAGGCCTATTTGAACAAGAGTTTTTCAATGAAGGACCTTGGAGAAGCTGCATACATATTGGGCATCAAGATCTATAGAGATAGATCGAGACGCCTCATAGGTCTTTCGCAAAGTACATACCTTGACAAGATATTGAAAAAGTTCAATATGGAGAACTCAAAGAAAGGGTTCTTGCCAGTTTTGCAAGGTATGAGATTGAGTAAGACTCAGTCGCCGACCACGGCAGCAGATAGAGAGAAGATGATTTCTGTCCCCTACGCTTCAGCCTTACGCTCTCTTATGTATGCCATGCTGTGTACCAGACCTGATATAAACCTTGCCATAAGTTTGGTAGGGAGGTACCAAAGTGATCCCGGTATGGAACACTGGACAACGGTCAAGAATATCCTTAAGTACCTGAAAAGGACTAAGGAAATGTTTCTCGTTTATGAAGGTGACGAAGAGCTCGTCGTAAAGGGTTACGTCGACGCTAGCTTCGACGCTAGCTTCGACACAGATCCAGACGACTCTAAGTCACAGACCGGATACGTATATGTTTTGAATGGTGGGGCAGTAAGCTGGTGCAGCAGCAAGCAAGAAGTCGTGGTAGCATCTACATGTGAAGCGGAGTACATAGCTGCTTCAGAAGAAGCTCATGAAGGAATTTGGATGAAGGAGCTCATCACCGACCTTGGAGTGGTTCCAAGTGCGTCGGGTACAATGACACTCTTCTGTGATAACACTGGTGCCATTGCCATAGCCAAGGAGCCCAGGTTTCACCAGAGTACGAAGCACATCAAACGCCGCTACAACTCCATCCAGGACCATGTCCAGAGTGGAGTGATAGAGATTTGTAAAGTACATACAGATCTAAATGTTGCAGACCTGTTGACTAAACCTCTTCCACGAGCAAAACATGATCAACACCATAATGCTATGGGTGTTCGAT
Organism: Hordeum vulgare subsp. vulgare; assembly: GCF_904849725.1. Taxonomy (NCBI): domain Eukaryota; kingdom Viridiplantae; phylum Streptophyta; class Magnoliopsida; order Poales; family Poaceae; genus Hordeum; species Hordeum vulgare. The sequence continues at coordinate 318,747,934 of NC_058519.1, read as the reverse complement.
ACATCACAATGTAACTAGATTATTGACTCTAGTGCAAGTGGGAGACTGTTGGAAATATGCCCTAGAGGCAATAATAAAATGGTTATTATCATATTTCCTTGTTCATGATAATCGTCTATTGTTCATGCTATAATTGTATTAACAGGAAATAGTAATACATGTGTGAATAAATAGATCACAATGTGTCCCTAGCAAGCCTCTAGTTGGCTAGCTTGTTAGTCAATAGATGATCATGGTTTCCTAGTCATGGGCATTAGATGTCATTGATAACGGGATCACATCATTGGGAGAATGATGTGATGGACAAGACCCAATCCTAAGCATAACACTAGATCGTATTGTTCGTATGCTAAAGCTTTTCTAATGTCAAGTGTATTTTCCTTCGACCGTGAGATTGTGCAACTCCTCGATATCGTAGGAGTGCTTTGGGTGTATCAAACGTCACAACGTAACTGGGTGACTATAAAGGTGCACTACGGGTACCTCTGAAAGTGTGTATTGGGTTCGTACGAATCGAGGTCGGGATTTGTCACTCCGCGTGACAGAGAGGTATCTCTGGGCCCACTCGGTAGAACATCATCATGAGCTCAATGTGACTAAGGAGTTAGTCACATGATGACGTGCTACAGAACGAGTAAAGAGACTTACCGGTAACGAGATTGAACAAGGTATAGGTATACCGACGATCGAATCTCGGGCAAGTTCTATACCGACAGACAAAGGGAATTGTATACGGGATTGATTGAATCCTTGACATCATGGTTCATCCGATGAGATCATCGTGGAGCAAGTGGGAGCCACCATGGGTATCCAGACCTCGCTGATGGTTATTGGCCGGAGAGGTGTCTCGGTCATGTCTGCCTGTCTCCCGAACCCGTAGGGTCTACACACTTAAGGTTCGATGACGCTAGGGTTATAGGGAATTGTTATACGAGGTTATCAAAAGTTGTCCGGAGTCCCGGATGAGATCCCGGACGTCACGAGGAGTTCCAGAATGGTCCAGAGGTAAATATTGATATATAGGACGGATGGTTTTGGACACCGGAAGTGTTTCGGGCGTCGCCGGTAACGTACCGGGACCTCCAGGACCACCGGGAGTGGCCCCGGGGGTCCACCGGAAGGGGGCCACGACCCCGGGAGGCTAGATGGGCCAAGTGAGGGGGGGAACCAGCCCCTAGGCGGGCTGGTGCGCCCCCATACTCAGCCCAAGGCGCAGGAGGTGGAGAGGGGGGGGGGGGGAACCCTAGGCGCCGTTGGGCCTAAGGCCCACCTAGGGGTGCGCCACCCCTCCCCCGTGCCCTGGCCGCCGCACCTCCCATCTGGGGGGCTACCACACCACCTAGGGTGGGAACCCTAGGGGTGGCACCCCCCTCCCCTCCTCCTATATATAGTGGGGGTTTTGGGGCTGTTTGGGACACCGTTTTCCATCTCCCTCGGCGCAGCCCTGCTCTTCTTTCTCCTCCTCTTTGCCGGTGCTTGGCGAAGCCCTGTCGGGAGACCTCGTCTCTCCATCGACACCATGCCGTCGTGCTGCCGGAGATATTCCCCAACCTCTCCCTCCTCCTTGCTGGATCAAGGTGCGGGAGACGTCACCGGGCTGCACGTGTGTTGAACGCGGAGGTGTCGTGGTTCGGCACTAGATCGGAATCACACCGCAATCTGAATCGCCGCGAGTACGACTCCATCAACCGCGTTCTAGTAACGCTTCCGCTTAGTGATCTGCAAAGGTATGAAGATGCACTCACCCCTCTCTCGTTGCTGGTCTCTCCATAGGAAGATCTGAATATGCGTAGGAATTTTTCTGAATTTATGCTGCGTTCCCCAACAAGTGGACGAGTGAATGAATCGCCCCCTCTATGAAGTAACCTATGCTGTATATATAGTGGCGGCCCTGGTCCTCTTCCCTTATCGTTTCAGCGGGAAGGGATCCCACAACAACCAATTTCGATGGAGGACAGGGGAACATGCTTCCCCTATCCAAAAGGTGGTCTTCGCGTGCAAAGTGGGTGTCAGCGCAGCAGGGACGTGTCCAGGGGTGATGTCTGCCCTGCCGGTGGGCGACGATGGCCTTGTTGCACCAGAATGGAAACCTTTGGAAGATGCCTTGGGAACCCGCATACATCCTTCCCTCCTTTGCACGAAAGGGGAAACTGGACCGTCCTGCAATCCGCTCCTCGCCTGTCCTTCCCCCGCGTCATCCTCGACTCTTGTGGCCGGGTCTCGCCTCGGAATATCCGCCGCTCCTGAGGATTCCTGAGGAGGCCCCCTGTGGGTCTTGATGTTGTTCCTCCTCTCGAGGCTTGTCCCCTCGCGAGGGCCTTGCCTTGAGTGGTGCCGGGTGTGTTGGTTTTTGGCTGATGAAGTGGGCCAACCCTGGCAATAGGCAGGCATGTCTGGGTACCCCCATTTCGAGAATGCCGACAATGATAATGAGTTCAATTAATCATATTACTTAAGAACTCCCTCTCGTATAGACATCCCTCTAGTCATTTGAGTGGCGCATGATCCAAATCCACTAACTCAAGTCCGATCATCACGTTAGTTGAGATCATATCAACTATATGATTCATGCTCGACCTTTCGGTCTCTTGTGTTCTGAGGCCATGTCTGTACATGCCAGGCTCGTCAAGTTTAGCCCGAGTGTTCCGCGTGTGCAACTGTTGTGCACCCGTTGTATGTGAACGTTGAGTCTATCACACCCGATCATCACGTGGTGTCTCGAAATGACGAACTGTCGCAACAGTGCACAGTCGGGGAGAACACAATTTTATCTTGATATTTTAGTGAGGGATCACCTTATAATGCTACCTCGTCCTAAGCAAAATTATGTGCATAAAAGGATTAACATCACATGCAAATCAAAAGTGACATGATATGGCCATGAACTTGTGCTTCTTGATCTCCATCACCAAAGCACCAACATGATCTCTATCGTCACCGGCGCCGCACCATGATCTCCATCACCGTGCTGCCATCGAGGTTGTCGCGCTACCTATGATATTTACTACTAAAGCTACTGCCTAGCGATATAGCAAGAGCATCTGCAAGCGCAAAATAAATTTAAAGACAACCCTATGGCTCCTGCCGGTTGCCGTAGCATCGACGTGCAAGTCGATATTTAACTATTACAACATGATCATCTCATACATCCAATATATCATATCATGTCATTGGCCATATCACATCACAAGCATACCCTGCAAAAACAAGTTAGACGTCCTCTAATTTGTTGTTGCATGTTTTACGTGGCTGCTATGGGTATCTAGTATGATCGCATCTTACTTACACAAAAACACAAGGTGATATGCAAGTTGCTATTTAACCTTCTCCAAGGACTGCCTCGGTCAAATCCGATTCAACTAAAGTTGAAGAAACAGACACCCGCCAGTCATCTTTATGCAACAAGTTGCATGTCAGTCGATGAAACCGGTCTCTCGTAAGCGTACGAGTAAAGTTGGTCCGGGCCGCTTCAATCCAACAATGCCACCGAATCAAGAAAGGACTAAGGAGGGCAGCAAATTGAACATCAACGCCCACAAACTCTTTTGTGTTCTACTCGAGATATCATCTACACAGGAACCTAGCTCATGATGCCTCTGTTGGGGAACGTTGCCATGGAAACAAGAAATTTCCTACGCACACGCAATACCTATCCATGGTGATGGTCATCTACGATACAGGAGAGTGTATCTACATACCCTTGTAGATCGCTAAGCGGAAGCGCATATAACGCGGTTGATGTAGTGGAAAAATCTTCGCGATTCAAATCGCAGCCCGTCCCGCGATCTCATTACGATCTGTCCCGCGATCCATCACGATCCTTCCCGATCTAGTGCCGAACGGACGACACCTCCGCGTTCAGCACACGTACAGCTCGATGTTGATCCCCGCCTTCTTGATCCAACAAAAGGGGCGGATAGGTAGATGAGTTCTCCAGTAAAGTGGCGTCATGGTGGTGGTGGTGAACTCATCCAGCAGGGCTTCGCCTAAGCACCACCGAACTAGACTAGAGGAGAAACGGATCTAGAGAGAAGTAGAGGGAGCACGTAGCAATTAGGGTTAGGGCTGCCTCTAATTCCTCTAATATATATAGGAGAGAGGGAGGGGAGGAGGAAGCCTCAAACCCTTAAGGTTGGGTCGAAATTGGAGGTGGAGGAGTCCTACTCCAATCCTACTATGAGTAGGATTCCTCCTCTTCACTTGGAAACCCTTTCCTCCTCTTCCAACTTTGGGTTTTTTCCTTCACAAACCTCATGGGACTTAGTGGGGGCTTAGGACAGCCCACTAGGGGCTGGTTTGTTTCCTCCCACAGCCCATGAGGCCCCTCAGGGCGTGACACCCCTCCCGATGGTCCCCGGTACCCTCCCGACACTCCCAGTACACTACCGAAGTACCCGAAACTTTTCCGGTGACCAAAACAGGACTTCATATTGAAAGTGCGTTATATCGACTAGAGGGGGGTGAATAGGAGATTTTTAGAATTTCATTACTGAGGAAATTCCTTTTGAGGAAATTCCTCACTGATGACTAACTTACAGCGGAAACAGTTAAGGATCAGTCGTGCAATCGTTCACAACAGCAGTATTGCAGAGTGAAGATTATGAAAACAGATTGCACAGTAAGCAGGCACGCAGAATACAGATGATGATTGACTCAAGTGAAGAATTTGGGGTTGAGGAAATTCAGAGAAAGTCTTCAGCAAATTCTTCAAACAGTCACAGTGAAAGTCATCAACACATAATACAGAGAAAGTAAAGAGTTGAGGAATTAGAACCCGATTCTTGGTGAAGACTGTTGTTGATGACACAGTTCCAACTGCTGTGACAGTTGTACATCTGGTTTGGAGCGGCTTGGTATTGAAACCAAAGGACACCCAGTCCCGGGACACACAGTCCCTACCGTATTCTCCTTGAGCTAAGGACACACAGTCCTCGCCCAACACTCGTGGTAAGTCTTCAGGGCAGACTTCCAAACCCTCACAAACTCGGTCACCCGGCGATCCACAATTGACTGCTGGATTGCTCTAGACCATGACGCCTAACCGTCTGGAGGATGCACAGTCCTCAAAGGTAAAAGGCTTCAGTCCCACATAGGAACAACTTCTTCAGTGATGCTCAATCACTAGTTTTGGTTTGTTGTTTCGGTGGGTGGTGTATTTCCTCACTGATGATTTACTCTCGAAAGCTCTGAGGAATTTGGGTTGCTCTTATGACAAGTGTCAGTTTCTAATGGAGCAGCCAACCAGCTAGTGGTTGTGGGGGGCGGCTATTTATAGCCTGGGAGCATCCCGACATGATTTGACATTAATGCCCTTAAACAATATGACCGTTGGAGTGGATAAGATCAGTGACTTGGCGTGGCTTATCGAAATGGTCGGGACCCTCAACTGTGAGAGTCCTCATGTCACTCATTTTCCTCACTTGAGGCTTTTGGTAGGTTTTGGCTTGGGTTGAGCATCATGAGGAAATCCATTCCATAGTGTTACTTTGACCCCCTTTAACAGTACGGTGTTCCTATTCATCAAATGCGAAGAAAGTAAATTCCAGCATGCGTGCATTAAAACTTGAGGAATAAGCATGCGAAGAAAAACGTTCAAAAGGCGTCAGAGTACCATCGGGCTTAAGTTACAACTCATTACATAAAAACTTCAGAAGAGCCCAGAGTTTGTAACTTAAATATAGTTCATAAGCCCCAAAAGTAGATCCCGTTTGAAGACTAACTCTCAAGTTTCTCCCCCTTTGTCATCAAGGGACAAAAAGGGACAAACTGAGGACTAACGCCCATGAAGACTTCAGTTCTTGGCGGTTGATGAAGATCCTTGGAGCTTCTTGGGTGTAGTCTTCTTCTTTGGGCCTGTTGCGGTGTCGAGCTGTTCCTCATCAGATTCGGCGGTGCGGAAGGACGAGAAGGAGCTGTCTTCAAGATCTGGCACTGGAATGGGCCTGAACTTCTTCTTGGGAGGCCACGACCAGTCAAAGTCCTGCTCAAAGTTCAATTCTTCAAGCTCAGTCTAGGTCTTCAGATGGGCAAGGGTAGCCCAGGTGCGATCAAAAACCTCATGCAGATAGTGATGATTAAGCTTCACACTATTCTGTGTCTCAGTGAGGGTTTTCACAATGGCACCAAACTGGCGTTTGACCCATTTGTGGTTGTGATCCACCTTTTGATGAAGACTGAGAAGAAGCTCTCTGGTGTTTAGCACGCGAGGAGGAACTGGGCTTGGTGGACGAGTCTCAGTATCGTCCCATGAGGAATATGCATCTGGCTCTTTAAATTGACCATCAAGAGGCCTGCTTCCTTCATCAATTACAGACTTTCCTTTTCCCTCAATGGGCTCGAAAGTCTTCTTGGTGACCCAAATAGATAACCAACATGGTTCTGGAAATCTGCGTGAAAGTTGATGCCTGTCCTTGTCCTGAGGAATCTCATGATCCATGGTGCATAAATTTTGTGATCATATGGGCACATTGCATTGTTAGCCAAAGTCCTCAAGAAGAAATCATGGATATTCATGGGTATACCGTGAATGATGTTGAAGAGGATATTCTTCATGAGGCCAACGACATCTTCGTCATCATCATGGCCTTTGATTGGCGCTAGCACACTGCAGAGAATGCGGTAGACAGACCGGGGTGTGTACTTGAGCTCATGGACGAGGAATGTGGTTCTTGAGGGTTTTCCTGCAGCCAAAGGCTTCATGAGGACTTCCATCATTCCATTTGGCAGCTCACGCTCACCATAAAGCTTCACTGCCCCTTCTGAAGGAATTGGTACGGGCAGTTCTCTGAGGAGTTCAGACGCTGGAGCCTTGTAGTGAGTATTTTGGGTCATCCAGTCGAACACCCAAGTGTTGATGTCATCAGCGTTGCCCGAGATGTGCAGAGTTGAATAGAACTGAAGAATTAGCTCACTATTCCAATCTGATATGTCGGAGCACATAGGGAGCAAACCTGCATCATCTAGTACACTGAGGACTGGTTCCATGCAGGGAATCTCTTCAAGTTCATCATGAGGAATGTGCCTGTGCTGGAATATCTTGTTGCGGCCACAGAGCACAGAAGCATAGTAGTTCATCTGAGTCCTTGTCCAAAACTTCAGATGCCTCATTTGAGGCTTGTCATAAGGATTCTCTCCGATGAAATACATGCGTTCCTCAAAGAAATTCTCTTTCTGAAACTTTGGCCGCTTTGAGAATGGCAGGCGCTGAACTGGATTGAGATTGTGCTAAGGAATGGGAGGGGAAACAACCATGGCAGTCTCTGGGTTGAGCACAATGAATTCATTGTCAGGGGCGGGAACATTTTCTTCAGCAGTTTCCTCAGGTTGAGGAATTTCTTGCTCAGGCTGAGCATCAGGCTGAGGAATTTCTTCTTCCTTCTCAGCTTGAGGAGTTTGGTCAGCCTGTTCAGTGGGAGGAGCCTGCTCAGACTGGACATTTTCTTCAGCTTGATTTTCATCAGCTGACTTTGTGGCAGAAGCAGATTCATCAGCTGCTGCAGCTGAAGCTTGAGTAGTCTCTTTCTGAGGAATATGAGGTTGAGGACTGTCATCAATTTGTATTTCCTCATCAGTATGCTCCTCAGAGGCAGCATCCTTCATTTCCTCATCTGCCCTTGTAGTGTGGTCACCAATGACGACCATTTCATATGAGGGTGCAGCATTAAGAGGCACCGGGTCCAGAGGGGCAGATTCTTTAGTTTCCTTGAGGCGTTTTGCCTCAATCTTTTCTTCTGCTGAGGAAGCTTTTCTCTTCTTTGCTTCCTTCTCAGCAGCTCTTGTCTTTTTCGCGTCTGATGCAGACGTGATTAATTTCTTCACCTTTGAAGTTTTTGGTGAAGGTGTTTTCTCAACAGATTCTTCAGCTGGTAGTGAGGAACCAGCTGGAACAGAGTCACCAGCCTGCTTTGATGAAGCAGCTGGATCAGGAGCAGTTTCATCAGGGGTTGCAGATTCATCAAGAGCGGTCTCGGTGATGATTTCTTCAATAGCCGGCTCATCAGCACGGCGCTCTTGGTGTTGTTCCTCAGCTTGAGGAATTTCCTCCTCATCATGAGATGCATCTTCTGGCTGTTCAACCAGGGGCTGAGGAGTCGGTGCTGGTGGGGGGTGACGTTTGTTGTAGTCATCAACATCACTCGTGGCTAGCTTGATGAAATTGCGTTTGATGCTTGTACGGTCTAACAGTTTCTCACACTTGTCAGTCAAGACTTGCAGCTCTGCCTGGCTGGACACCAATGCTTCAGGCGTCAGCTTGAGAACATTTTGCCTGAGGAATTTCTCCTTTCTGGCCTTTGCAATCTTTGCCTGCTTGGCCTTCTGTTCCTTCCACTTGGCTTCGTTTATGAAGGTAGCCACCATGTGGCTGACCCCAGGAGGAAGTTTCAAATCATCAATGGGTGTGTTTGGGTCTTCATACCACACATTGATGAAGTCGAGGAGGGCCTTGGGGTCCATCGCCAGAGGAATAGCACTGCCTGATGCTTGTGCTACCCTTTCTTGCTTGTTCCTGATGATGGCTTCCAGAGTTTCATCATCATATTCATCACTTCCCTCTGATGCAGATGGGACTGTGATGATTTTGCTGGGGCTGGGCAGAGGTGCAGGTTCAATTGTTGTCAAAGTCTTCAAAAGGGGTGTTGAAGACTTCGTCTCCGAGCTTGTTGCAGCTGGGAGTGAGGAGCTAGAGCTGGCAGTCGTAGTCTTCACGACTTTCTTCTGTACTGGCTTTGGAGGTGGAGCTGAGGACTTTGGTGTAGATGCGATTGGTGCTGAGGGTTTTGGCGCTGATGGTTTTGGTGTTGACGGTTTTGGAACCGAGGGTTTTGGAGCTGAGGGTTTGGTGACATAAGTCTGTGCAAACTTCTCTTGGGGCTTTGAAGCTTTTGTCTTTGTTGGCACAGACTTTGGTTGAGGAATCTCAGAGCCTGAGGTTTCTGCTGCTGAGGAATGAGCAGCACCGGAGGCAGCAGCTGAGGATTCATGAAATTTCTTCACTGCTGTTTCTGCTTGCTTCTTGAGCTTGGCCAGATGCCTTTCTTTTTCATCTGGGTAGTCATCAAGTGTCATAAGACTTGAGGGATGAGCTACTTGATGATCCTCAAGTGGGGCCCTTCTGCCAGGAGGCTTCAAAGCGAATTTCTTTGCATATTTTGGAGTCACAAACCTGTACTCCTTCCACTCCTTTGCCCATCTGCGTTCAATTTTCTGCAGCCTAATCTTTCTTTTAGGCATAGTCTCAGGTTCATCATCAGGCGTGCAATAATCCAGGTATATGTCATCAGGAATGTCAACAGCTGTGTTCTTCTCCAGTTTCTTTCCTCCCTTCTGTTTCCTTTCTTCCTCCATTTTCTTCAGACGAGGAACTTTCTGAGGATTTTGAACTCTTGAGGATTCTGATGAGCCTTGAAGAGTTTCTTCCAGAAACGCTGCAAATGAGTTAATGTGATGAGAACCGAGAGATTCATCAGCTGACATGTGTGTACCTGTGAACAGAGTATAGTTGCGAGGAATTTGGAGAGGTCATATGCGTTCTCAGATTTGAAGAAAATGAGAAAGTTTGACAGTTTGAGGAATATAACCAGTGGTTGAGGAATTTGCTTAAGCATTCTGTTCTTGGGTTCCAGAGTTGTACAGATCCGAAAATTCGCACAATTGAGGAATCTCGTGAAAAATCTTAGATGCTTAGCTAGTTCATCAATGATTGTGGTGATGGATAGTGTTTGAGGAATCATGTGCGCATCGTATCTTGAGGAAAAACAGATTTCACATGGGAGAGGTAAAATTTCAGATCTAATCTGTTGTAAAAATGGGATATAATTACCCTGGAAGGTGCGAACGAAGAACACAAAAAGGTGGTGTTGGAGAGGCTCTTCGGTCAAGTGTCCAATGCACCCTAACTTGGCAGCAGAGGACGTCTACGGCGGCGGCAGACGTAGATGTTCCGACTCCGGCGTGATCCTGGCGGCGAGAAGGTTGAGGCAGTGAAGCTCTTCCTTGCCGGCGACAAGACTACCAGCGGTGGCGCTAGGGTTCGGTGTGCTGTGGCAGGAGAGCGATGAGGCGAAGAAGATGATACCGAGGGGGATAAGGACATATTTATAGCCCGAAAGTTACTGTTTGTCGCGAAAGTTTCGGACCGAATAGCCCTTGCCTCTACGTCTCCGCAGGACACGTGTAGCTCCCGTACGATGCGGTGGAGATAGTGGAGATCGTGGCTATCCAATCATGGGAAGTGGGGGTTCAGTTACTGTTCCTTTGAAGAAAACAATTTTTCGAAGATTTGAGGATTTTCGTTACAAAATCATCAGCTGACAAGGATGCAGTGAGGATTTTGAACAAAGTTTCAAGTAGAACGCATATGAAGAATTGAATAGACTGGATAAGTATAGCATAGAGGGAAAATAGGGTCCGATCACATTCACTTAGCAGAAACATCAACTTGAAGAAATAGCAATAAGTGAATGTTGTTGAGGACTAGAAATCACAGTCTACCTAGGCAAATGAAAGTCATCAAGTGTTTTTGAAGATTTTGCAATAGATCATCACAATGAAGAACAACTGTTTTGAAGAAAAATGCATTGTGAGGAATTTGATCATTTGAAGAAAATCAACTTGAGGAATTTCACATTGGGCTGTGGCGTTGCCCACCATATAAGAATGTTGATTACAGACGCCGCGTACAATTGTCGTAGGGCCCTGAGAATCAATTTCTTCGTTAATTTCTTCACATTCAGAGTGACTTTCTTCATTGGTTGAAGAAAATAGTTTCATCATGTGTTGCACATCTAAGTCATCAACTTTGCATAAGTGTTGGGATGTGTGCATGTTTTTACAAAACATTCGAAGACTCTAAGATATTTAGCTCACACCGTAACTTGCAAAACCTTTTCTCATCCAAGGGTTTAGTGAAGATATCAGCCAGTTGATCATCAGTCTTCACATGGTCGATGAGGATATTGCCCTTGAGGACATGGTCCCGAAGAAAATGATGACGAATCTGGATGTGCTTGGTCTTCGAGTGCTGTACTGGGTTATAGGCAATCTTGATAGCACTCTCATTGTCATAGTAGAGAGGCACATTCTTCATGTTGATGCCGTAGTCCTTGAGGGTTTGCTTCATCCATAGTAATTGAGCACAGCAAGAACCAGCAGCAATGTACTCAGCTTCGGCAGTGGAGAGTAATACGCAGTTCTGCTTCTTTGAGGACCAGCAAACCAGTGATCTTCCGAGGAAATGGCATGTGCCAGAAGTTGACTTGCGATCCACACGGTCACCAGCATAGTCTGAATCAGAATACCCTACCAGATGAAGATTGGAGCCCTTGGGATACCATAATCCTAGTGTTGGTGTGTGAGCTAGGTACCGAAGAATATGTTTCACAGCCTTATGGTGTGATTCCTTCGGTTTTGCTTGAAAACGTGCACACATGCAAACGCTAAGCATTATGTCTGGCCTAGATGCACATAGATACAATAAAGAGCCAATCATAGAACGGTATACCTGCTGATCGAAATCTTTACCATTTTCATCAGTGCCGAGGTGACCGTTGGTAGGCATTGGAGTCTTGGCACCTTTGCATTCATGCATGTCGAATTTCCTCAGAACATCCTTGAGGTATTTCTCCTGTGATATGAAGATTCCATTGCTTTGTTGACGAGTTTGAAGACCTAAGAAGAATTTCAGCTCCCCCATCATAGACATCTGATATTCTTCACTCATTATATAGGCAAATTCATCACTGTATCTTTTGTCAGTACAACCAAATATGATATCATCAACATATATTTGACATACAAACAGTTCATTATCATAAGATTTTGTGAAAAGAGTTGGATCGAGTGAACCAGGTTTGAAGCCTTTCTTCATGAGGAATTCCTTCAATGTATCATACCATGCCCGAGGGGTTTGCTTGAGGCCATACAGAGCCTTTTTGAGTCTGAAGACTTTGTCTGGATTCTTTGGATCCTCAAAACCTGGGGGCTGAGCAACATATACTTCTTCCTCAAGCTTACCATTGAGGAATGCACTTTTCACATCCATTTGATATAAGATGATGTTATGATGATTAGCATAAGCAAGTAGAATTCGAATAGCTTCAAGTCTAGCAGCCGGTGCAAAAGTTTCATCGAAATCTATTCCTTCAACCTGGGTGTAGCCTTGGGCTACAAGTCGTGCCTTGTTCCTCACCACTTGACCGTCCTCATCTTGCTTGTTTCGGAAAATCCACTTGGTGCCGATGATGTTATGCTTGCGAGGATCTGGTCGCTTGACGAGCTCCCATACGTCATTCACCTTGAATTGAAGAAGTTCGTCTTGCATGGCTTGGATCCACTCCGGTTCCAGAAAAGCCTCAGCTACTTTTGCGGGTTCTGTGATGGATACAAAAGAAAAATGCCCACAAAAGTTAACTAAGTGTGAAGCTTTTGAGCGAGTGAGAGGACCTGGCGCGTTGATGTCGTTGAGGATTTTGTCAAGTTCTACTTCATTTGCAATCCTCGGATGAGCTGGTTGAGGATTTTGTCTGGGCTGAGGAAGTGGTGCTGTAGCAATTTCCTCAGGAGCATCTTCTTGACTTTCATCAGCGATGGGGATTGTTTCTTCACCAATTTCCTCAGTGGGGACAATGTCTTCAGTAGGCTTAAGCTTTATTGCTTCCTCAGGAGACAACTTATCTGGATCAGAAGGCAATTGCTCTCTTTGCGAGCCATTAGTTTCATCGAACCGCACATCTACAGTCTCAACAACTTTGTTGTGATAGTTGTTGAAGACTCTGTAGGTGTGCGAGTCCTTTCCATAACCGAGCATAAAACCTTCATGTGCCTTAGGTGCAAATTTTGAGCTATGATGACTTTGAAATAACTTACATTGGGTTTCTTGTCAGTGAGGAGTTCATATGAGGTTTTCTTGAGGAATTTGTGAAGATATACCCTGTTGATGATATGACATGCAGTGTTGATTGCTTCAGGCCAGAAGCGACGAGGAGTGTGATATTCTTCAAGCATAGTTCTTGCCATTTCAACCAGAGTCCTCTTCTTTCTTTCGACGACACCATTCTGCTGAGGAGTATAAGGAGCAGACAATTCGTGAGTAATACCAAGTTCATCAAGACCAGTGTTTTTGAACTTGGTTCCATTATCACTCCTTATATGTTTGATCTTGATGCCAAAGTTCGTCGAGGCCCTTGAAGAAAATCGTTTGAAGATTTCCTGCAGTTCAGTTTTATACACTATGATATGCACCCAAGTGTATCTGGAATAATCATCAACTATGACAAAGCCATATAGAGATGCTGCATTGGTTAGTGTTGCATAGTGTGTAGGTCCAAATAAATCCATATGAAGCAATTCAAATGGACGTGTAGTGGTCATGATGGTTTTGGAGGGATGCTTGGATCTGGTCATTTTCCCAGATTCACAAGCACCGCAGAGATGATCCTTGAGAAATTTGACTGATTCGATGCCAATGACATGCTTCTTCTTTGCAAGTGTGTGCAAATTCCTCATGCCTGCATGACCTAGTCTCCGGTGCCACAACCATCCTTCTGAGGTTTTTGCTAGTAAGCAAGTGGCTGGTTGAGGACCTGTAGAGAAGTCAACAATGTACAAATCCCCTCTTCTTACACCTTCGAAGACTTTGGATCTGTCAGATTCCATGATGACTACACATCTATATCTACCAAAGATAACAATCATGTCAAGATCACAAAGCATCGAGACTGACATGAGATTAAAACCAAGGGATTCAACAAGCATCACTTTGTCCATATGCCTATCCTTGGAGATAGCTACTTTGCCAAGTCCCAATACCTTGCTTTTACCTTTATCAGCATATGTGATTTGCTTCAGAGGTGATGGAGTTAGTGGCATATTCATCAGTAGACTTTTATCACCAGTCATGTGATGTGTGCAGCCACTATCGAGAACCCACTCAGTATTTTTGGGTTTGTCATCCTGCAGATGAATTAGTACAGCTTACCATCTCATATGCTTCAAGTTTGAAGAATATGATACTAATTTCATCATAACAGAAATGTAAGGACGTGTGAAATATTTCTATTTCATCAATCATTAGCTTGCGTCCTATCAAGCATTTCCTCAGGTCTCCAGCAAATTCTTCAGATGATGATATTCATCTGGAGACCTGACTTGCAGAAGTGATTAGTTTGATTTCTTCACCACCCACAACTGAAGGGGTGGCAAAGCATTCATCATCCTGCGAGCACCATATGAGAAAGGTGGCATTGAAGCTAATGCACTTCTCTTAACAGTAGGGGGGTTAAAGTACTCATATGAGTATGCAGAGAACTGGTTTGAGGATTTATGAACATAATGACTTGAAGAATAGAGCTCATAATCATATTCCTTGTAGTTTCCCTGCATGTTAGACACATAAGCACGGGTATGAGCATAATTTTGACCAGTTGAGGATTTTGATCCTCTTGAAGACTTTGGTCCTCCTGAGGAATTTGATCTGGGGTTCAGATTCTTCAGAGGTGATGTCATGAGGACATTTACTTGAAGATTTTCAAGACAACTTTTGGGAACCCAGATTTTCCTCAGAGGAGGGCCATTCCTGCAGTTAGTTCCAACATATCGAGCAAATACTTCCCCAGATTGATCTTTGAACAGTTTATAGTTGGAATCAAATGACTCATCCGAGGAATAGGATAATTCACATGAGAAGCCAGTTAGATTAGATGGATCAAAAGGAGGCCCAGTAGCAGCAACCCATGAGGTTTTGGGATACTGCTCAGGTTTCCAATAAGATCCATCAGCATTCAATTTCCTCTCAAAGGCAATTCCTTCTATCCTCGGGTTCCTGTTCAAGATCTGCTTTTTGAGCACATCACAAAGGATTTGATGTCCTTTGAGGCTTTTGTACATGCCTGTTACGTACAATTCCTTCAACCCTGCATTTTCATCAGTGACATTTGTGTTTTCCTCAAGTGAGGAAATAGACACAACAGGTGCAGTTGAAGTATTTGTAGCAGTGGTAGCATTTGAAGATTCTGGTGAAGAATTAGCAGTTTCACGATCAATGCATTTAAGACATGGAGGAATAAATTCAACTTGACTAGCGCTGATTTGTTGAGCTAGTAATGAATCATTTTCCATATGAAGATCATCATAAGACATCCTCAGCTTCTCAAGATCAAGCTTCCTTTGAAGAAATTCGTAGGAAAGCTTCTCATGATCAGTGAGGAGTGTATCATAATGATCCTGAAGAATATCAAATCTAGACTGAAGATTTTTCATGTCATCAGCGAGGATTTGATTAAGATTCATTTCATCATTCAACAGATCATCACTTTTGTCTAGTAGTTTTTGAAGCTTTTCCAGAGCAGTTTGTTGTTTAGTGGCAATGATGGCAAGTTTACTGTAACTAGGTTTTTTGTAATCATCATGTTCACAGTCACTTGAATCAGATGAGGAGGCATTATGTGATACCTTTGAACCTTTTGCCATGAAGCAATAGGTTGGAGCGAAGTCATCAGCATAGTCATCAGTATGGATGGTGCACTCATTTTCTTCAAGATTGAAGATTGACTTGCTGACGAAATTGGCTGCTAGTGCAAGACTAGCCTGTCCAGATTCTGAATCTTCTCCAGAGCCTTCTTCATCATCACATTCTTCTGATTCTGCCTCGGAATCCATTTCCTTGCCAATAAGTGCCCGAGCCTTTCTGAAGCTAGTCTTCTTGTGTGAGGAGGACTTTGAAGATGAGGATTTTGAAGATTTCTTCTTCTTCTTTGAGTCATCAGAACTGTCATCCTTGTATTTCTTCTTCTTTGATTCCTTTCCCCAGCGAGGACAATCAGCAATGTAATGACCTGATTTCTTGCACTTGTGACAGGTCCGTTTCTTGTAGTCCTCAGATGCATATTCTGATTTCCTCATGTCTCTTCTTGATGATTTACCGAACTGGCCTCGTCGTGTAAATCTCTGGAATTTCCTCACTAGCATTGCAAGTTCCTGACCAAATTCTTCAGGGTCACAGCTGCTGTCATCTGTGTCTTCTTCTTCAGATGAGGAAATTGCTCTTGCCTTCAGTGCACGTGGTCTGGAATAACTTTGTCCATATATCTCTCTCTTTTCTTCTAGCTGGAATTCATGAGTATTTAGCCTTTCGAGGATATCAGCAGGATCTAACATCTTGTAGTCTGGTCTTTCTTGTATCATCAGAACTAAAGTGTCAAATGAAGAATCCAAAGATCTCAGCAGTTTCTTCACAACTTCGTGATCAGTGATGTCTCGAGCTCCCAGTGCTTGCAGTTCATTTGATATGTCAGTGAGGCGATCAAAGGTGTCTTGGCATCTTTCATTGTCATGTCTCTTGAAGCGATTGAAGAGATTGCGAAGAATATCAACACGAGAGTCGCGTTGGGTTGATACTCCTTCATTTACCTTGCACAGTCTCTCCCAGATCAGTGTTGCAGAGCCTAAGGCACTTACTCTTCCAAACTGGCCAGGGCTCAGATGACCATAGATGATGTTCTTCGCTTGAGAATCGAGTTGCTTGAATTTCTTCACATCAGCTGCAGTGACACTAGCCGAAATGATGGGGACACCATTTTCCACAATATATCAGAGATAATTGTCTATAGCTTGTAGATGCATTTGCATTTTGTTCTTCCAGAAGGGAAAATTCTTTCCCTCGTAGGTAGGACATGCTGCAGTCACCTTAAACATGCCTGCAGTCGACATAACTAAAACTCCAGGTGGTTAAACCAAAATCACATAGAACAAGGGAGTACCTTGCTCTGATACCAATTGAAAGTGCGTTATATCTACTAGAGGGGGGGGGGTGAATAGGAGATTTTTAGAATTTCATTACTGAGGAAATTCCTTTTGAGGAAATTCCTCACTGATGACTAACTTACAGCGGAAACAATTAAGGATCAGTCGTGCAATCGTTCACGACAGCAGTATTGCAGAGTGAAGATTATGAAAACAGATTGCACAGTAAGCAGGCACGCAGAATACAGATGATGATTGACTCAAGTGAAGAATTTGGGGTTGAGGAAATTCAGAGAAAGTCTTCAGCAAATTCTTCAAACAGTCACAGTGAAAGTCATCAACACATAATACAGAGAAAGTAAAGAGTTGAGGAATTAGAACCCGATTCTTGGTGAAGACTGTTGTTGATGACCCAGTTCCAACTGCTGTGACAGTTGTACATCTGGTTTGGAGCGGCTTGGTATTGAAACCAAAGGACACCCAGTCCCGGGACACACAGTCCCTACCGTATTCTCCTTGAGCTAAGGACACACAGTCCTCGCCCAACACTCGTGGTAAGTCTTCAGGGCAGACTTCCAAACCCTCACAAACTCGGTCACCCGGCGATCCACAATTGACTGCTGGATTGCTCTAGACCATGACGCCTAACCGTCTGGAGGATGCACAGTCCTCAAAGGTAAAAGGCTTCAGTCCCACACAGGAACAACTTCTTCAGTGATGCTCAATCACTAGTTTTGGTTTGTTGTTTCGGTGGGTGGTGTATTTCCTCACTGATGATTTACTCTCGAAAGCTCTGAGGAATTTGGGTTGCTCTCATGACAAGTGTCGGTTTCTAACGGAGCAGCCAACCAGCTAGTGGTTGTGGGGGGCGGCTATTTATAGCCTGGGAGCATCCCGACATGATTTGACATTAATGCCCTTAAACAATATGACCGTTGGAGTGGATAAGATCAGTGACTTGGCATGGCTTATCGAAACGGTCGGGACCCTCAACTGTGAGAGTCCTCATGTCACTCATTTTCCTCACTTGAGGCTTTTGGTAGGTTTTGGCTTGGGTTGAGCATCATGAGGAAATCCATTCCATAGTGTTACTTTGACCCCCTTTAACAGTACGGTGTTCCTATTCATCAAATGCGAAGAAAGTAAAATAGAAAACGTAAATCTTCATGCTTCAATTTCTTCAGAACGATTTTCTTCAGGAACCACCGATCTTCTCAATATCAATATCTTCATGAGGAATATCAATTTCATCGCAGATTCTTCGCGATTTATTTCTTCAGCTTCAGACCAATTTCTTCAACTGAAGACATATATTTTTAGGGGTCGATATTCTTCAAATATCTCAAACTCCTCAATGACTTATAGATCCTGTGTACACTCATAAACACATTAGATACTTAACCTATAAGTCTTCGAACCACCAAAATCACTAAGGGGCACTAGATGCACTTACAATCTCCCCCTTTTTGGTGGTTGATGACAATTAGGTTAAGTCTTCAACAGGGAATAAAAAATGTGAAGTGTAAATACTTAATTGAGGAATTTGAAGACAAGATTCACAGAGACTCCCCCTGAAGATGTGCATACCTTGAGGATTTTGCTTTTATAGCATTTGCACATTGATGATTTATATCATGGAGATCTCCCCCTGAATCTTGTAAATCATGCATACATATAACATATCATATGAAGAAAATGAAGATGCATGATAGCTCCTCGTGACGCCCGGGATGTCATCCGGGACTCCAAAAAACTTCCTCTTACCAACACACATAACTCAATAATACCGAAACGTCACCGAACCTTAAGTGTGCAGATCGTGCGGGTTCGAGAACTATGTAGACATGACTTGAGACATTCTCCGGTCAATAACCAATAGCAGGACTTGGATTTCCATATTGGATCCTACATATTCTATGAAGAACTTTATCGGTTGAACCTCTATGTCAAGGATTCCGTTAATCCCATATGTCGTTCCCTTTGTCTTTCGGTATGTTACTTGCCCGAGATTTGATCGTTGGTATCTCCGTACCTAGTTCAATCTCGTTACCGACAAGTCTTTTTACTCGTTCCGTAATACAAGATCCCGTGACCAATTGCTTAGTTACATTGCTTGCAAGGCTTATTGTGATGTTGTATTACCGAGTGGGCCCCGAGATAGCTCTCCGTCATACAGAGTGACAAATCCAGTCTCGATTCACGCCAACCCAACAGACACCTTCGGAATACCTGTACAGCACCGTTATAGTCACCCAGTTATGTTGCGACGTTTTATACACACAAGGTATTCGCCTGATGTCCAGGAGTTGCATGATCTCATGGTCATAGGAACATATATATTGACATGCAGAAAACAGTAGCAATAAACTCACACGATCATATGCTACGTTCATAGTTTGGGTCTTGTCCATCACATCATTCTCCTAATGATGTGATCCCGTTATCAAGTGACAACACTTGTCTATGGCCAAGAAACCTTGACCATCTTTTATTAACGAGTTAGTCAACTAGAGGTAGGGCCGGGCCTACATGTGTGCAAATTGTGCGACCCGCACAGGGCCCATAAATTTTGGGGTCCCTAAATTTTATATAGCCCTATGTATAGTTGTTCCTAGCCTAGAAAAGGTACAGCCACGCACGACACTGTGCCACGCGTGCATTTGGTGAGTCAAGGCATCGAGTGTCCGCGGGCCGCTGCTTGACCGAAAACGGAATCGTCGCATTCGTCAAAAAAGACACTGGCGTTGCTACACCTTACATGAATCTTGCCGCCAACGGCGGGCGAGAAGGGGTCTCGGCGACTCCGACAACAATTTCTCTCCTCTCGCCAAAACAAAATCAATTGCATCTAGGCTCTAGTGTGCCAGCAATGAGCAACACGGCGACAGGTCATCTGTTCGTGTCGCCAAAACATGTACTCTGTTGATGGCTAATGCTCATTTCTAATTAACTTCGGATCCCACTTCTAATTTCTTTTGGCAAGCAAGCATGTTTCACTACCGCATGGGCGTTCCATCATACGACAGTACAAGGTGTCAAGGACCTACTGCGCGAGCCCGCCGAAAGCCTAGATAGCTGACGCGGTTCGTCGGGATTCCTTTCGGCCACGGAGGAGGATACATCGTGAAGCCCTATATCTTTGTGCACCTTAAGCACCTCGAAGCCAATACGATGGGCCACTTGGATCCCCTCCTCCCGGTCAGCTCATCCTTGACATTTAGTCAGTTTTATTGATGACAGTACAAGTAGCACAATGGTTCGGTATTGTTGATGTCCAAAATTCATTCCTCTTGCTATGCAAATTCAGTTCATGTGCTGTCCTAATTTCAACTTTTAGTTGTCCAAAAATTAAGTGTATTTGGTGTCCAAATTTCAGTATTTTTTTGTCCAAAAATTCAGTGTATGTGCTGTCCAAATTTCAGTGTTTTGTTATCCAAAAATTCAGTGTTGGTGTTTTGCAGATTTCAGTGTTTTGTTATCCAAAAATTCAGTGTTGGTGTTATGCAGATTTCAGTGTATAGGCTATCTTAATTTTAGTTATACGCCATCCAAATTTCAGTGTACTTCCCATGCTATTTTACTGCCATCTATCAAATGCTTTGCTCCTTTTCATCAAGTGATTTCAGTGCACCAAGGTTGGCTTTAACCCTCTGTGCTCTTTTGGTTTCCTAGGCACCCACGAGTTGGCATTGTTGTAAGGATGAATTTGCTGATCTCGTAATCAATGGAACAAAAGGTACCGAGCATTTACTATCTCTACTGAAATACCACTATTTTTTTGTAAATTATAGAAGTAGTACTAATATGATTTGGGAAAATAATTGGGTCTCTCATTTAGTTTAGTCCACTTTTTTCCCTTTGTCGCTCCGCCACCAAAAGATAGGCCCCTTTTAAAATTTTGGCACAGGGCCCCGGATATTGTCGTCCCGACCGTGACTAGAGGCGTACTAGGGACAGTGTGTTGTCTATGTATCCACACATGTATTTGAGTTTCCATTCAATACAATTCTAGCATGGATAATAAACGATTATCATGAACAAGGAAATATAATAATAACCAATTTATTATTGCCTCTAGGGCATATTTCCAACATATATTTCACAACACGCTGTTTCCACGAGTTGGCAACAAGGACCAGGTCGACTCTTACCTGGTAGATATGCTTATCATGTGTCAGAAAGGGCAGACTCGCTCCTCTGGGCCACTAGATGTCTCTCACATCATGTGGAGCGAGCTTTACTCAGCAGTCTTAAACTGTAAGGTCCCAATCTACAACCCTTATCTGTTTTACCAGATCAAGAAGAAGTGGACCAAGGCCTTTCCAACTATTGAGTTACATGCTCCTATGTGGATTCACCATGAGCCTATCAAGCTGAGAGAGAAGGAAAAATGGGCCAACACCTCAACTACACATGCTGCTACCACTAGGGAGTCTGATGAGGATGAGGGTGCTGCTGAGGATGAGGTCGTTCTAGAGTCATGTGTGCCTTCCTCTGCCGAGCCATCTGGGCCAAGAAGCTCAAAGATAGGATGAAGACCTTGTTCTGCATGCAGGAGAAGGGGTACCACATGACGCATGTCGATCAGAAGGAGAGCCGTCAGCGCGACAAGCTAATCATGAGGAAGCTCGATGTGCAATCTCGAGTGGGTTTGAGCGTGACATCACCCCTGAGGCTGAGTGGATGCAAAAGAACAATGTGTAGTGGGCTGCGTTTGACAAGGACTCTGAGGAGGAGACCGAAGACGAGACAGATGAGGAGTATGTTCAGTAGTCTGATGGCTGAGTTCTCCCCAGTTCGAGCTACCACCTGTGTCATAGCTGTCCTCTCTGCCTTTTTGGTGTCCCGATGCCAAAGGGGGAGAGAGTGTAGGATTTGCGAGTTTTCTCATTTTCGTTGTTGCTTTATTTGTTGAACTTTAGTTGCTTCGCTGGTTGTCTTTCCTTTGTGGGTGAGACTATGAGACGTAATATTTTATCATATGGTGTGAGACATATGCTATCTGTTCTCTATCTTAATTGTCTCATTATTATCTAGTTTATTAGTAGCTTGTGAGTCTTATTATCTTGTGCCCTTATCTTCATGCTCACATGCTATGCCTTGCTTCCATGCATAATGTTTATTATAGTTGTTGCAAGGATTGCCTCGTCTATAAAATCTAGGGGCAGTGCTTCTCTTTGGTTGTGTACTGGGCAGTCCATATCTTGTCTCTAAAGTATGCACACATCCAGGGGGAGCCTATCTCTAGTTTGTAGATTTTGGGTTTGCATATGCTTTCTCTATATCCTTTTTGTGCAAATCCTATATTGTCATAAGTCCACCAAAAAGGGGGAGATTGTTAGCGCATATTTATCCCTAAGTGGTTTTAGTGATTGATGATAATGCTTGTGTGGACTAATCGTGTGCATTGAGCATTTCAGATAATTCATGACTAGGCACAATGTTGGCAATATGCTCTAGAGGCAATAATAAAGTGCTTATTATTACATTTCCTAGTTCATGATCATTGTCTATTATTCATGCTATAATTGTACTAACCGGAAACCATAAAACATGTGTGAATATATAGATCACAATGTGTCCCTAGTGAGCCTCCAGTTGTCTAGCTCGTTGATCAATAGTTGATTAAGGTTTCGTGATCGTGGACATTGGATGTCATTGATAACGGGATCACATCATTGGGGAATGATGTGATGGACAAGACCCAATCCTAAGCATAGCACTAGATTGTGTTGTTGGTCTGCTAAAGTTTTTCTAATGTCAAGTATCATTTCCTTAGACCATGAGATTGTGCAACTCCCAGATATCGTAGGAGTGCTTTGGGTGTATCAAACGTCACAACGTAACTAGGTGATTATAAATGTGCACTACAGGTATCTCCGAAAGTATCTGTTGGGTTGTACAAATCGAGACTGGGATTTGTCACTCCGTGTGACAGAAGGGTATCTTTGGGCCCACTCGGTAATCCATCATCATAATGAGTCAATGTGACTAAGGAGTTAGTCACGGGATGATGTGTTACGAAACGAGATTGAACAAGGTATAAGGATACAGACGATCAAATCTCGGGCAAGTATCATACCGGTAGACAAAGGGAATTGCATACGGGATTGATCGAATCCCCGACATCGTGGTCATCCAATGAGATCATCGTGGAACATGTGGGAATCAACATGGATATCCAGACCCCGCTAGTGGTTATTGACCGGAGAGGTGTCTCGGTCATGTCTGCATGCTTCCCGAACCCGTAGGGTCTACACACTTAAGGTTCGATGATGCTAGGGTTATATGGGAATAGTGTACGTGGTTACCGAAGGTTGTTTGGAGTTCCGGATGAGATCCTGGATCTCACGGGGAGTTCTAGAATTGTCTGGAGGTAAATATTCATATATAGGAACTGAGGATTTGATCGCCGAAAGTATTTCGGGGGACACCGATAATGTACCGGGACCACCGGAAGGGTTCGCGGGGTCCACCGGGAAGGGCCACCAGCCCCAAAGTGCTACATGAGACAAAAGTGGATGGGAACCAGCCCCTAGGTGGGCTGGTGCACCACCACTAAGGGGCCAAGGCGCAGAAGGGGTGGAGAGGGGCAAAACCCTAGGCGTGGAGGGGCACCTTTGGGCCCAAGGCCCACCCTAGGGCACCTCCTCCACCCTTGGCTGCCGCCCCTTGCCCTAGATGGGCTGTCGCACCCCTTAGGGTGGGAAACCCTAAGGGTGGGCACCCTCCTCCCTCTCCTCCTATAAATTGTGGTGGGTTTGGGGCTGATTTGAGACACAATCTCTCTCTCTCTCTCTCTCTCTCCCGGTGCAGCCCTACTACTCCTCCTTCTCCTCCGTAGTGCTTGGTGAAGCCCTGTCGAAGTACCACACAGCTCCACCATCACGACGCTGTCGTGTTGCCGGAGCTCTCCCTCAACCTATCCCCCCTCCTTGCTGGATCAAGGCGTTGGAGATGTCACCGGGCTGCACGTGTGTTGAACGCGGAGGCACCGTCGTTCGGTGCATAGATCGGAATCCACCACGTTCTGAATCGTTGCGAGTACGACTCCATCAACCGCGTTCTAGCAACACTTTCGCTTAGCGATCTTCAAAGGTATGAAGATGCTCTACCCCTTTGCTCGTTGCTGGTTTTTCCATAGATAGATCCTTGTGAAGCGTAGGAAAATTTTGAAATTAGTACGTTCCCCAACAGTGGCATCTGAGCCAAGGTTCTATGCGTAGATTCTATGCACGAGTAGAACACAAAAGTTGGTGGCGCTCATTTTGTCAATTTCTTGTTGTTACTAGTCTTATCTTGATTCGATGGCATCATGGGATGAAGTGGCCCGGACCGAATTTACACGTACTCTTATGTGAGACTGGTTCCACCGACCGACATGCACTTGTTGCATAAGGTGGCTAGCGGGTGACTGTCTCTCCCACTTTAGTCGGATCGGATTTGATGAAGAGGGTCCTTATGAAGGGTAAATAGCATTGGCATATCAACATTGTGGTTGTCACGTAGGTAAGAAGTGTTCTTGCTAGAAACCCTAACCAGCCACGTAAAACTTGCAACAACAATTAGAGGACGTCTAACTTGTTTTTGCAGGGTATGCTATGTGATGTGATATGGCCAAAAGGATGTGATGTTACATATGTGATGTATGAGATTGATCATGTTCTTGTAACAGGATTCACGACTTGCATGTCGATGAGTAAGACAACTGGCAGGAGCCATAGGAGTTGTCTTAATTTATTGTATGAGATGCAAATGCCATGTGGTTACTTTACTTTATTGCTAAATGTTAGCTATAGTAGTAGAAGTAATACTTGGCGTGACGACTTCACGGAGACACAATGATGGAGATCATGATGATGGAGATCATGGTGCCATGCCGGTGACAATGATGATCATGGTGCCCCGAAGATGGAGATCAAAGGAGCAAAATGATATTGGCCATATCATGCAACTATATGATTGCATGTGATGTTTATCATGTTTTTCATCTTATTGCTTAGAACGATGGTAGCAAACATAAGATGATCCCTCATTAAAATTTCGAGATATGTATTCCCCTAAGTGTGCATCGTTGTGAACGATCGTTTTGTTGAACCACCACGTGATGATTGGGTGTGATAGATTCTAACGTTCGCATACAACGGGTGTAAGCCAGTTTACACACGTAAAACACTTAGGTTGACTCGACGAGCCTAGCATGTACAAACATGGCTTCAAATACGGGAGACCAAAAGGTCGAACATGAGTCGTATGCTTGATACGATAAGCATGGAGATGCTCACCATTGATGACTAGTCCGTCTCACGTGATGACCGGACACGGGATAGTCGATGTGGATCATGTATCACTTGGATGACGAGAGAGATGTCTATCTAAGTGGGAGTTCAATAGTAATTTGATTAGATGAACTTAATTATCACGATCTTACTCTAAAATTGTCTTTACAAATATTGTAGATCCAATGGCCAACAGAAATGTCTCATTCAACTTCAACGCGTTCCTAGAGAAAACCAAGCTGAAAGATGATGGGAGCAACTATGCAGATTGGGCTCGTAACTTAATGCTCATCCTCACTGCTTCCAAGAAGGCATATGTACTTAATGTACCGCTAGGTGATCCTCCCGTTCCTGCGGCAACCCAGGATGTGAGGAACGCCTGGCAGTCGCGGAGTGATGACTACTCTTTGGTTCAGTGCGGCATGCTTTACAGTTTAGAACCGGGGCTCCAAAGGCGTTTTGAGCAACACCGAGCATATGAGATGTTCGAGGAGTTGAAACTTGTTTTTCATGCTCATGCCGGGGTCGAGAGATATGAAGTCTCTGACAAGTTCTTTAGCTATAACATGGAGGAGAATAGTTGTCAGTGAGCACATACTCAGAATGTGTGGGTTGCACAACCGCTTGACTCAACTGGGAGTTGAACTTCCGGATGATGAGTTCACTGACAGAATCCTCCAGTCGCTTCCACCTAGCTATAAAGGCTTTGTGATGAACTACAACATGCAAGGGATGGAGAAAACCATTCCAGAGTTGTATTCAATGCAAAAATCTGCTGAGGTAGAAATCAAGAAAGAACATCAAGTGTTGATGGTGAATAGGACCACCAGTTTCAAGAAAGGAAAATGTAAGAAGAACTTCAAGAAATACGACAAAGCAGTTGCCGCGCCCGGTAAACTAGTTGCTGGGAAGAAGCCAAAGAAAGGACCTAAGTCTGTGACTAAGTGCTATTACTGCAAGGGAACCAGTCACTAGAAGCGGAATTGCCCCAAGTTCTTAGCGGATAAGAAGGCCGGTGACACGTCTCCAACGTATCTATAATTTTTGATTGTTCCATGCTATTATATTATCAACTTGGGATGTCTTATATGCATTTATATGTCATTTTTGGGACTAATCTATTAACTCAGTGCCTAGTGCCAGTTTCTGTTTTTTCCGTGTTTTTGACCTTTTTCAGAAAAGAATATTAAACAGAGTCCAAACGGAATAAAACCTGCGGGATGATTTTTCCATAACAAAAGATACGCAGAAGACTTGAGAACCAAGGCAGGAGGCCTCGTGGGAGGTCACGAGGCCCCTAGGCACACCCTAGGGGGGGCACCTAGCAGGCTCGTGGGCCCCCCTTGCCTCCTCTGCCCTACCTCTTTCGCCTATAAATTCCCAAAAATCCCGAAACCTCCAAAGAGAGCTACGAAAATACTTTTCCGCTGCCGCAAGCTTCTATCTCTGTGAGATCCCATCTAGGGACCGTTCTGGTGCCCTGCCGGAGGGGGATTCAGACACGGAGGGCTTCTTCATCAACACCATTGCCTCTCCGATGATGCGTGAGTAGTTCACCACAGACCTTCGGGTCCATAGCTAGTAGCTAGATGGCTTCTTCTCTCTCTTGGATCTTCAGTACAAAGTTCTCCATGATCTTCATGGATATCTATCCGATGTAACTTTCTTTTGCAGTGTGTTTGTCGAGATTCGATAATTGTGGATTTATGATCAGGTTATCTATGAATATTATTTGAGTCTCCTGTGATTTCTTATATGCATGATTTCGTATCCTTGTAATTTTCTTCGAGTTATGGGTTTCGTTTGGCCAACTTGATCTATAATTCTTGCAATGGGAGAAGTGCTTGGTTTTGGGTTCATACCGTGCGGTGTCCTCACCTAGTGACAGAAGGGGTAGCGAGGCACACATCGTGTTGTTGCCATCAAGGGTGAAAAGATGGGGTTTATATCATATTGCATGAATTTATCCCTCTATATCATGTCATCTTGCTTAAGGCGTTACTCCGTTTGTTATGAAGTTAATACACTAAATGCATGTTGGATAGCGGTCGATGTGTGGAGTAATAGTAGTAGATGCAGACAGTATCGGTCTACTTGTCTCGGACGTGATGCCTATATGTTTGATCATTGCCTTAGATATCGTCATGACTTTGCGCGATTCTATCAATTGCTCGACAGTAATTCGTTCACCCACCGTAATACTTGCTATCATGAGAGAAGCCTCTAGTGAACACTATGGCCCCCGGGTCTATTTTACACATCATATATTCAGATCTACATACAAAAGTACCTTGCTGCTCTTTTACTTATTTACCTTTCATCTCTGTCAGATCTCACCTTGCAAGTAATCGTGAAGGGATTGACACCTTGCAAGTAATCGTGAAGGGATTTACACATCATATATTAAGATCTCACCTTTATCGCGTTGGGTGCAAGTTTGTTTGTTTTTGCGCAGGTACATTGGTGCCTCATCTTGATACTCCTACTGGATTGATACCCTGGTTCTCAAACTGAGGGAAATACTTATTGGTACTTTGCTGCATCACCCTTTCCTCTTCAAGGGAAAAACCAACGCAAGCTCAAGAAGTAGCAGCCGGCAACGTCAAAGGTATATGTGTTATACTTGTTATTGATGTGTACCTTACTAGCGCTCGTAGTAGCTCCTGGGTATTTGATATCGGTGTTGTTGCTCACATTTGCAACTCTAAGCAGGAACTGCGGAACAAGCGTAGGCTGGCTAAGGACGAGGTGACGATGCGCGTTAGGAATGGTTCCAAGGTTGATGTGATCGTCGTCGGCACGCTACCTCTACATCTACCTTCGGGGTTAGTTTGAAACCTTAATAATTGTTATTTAGTACCAGCTTTGAGCATGAACATTGTATCAAGATCTCGCTTGATGCAAGATGGCTACTCATTTAAATCCGGGAATAATGGTTGTTCTATTTATATGAGTGGTATGTTTTATGTCATGCCCCGCTGGTCAATGGTTTATTCCTGATGAATCTCGATCGTGATGTTACACATATTCATAGTGTGAGTACCAAAAGATGTAAGGTTGATAATGGTAGTCCCACATACTTGTGGCACTGCCGCCTTGGTCATATAGGTGTAAAGCGCATGAATAAACTCCATACAGGTGGACTTTTGGAGTCACTCGATTTTGAATCATTTGAAACATGCGAACCGTGCCTCATTGGCAAGATGACCAAGACTCAGTTCTCCGGAACAATGGAGCGAGCAACCAACTTGTTGGAAATAATACATACCGATGTATGCGGTCCAATGAGCGTTGAAGCTCGCGGTGGCTATCGTTATGTTCTCACCCTCACTGATCATTTAAGTAGATATGGGTATGTCTACTTAATGAAGCACAAGTCTGAAACCTTTGAAAGGTTCAAGCAATTTTAGAGTGAGGTGGATAATCAATGTGACAAGAAAACAAAGTTTCTACGATCTGATCGTGGAAGACAATATTTGAGTAATGAGTTTGGCACCCACCTAAGGAAATGTGGAATTGTTTCACAACTCACGCCGCCTGGCACACGACAGCGTAACGGTGTGTCTGAACGTCGTAATCGCACTCTATTGGATATGGTGCGATCTATGATGTCTCTTACCAATTTACCGCTATCATTCTGGGGATATGCATTGGAAACTGCCGCATTCACTTTAAATAGGGCACCGTCTAAATCCGTTGAGATGACACCGTATGAATTATGGTTTGGCAATAAACCTAAGCTCTCGTTTTTTAAAGTTTGGGGCTGCGATGCTTATGTGAAGAAACTTCAACGAGAGAAGCTCGAATCCAAAGCGGAAAAATGCGTCTTCATAGGATACCTTAAGGAAACTATTGGGTACACCTTCTATCTTAGATTCGAAGGCAAGATCTTTGTTGCCAAGAACGGATCCTTTCTAGAGAAAGAGTTTCTCTCGAAAGAAGTAAGTGGGAGGAAAATAAAACTTGATGAGGTAATTGTACCTCCTCTCGGTTCGGAGAGTAGCGCAGCACAAGAAAATGTTTTTAAGGCGCGTGGACAGGCTAGAGAAGAAGTTAATGATGATGATCATGAAACTTTAGAGCAAGTTGCTATTGAACCTCGAAGGTCCACAAGGATACGTCCCGTACCAGAGTGGTACGACAACCCTCTCATGGAAATCATGTTGTTAGACAACAGTGAACCTTCGAACTATGAAGAAGCGATGGTGGGCCCGAATTCCAACAAATGGCTTGAGGCCATGAAATCCGAGATAGGATCCATGTATGAGAACAAAGCGTGGACTTTGGTGTACTTTCCCGATGATCGGCGAGCCATAGAAAATAAATGGATCTTCAAGAAGAAGACTGACGCGGATGGTAATGTGACCATCTATAAGGCTCGACTTGTCGCTAATGGTTATCGACAAGTTCAAGGGATTGACTATGATGGAACCTTCTCACCCGTAGATATGTTGAAGTCAGTCCGAATCATGTTAGAAATTGCTGCATTTTATGATTTTGAAATCTGGCAAATGGACGTCAAAACAACATTCCTGAACGGCTTTCTTAAAGAAGAATTTTATATGATACAACCAGAAGGTTTTGTCGATCCTAGCAATGCTAACAAGGTATGCAAGATCCAGCGCTGCATCTATGGGCTGGTGCAAGCATCTCGGAGTTGGAACATTCACTTTGATGAGGTGATCAAAGCGTTTTGGCTTGTACAGACTTATGGAGAAGCCTGTATTTACAAGAAAGTGAGTGGGAGCTCAGTAGCATTTCTCATATTATATGTGGATGCCATATTATTGATGGAAATGATATAGAACTATTTGAAAGCATAAAGGCCTATTTGAATAAGAGTTTTTCAATGAAGGACCTTGGAGAAGCTCCTTACATATCAGGCATCAAGATCTATAGAGATAGATCAAGACGCCTCATAGGTCTTTCACAAAGCACACACCTTGACAAGATATTGAAGAAGTTCAATATGGATAAGTCCAAGAAGGGGTTCTTTCCTGTATTACAAGGTGTGAGGTTGAGTACGACTCAACACTCGACCACGGTGGAAGATAGAGAAAAGATGAATGCCGTACCCTATGCTTCAGCCATAGGCTCTATCATGTATGCCATGCTGTGTACCAGACCTGATGTGAACCTTGCCATAAGTTCGGTAGGGAGGTACCAGAGTAATCCAGGAGTGGATCAATGGATAGCGGTCAAGAACATCCTTAAGTACCTGAAAAGGACTAAAGATATGTTTCTCGTTTATGGAGGTGCCGAAGAGCTCGTCGTAAAAGGTTACGTCGATGCTAGATTTAACACAGATCCGGATGACTTCAAGTCACAAACCGGATACGTGTATATTTTGAATAATGGGGCAGTTAGCTGGTGCAGTTGCAAGCAAAGCGTCATGGCAGCATCTACATGTGAAGAGGAGTACATAGCTGCTTCGGAAGCAGCACATGAAGGAGTCTAGATGAAGGGGTTCATCACTGACCTAGGAGTGATTCCAAGTGCGTCAGGCCCGATGACTCTGTTCTGTGACAACACCGGAGCTATTGCTATTGCAAAGGAGCCCAGGTTTCACAAGAATACCAAGCACATTAAGCGCCGCTTCAACTCCATTCGTGGATATATCCAGGATTTAGATATAGATATTTGTAAAGTACATACGGATCTGAATGTCGCAGATCCATTGACTAAACCTCTTCCACGAGCGAAACATGATCAGCACCAAAACTCTATGGGTGTTCGATTCATCACAATGTAACTAGATTATTGACTCTAGTGCAAGTGGGAGACTGTTGGAAACATGCCCTAGAGGCAATAATAAAGTGGTTATTATTATATTTCCTAGTTCATGATAATTGTCTATTATTCATGCTGTACTTGTATTAACCAGAAACCGTAATACATGTGTGAATATATAGATCACAAGGTGTCCCTAGTGAGCCTCTAGTCGTTGATCAATAGATGATTATGGTTTCGTGATCATGGACATTGGATGCCATTGATAAGGGAATCACATCATTGGGGAATGATGTGATGGACAAGATCCAATCCTAAGCATAGCACTAGATCATGTTGTTCGTCTGCTAAAGCTTTTCTAATGTCAATTATCATTTCCTTAGACCATGAGATTGTGCAACTCCCGGATACCGTAGGAGTTCTTTGGGTGTATAAAACGTCACAACATAACTGGGTGATTATAAAGGTGCATTACAGGTATCTCCGAAAGTGTTTGTTGGGTTGTACGAATCGAGACTGGGATTTGTCACACCGTGTGACGAAGAGGTATCTCTGGGCCCACTCGGCAATCCATCATCATAATGAGCTCAATGTGACTAAGGAGTTAGTCACGGGATGATGTGTTATGGAACGAGTAAAGAGACTTGCCGGTAACGAGATTGAACAAGGTATAGGGATACCGATGATCAAATCTCGGGCAAGTATCATACCGGCAGACAAAGGGAATTGCATACGGGATTGATCGAATCCCCGACATCGTGGTTCATATGATGAGATCACCGTGGAACATGTGGGAACCAACATGGATATCCAGACCCCGCTATTGGTTATTAACCGGAGAGGTGTCTCGGTCATGTCTGCATGCTTCCCGAACTCGTAGGGTCTACACACTTAAGGTTCGATTACGCTAGGGTTATATGGGAATAGTGTACTTGGTTACCGAAGGTTGTTCGGAGTCCCGGATGAGATCTCGGACATCATGAGGAGTTCCCAAATGGTCCGAAGGTAAAGATTCATATATAGGAAGTGAGGATTTGATCACTGGAAGTGCTTCGGGCGACACCCGTAATGTACCGGGACCACCAAAGGGTTCCACGGGTCCATCGGGAAGGGACACCAGCCCCAAAGTGCTACATGGGCCAAAATTGGATGGGAACCAGCCCCTAGGTGGGCTGGTGTGCCACCACTAAGGGCCCAAGGCGCTCAAGGGGTGGATAGGGGCAAAACCCTAGGCGTGGAGGGGCACCTTTGGGCCCAAGGCCCACCCTAGGGCGCCTCCTCCACCCTTGGCCGTTACCCATTCCCTAGATGGGCTGCCGCACCTCTTAGGGTGGGAAACCCTAAGGGTGGGCACCCTCCTCCCTCTCCTCCTATAAATTGTGGAGGGTTTGGGGCTGATTTGAGACACAATCTCTCTCTCTCTCTCTCTCTCTCTCTCAGCGCAGCCCTACTCCTCCTCGTACCCGTCCTTCGTAGTGCTTGGCGAAGCCGTGTCGGAGTACCACGCAGCTCCATTGTCACCACGCCGTCGTGCTGCCGGAGCTCTCCCTCAACCTCTCCTCCCTCCTTGCTGGATCAAGGCGTTGGAGACATCACCGGGCTGCACGTGTGTTGAACGCGGAGGCACCGTCGTTCGGTGCATAGATCAGAACCCAGCGCGATTTGAATAGATGCGAGTATGACTCCATCAACCGCGTTCTAGAAACACTTCCGCTTAGCGATCTTCAAAGGTATGAAGATGCTCTACCTCTTTGCTCGTTGCTGGTTTCTCCATATCTAGATCCTGTGAAGCATAGGAAATTTTTGAAATTACTATTTTCCCCAACACACAAGACAATTCGATGCCCCTCGGAATCTTTCGAAGACGGTTGCTTTCTACATTTCTCTTTGGTGGATTTGAGTCGTAGGAAAGCCGTACTATTAAGAGGGTGTCTGCATCGGAAAGGTTTGGGTGGAATCATCACCTACACATTTCTAGTGCACAACCTTTCCTTGCTACAATGGAGCTCCAACCTTGTTTTTCATGCATGTGCAAAAGGGCCAGCGGTAGTACCGCTCTAAGGGTGGTAGTAATGTTTTACTACCGCTCTATGAGCGGTACGACCGCCCTCGGGGCGGTAGTAGTTTTTTACTACCGCTTCGTCTGACTTTTTGCGCATCCTCTTTCTCCACAGTGGTAGGCATTTCTTACTACCATGGTTGGTGAGCTGCCGGGCGGTAGTACCGCTCTTAGGAGCGGTAGTACCGCTCCCAGAGCGGTAGTACCGCTCCCAGAGCGGTAGTACCGCTTGGCTAGTGTAGTTGGTGGGTGGGTAACGGTTGGATTGTACCCCCACTATATATAGGTGTATTCTTCCTCGAGAAGCTCACCTCTCACCTCCCCAAGCTCCATTTTTACTCCAAAAGCTTATTCTTGCCCGATATCTCTCCCTAGCCAATCAAACTTGTTGATTTTCTAGGGGTTGCTTGAGAGGGCTTTGATCTACACTTCCACTAAGAGATATTTGATCCCCCCCACTAATCCCTTGCGGATCTTGTTACTCTTGGGTGTTTGAGCACCCTAGATGGTTGAGGTCACCTCAGAGCCACATTCCATTGTGGTGAAGCTTCATGGTCTTGTTGGGAGCCTCCAAGCTTTGTGTGGAGATAGCCCCAACCTTGTTTGTAAAGGTCCGGTCGTCGCCTTCAAGGGTACCAATAGTGGAATCACGACATCTCGCATTGTGTTAGGGCGTGAGGAGAATACGGTGGCCCTAGTGGCTTCTTGGGGAGCATTGTGCCTCCACACCGCTCCAATGGAGACGTACTTCCTGTCAAAGGAAGGAACTTCAGTAACACATCGTCGTCTCCACTGTCGTGGATTTAAGCCTGACAATAGATGTGTAGGGTACGAAAGTAGAGGGCCCCTCTACGGTGGAGGTAACAACCCTACATCTCAGTGCTCTCAAGCTTTAGTGTCGAGTGGAATACTGCTGTTACAGAATGCGAACCCCTGTGCCAGAGGGGAGTCGTGGCTTATATAGAGTGCGCTGCCCCTCATAAGTGCCCAACCTTCAAGGGTGCAATAAGTGAGATTGAATGCATACGTTACATGTAACATATGCCATACATGACCTTAACTACAGTAGCCTAACGTCTAACCGTTAGCCTCGCTAGAATGGCTTCTAGTCTTCTATGTCGACTGGCTTCTGGTCATCACCGAGTGGAATCCAGTCGTCGAGTATTAGATAATCCTCCGAGTGGTTCTTTACCGAGTGGATCAGAGGTTGTCTTAATCCAGTCGGTAAGTATCTTGTGATTCTTAAGCTAATAATGAGGTGCCCTTGGGTAGGACTTATAGGTCAGGCCTATGACCCTACCCTAGGGCTATAACCCCATCATTATCCCCAGAATGGATCGAGGTTAGAGTGGTGAAGGTGCAACTGCAAATCTTGGTATAACACACTGAATTTGAATGCTCTTCAAAGTTTCACCGAATTGGATGTCGATTGCGATCTTCGTCATTCGCCTTGATCGATTGTGCTTGGTACAAAATATCTGAGTGGATTTGAAGATCCGAGTGAGCAAACGAAACGACGCGTCTGACAAGATCTTTTGATGTGATCAATCACCCTGTCGGTTCCGGATTTTCTGGGATTCGGAAATTTTGGTTGCCACACGTTACGTGGTGATGATATCATCATCATCAAGTGATCCTGTCGCCTCAATTCCTACGCCTCCTTCTCCGCCACGTATCTCGTAGTGGCCGACGCGAGGATAAGTTGAGGGCCCACTTGCCAGTGGCCCAGTCGGCTGGTTATAAAAGCATCCTGTGCTAGGGTTTTGAACAACATCGTCTTCTTCCTCTCGCCGGTCCTTCCTTCTCTTTAGCCACCAGCACAGACCAACACAATCAATCTCATCGCCGCCACCATGACGAAGAGACAAACTGGCAAGTTGGAGAAGGCGAAGAAGAAAGGGGTCGTTAAGCCGAAGAAGCAAACCCTGCCGCCGGGCTGGATCCAGGGGGATTTCCTCTCATCCACTGTGCGGAAGGAGGATCTCCTCAAACTCGTCGAGCACGACATGTTGGCGGACAAGTCCTGGAGGCTCCCTGGAGATGAGATCGAGCCCGGGTTGCGGGAGGGAGAACGGGTTCTCCTCCTGACCCATGTCGAAAGAGGTTTCTCTCTGCCGCCCCATCCTTTTATTTAGGGATTCTTGAACTTCTTTGGGGCGCAATTGCATCATTTTCCTCTGAATGCCATCGCACATCTTTCTTGCTTCATCACCTTGTGCAGTGTTTCTTGGGGTGTCCTCCTCACTGGGGACTCTTCAAATATATCTTCACCGTGCGATCTCAGTCGGTGAAAAAAGTTAATCCTACTGATGACAAGACTAATGTCATCCAGTTGTGTGGAGGTTTAGGGCTTCAGAAGAGAGCCAAAAGTAGTTATCCTGCCATGACCTTTCCTGAATTAGTTCATAACTGGCAAGCTACTTGGTTCTACTGTAATGATGTTGTTTGCCCAAACATGTCGAGTGGACTCCCTCCCTTTACTCTAGAGCGAACGAGTGCTCCGAGGACGTTAGCGTTGACAAAGGAGGAGAAAACTCAGGTTGATCCCTTGGTCAAAGCACTGATTGGTCTGGTCCGCAACGGAGTGACAGGAATGGATCTATTAGAGACCTTCCTGGGCAGACGGATCCAGCCTCTCCAGGCTCGGGACCACACCATGTGGCAT
Organism: Hordeum vulgare subsp. vulgare; assembly: GCF_904849725.1. Classification (NCBI taxonomy): domain Eukaryota; kingdom Viridiplantae; phylum Streptophyta; class Magnoliopsida; order Poales; family Poaceae; genus Hordeum; species Hordeum vulgare. Next base: position 318,712,464 of record NC_058519.1, on the reverse strand, counting down.
TACACCGGTCCTGAAGACTCCACTCCGTCTCATCCCGAGGAAGTGAGTGAAGACACAATAGCAAAGTGGATCCGTGGAATAGCAAGTCCTTGTGATAATCCGATGGGGGCGGAAAGGGTCCTGCCCTTCTCAACTGACAATCCACCGACAAACAAGGTTAGTTCTGCTCTCTTCAACACTGTTGCGTTCGAACCGAGTGCTTGTAATTTCCTTGTCGTCTGAGTTTGTGGATTGTATCTTGCAGGAGTGGACGAACTTGCATTCTCCGATCCCGAATGGAAACACACTCGACCTTGACGAGGGGAGCATGGAGGACAATGCGGAGAGCAAGGACTATGTCGACGACAGCGAAGAGACGAAGGAGGAGGAGTCGGAGGAGAGTGAGGAGGAAGATTCATCTCCTTCTCGCCCTGAGCCTCGGACCAAGCAGCGTCATGACCCCGCAGGCACTCTAAATAAACCTTTGGCGCCGAGTGGCAGGATTCCAAGCGCGTCACGGGATCGTCTGGAGAACTAGTGGAACAACCCGCAAAGGTGTCCAAGCCGAGCGGACCCAAGCCTCGGAAGGCCCAGCCTAGGATGAGGACTGCCGTTCCAGATGCCTCCGCGTAAGTGCGTGATCTTATACTCTTATCCGAGTGAACATTTTGGTTGCTGACGACCGTCTGAGATTGTCTTGACAGATCTGCCACTGATACGTCCATTTTGCATCATGCTTTTATGTTGATATTTATCGCTTTATGGGCTATTATTACACTTTACGGTACAATACATATGCCTTTTCTCTCTTATTTTATAAGGTTTACATGAAGAGGGAGAATGCGGGCAACTGGAATTCTGGTCTGAAAAAGGAGCAAATTTGAGATACCTATTCCGCTCAACTCCAAAAGCCGTGAAAATCAACGAGGAATTATTTTGGATTTTATAAAAAATACTGGGAGGAAGAAATACCGGAGGAGAGCCACCAGGAGGCCACAAGCCTGCGAGGCGCGGCCTACCCCCCTGGCCGCGCCTGGGTGGCTTGTGGGCCCCCTGTTGCCCCTCCGGCTCCCATCCTTTTCTATAAGGAGGGTTTCGTCCCAGAAAAAAAAATCAAGAGGAGGCTTTTGGGAGGAATCGCCGCCGCCACGAGGCGGAACTTGAGCAAAACCAATCTAGAGCTCCGGGAGGGCCGTCCTACCGGGGAAACTTCCCTCCCGCAGGGGGAAACTATCGCCATCGTCATCACCAACACTCCTCTCATCGGAGAGGACTCATCTCCATCAACATCTTCATCAGCACCATATCATCTCCAAACCCTAGTTCATCTCTTGTAACCAATCTCCGTCTCGCGACCCCGATTGGTACTTGTAAGGTTGCTAGTAGTGTTAATTACTCTTTGTAGTGGATGCTAGTTGGATTACTCGGTGGAAGATCATATGTTCAGATCCTTAATGCTATTCAGTACCTCTCTGGTCATGAATATAATTATGCTTTGTGAGTAGTCAATTTTGTTCCTGAGGATATGGGATAAGTCTTGCTATAAGTAGTCATGTGAATTTGGTATTCGTTCGATATTTTGATGCATTGTATGTTGTCTTCCCTCTAGTGGTGTTATGTGAACGTCGACTACATAACACTTCACCTTTATTTGGGCCTTGAGGAAGGCATTGGGAAGTAATACGTAGATGATGGGTTGCTAGAGTGACAGAAGCTTAAACCCTAGTTTATGCGTTGCTTCGTAAGGGGCTGATTTGGATCCACTAGTTTAATCCTATGGTTAGACTTAAATCAATGTTATATTCATGCCCCAACCATGAGCTCTCGAGAGAAATTATTATTCAGAACTTCTATGCTTGGCTTTCTCATGATAATCACACCATGCTTGACACTTCTTGTACCGGACCTTTTATGAAGAGAGATATTGACTTCAAATGGAATTTATTGGAAAGAATTAAACGCAACTCAGAAGATTGGGAGTTTGATGAAGGTAAGGAGTCAGGTATGAATCTCAAGTTCGATTGTGTTAAATCCTTTGTTGAAACTAATACTTTTTGTGATTTTAGCTCTAAACATGGACTTGACTCTGAGATAGTAGCTTCATTATGTGAATCATTTGCTGCTCATATTAATCTCCCTAAAGGGAATTGGTTTAAATATTATCCTCCCATAGAAGTCAATGTAGTTAAACCCAATCCAGTTGAAGAGAAAGTAGTTGCTTATAATGATCCTATTATCCCTAGTGCTTACATTGAGAAACCACCTTTCCCTGTTAGAATAAAGGATCATGCTAAAGCTCCAACTATGATACGTAAGGGCTACATTAGAACACATACACCCCCTGAGCAAATTAGAGTTGAACCTAGCATTTCTATTATCAAAGATCTCCTATCCGACAATGTTGATGGGCATGATATTCACTTCTGTGAAGATGCTGCTGGAATTGCTAAACCTCATACTAGAGACAAACATAGGCCTGTTGTTGGCATGCCTATTGTTTCTCTTAAGATAGAAGATCATTGTTATCATGGTTTATGTGACGTGGGTGCTAGTGTTAGTGCAATACCTCGATCTTTATATGATGAAATTAAAGATGAGATTGCACCTATCGAGATGGAACCTATTGATGTTACTATTCAGCTTGCCAATAGAGATACTATCTGCCCTTTGGGAATTGTTAGAGATGTTGAAGTCTTGTGTGGTAAATCTAAGTATCCTACTGATTTTCTCGTTCTTGCTACCACACAAGATAGATTTTGTCCCATCATATTTGGCAGACCTTTCTTCAATACTGTCAATGCTCATATTGACTGTGTAAAGCAAACTGTCACTGTTGGCTTTGAAGGTGTGTCACACGAATTCAATTTCTCCAAGTTCGGTAGACAACCTCATGAAAAATAATTGTCTAGTAAGGATGAAATTATTGCCCTAGCTTCTATTCCTATGCCTCCTAGTGATCCTTTAGAGAAATACTTGCTTGAGCATGAAAATGATATACATATGGATGAAAGGAATGAGATAGATAGTGTTACTTTGAACAACATCCTATCCTTAAGAATAATTTGCCTGTTGAACTGCTTGGAGATCCACCCCCACCAAAGGGTGATCCTGTGTTTGAGCTTAAACTGTTACCTGATACTCTTAAGTATGCTTATCTTGATGAAAAAGAGATATATCCTGTTATTATTAGTGCTAGCCTTTCAGAGAATGCAGAAAAGAAATTATTGAAAACTCTGAGGAAGCACCGTGTTGCTATCGGATATACTCTTGATGATCTTAAGGGCATTAGTCACACTCTATGCTAGCATAAAATTAAAACCAATCCTGATTCCAAACCAGTTGCCGATCATTAATGGAGATTAAATCCTAAGATGAAAGAGGTAGTAAGAAAAGAAATACTAAAGCTCCTGGAAGCAGGTATTATCTATCCTGTTGCTCATAGTGATTGGGTAAGTCCGGTGCATTGCGTCCCTAAGAAGGGAGGTATTACCGTTGTCCCTAATGATAAAGATGAATTGATCCTACAGAGAACTATTACTGGCTATAGGATGGTAAATGATTTTAGGAAATTGAATAAAGCCACGAGGAAATATCATTATCCTTTGCCTTTTATTGACAAAATGCTAGAAAGATTGTCTAAATACACACAGTTCTGCTTTCTAGATGGTTATTCTGGTTTCTCCCAAATACCTATTGCACAATCTGATCACGAGAAAACCACCTTTACCTGCCCTTTCGGTACCTTTGCTTATAGACTTATGCCTTTTGGCTTATGTAATGCAGCTGCTACCTTTCAAAGATGTATGATGGCTATATTGTCTGACTTTCATGAAAAGATTGTTGAGGTTTTCGTGGATGACTTCTCCATTTACGGGTCTTCTTTTGATGATTGCCTCAACAACCTTGATCGAGTTTTGTAGAGATGTAAAGATACCAACCTTGTATTGAATTGTGAGAAGTGCCAATTTATGGTTAATGAAGGCATCGTCTTAGGACATAAAATTTCTGAAAGAGGTATTGAAGTCGATAAGGCTAAGGTTGATGCGATCGAGAAAATGCCATGCCCTACATACATCAAAGGTATAAGAAGTTTCCTTGGTCATGCTGGTTTCTATAGAAGGTTCATTAAAGACTTCTCTAAGATTTCTAGGGCTCTCACCAATCTCTTGCAAAAGGATATTCCATTTGTTTTTGATGATGATTGTGAGGAAGCATTTGAATACTTAAGAAGGCCTTGATAACTGCACCTATTGTTCAACCACCTGATTGGAACCTACCTTTTGAAACTATGTGTGATGCTAGTGATTATGCTGTTGGTGCTGTTCTAGGACAAAGAGTTGATAAGAAATTGAATGTTATTCATTATGCTAGTAAAACTCTAGACACTGCCCAAAGAAACTATGCTACTAGTGATTAGGAATTTTTAGCAGTCGTGTTTGCATGTGAAAAGTTCAGATCTTACATTATTGATTCCAAGGTTACTATTCACACTGATCATGTTGCTATTAAGTATATCATGGAAAAGAAAGATGCTAAACCTAGACTTAGCAGATGGGTTCTCTTGCTACAAGAATTTGATTTGCATGTTGTTGATAGGAAGGGTGGTGAGAACCCCGTAGCAGATAACTTGTCTAGGTTGGAGAATGTTCTTGATGACCCACAACCTATTGATGATAGCTTTCCTGATGAGCAAGTGAATGTCATCAATGCTTCACGTAGTACACCGTGGTATGCTGATTATGCAAATTATATTGTTGCCAAATATATACCACCTAGTTTCACGTACCAGCAAAAGAAGAAATTCTTCTTTGATTTGAGACATTACTTTTGGGATGATCCTCACCTTTATAAAGAAGGAGTAGATGGTGTTATTAGACGTTGTGTACCTCAGCATGAACAGGGGCAGATCCTATAGAAGTGTCACTCCAAGGCTTACGGAGGACACCATGCGGGAGATAGAACTGCACACAAGGTATTGCAATCCGATTTCTATTGGCCTACCCTCTTCAAGGAGGCCCATAAGTTTGTCTTGTCTTGTGATGAATGTCAAAGAATAGGTAATATCAGTAAACGTCAAGAAATGTCTATGAATTATTCACTTGTGATTGAACCTTTTGATGTTTGGGGTTTTGATTATATGGGACCTTTTCCAAAGTCCAACGGGTATAGTCATATCCTAGTTGCTGTTGATTACGTTACTAAGTGGGTAGAAGCTATCCCAACTAGTAGTGCCGATCATAACACCTCTATTAGGATGCTTAAAGAAGTTATTTTCCCTAGATTTGGAGTCCCTATATATTTAATGACTGATGGTGGTTCACATTTTCTTCATGGTGCTTTCCGTAAAACGCTTGCTAAGTATGACGTCAACCATAGAATTGCATCTCCCTATCATCCTCAGTCTAGTGGTCAAGTAGAGCTAAGTAATAGAGAAATTAAACTAATTCTGCAAAAAGACTGTTAATAGGTCTAGAAAGAATTGGTCTAAGAAGCTTGATGATGCACTGTGGGCTTATAGAACTGCTTATAAGAATCCCATGGGCATGTCTCCGTACAAAATGGTTTACGGTAAAGCATGCCATTTACCTCTTGGGCTAGAGCATAAGGCTTACTGGGCAATCAAAGAGCTCAACTTTGATTTCAAACTTGCTGGTGAGAAGAGGTTATTTGATATTAGCTCACTTGATGAATGGAGAACTCAGGCATATGAAAATGCCAAGTTGTTTAAAGAAAAAGTTAAGAGGTGGCATGATAAAAGGATACAAAAATGTGAGTTCAATGTAGGTGATTATGTCTTGCTATACAATTCTCGTTTAAGATTTTTTGCAGGCAAGCTTCTCTCTAAATGGGAAGGTCCATACATTGTTGAGGAAGTATATCATTCCGGTGCCATAAAGATCAACAACACAGAAGGTAATTTTCCGAGAGTTGTAAATGGGCAAAGAATCAAGCTTTATATCCCAGGTACTCCCATAAATGTTGAAAGTAATATTATTAATACCATAACTCCGGAGGAGTACATAAGGGATATTTATCACCCTGTTTCAGACTCCAAAAACGAAGAGGTATGTGATTCGGTAAGTAAACCGACTCCAAAACTTTTCCAGTAGCAATTTTTCTCCGTTTCGCAATTTTTAGAAAAATAGAATTTTTTTTAAAGTAGTCCAGAAAGCGCACGAGGAGGCGACAAGCCTGCCAGGCGCGACCTACCCCCCTGTCCGTGCCTCGATGGCTTGTGGGCACCTCGTGTGTCTCCCGGACTCCGTTTTCTTGTGGAATACTCCTTTTGGTCGGGAAAAATTCATTATATATTCTCCCGAAAGGTCTGACCCTCGTATCACGCAAATATCGTCTGTTTTCGTTTCGAGCCTATTTCTAACGCAGGTTTAGGGCAAGGATGTCGTCTGAGGAATCTGTCGGGGAGAACGATCTCCCTCAAGTTTATGAAGAAGTAAATGCTGATCTGAAAAGAATGGAGGTCATGGAGGCCAAGGAAGGGCTGCTGGAAGAAACTAAGGGCAAAACTAAGGAGGATAATCCGGCGTTGGACGAAGGGCAATCTGTGCTCAACAAGGAAGAAGCTGAGGAAGCGGTTTTTCTTCAACCCTACCTCCACCTTTTACCTCCATCCTTGATCGAACTCTTGAGGTTATGTGAAATAACTCGTGTTCGTAACACTTATCTCACCCGTGAAGTTGTTTTGCTGGAGAAACATATCACATAGCTCCAAAGTATAAATCAAAGATTGATCGCCCTCTTGGAATCAAAAGACACGACAACTCCACCACCATCACCTTTGAAGGAAGATAATTAAGCACGGGTATGGGCACTCCTCTTGGTTTGTGCGAAGCTTGGGGAAGTTGCCCCGGTATCGTATCACCATCACATCTTTTTTCCTTTACCTTTTTCTTAGTTCGATCCTTTTTGGTTTGATCTTTCTCTAGTAGAATAAAGTTCTTAGTATGATCTAGGCTTGAGTTTTGCTTTGTGTCTCCCCCAATGTATTCGTGTTCATGAGTTATCATAAAGAGTGTTTTAGTTAAGGGCCTTGCTTCATGCCATGATCTAAAGAAAAGAATAATAAAAGAACAAAAGCACGAAAGATCATGTAATGATCTTATGGGAAGTGATGTCTTCACATATAAAAATAATGTTGATTGAAACTTGTTGTGGGTGGACAAATGTAAACCTCGGTCATTGTTGCAATTAATAGGAAGTAATAAAGAAGGATAGGTTCACATATAAATATATCATCTTGGGTACCATCTATGATTGTGAACACTCATTAAACTATTACATGCTTATAGGTAGATGTTGGACAAGGAAGACAACATAATGAATTATGTTTGCTTGGTTCTGAACAATGTTATATGACTAGAGATCACTTAGCATGTGACGCTTGCTTCCACCTCATATCAGCCAAAACTTCCGCACTAAGTAGAGATACTACTTGTGCATCCATAAACCTTCAACCCAATTTTGCCATGAGAGTCCACCATACCTACCTATGGATTGAATAAGACCCCTCAAGTAAGTTGTCATCGGTGCAAGCAATAAAAAATGCTCCTTAAATATGTATGATCTATTAGTGTGTGGAAAATAAGATTTGTACGAACCTGTGATGAGGAAGACATAAAAGCGACAGACTGCATAATAAAGTTCTTTATCACAGGAGGGAATATAAAGTGACGTTCCTCCACACTAAGAGGTCACACATCCAAACCTCAAAAGCGCATGACAACCTCTTCTTCCCTCTGTGAAGGGCCTATCTTGTACCTTTACTTTTTATCCTTAGAAGAGTCATGGTGATCAACACCAATTCCTTATTTCGCCATTATCTTGGCTAACGTCATGTGCTAGGGAAAGATCTATATTCATATGTCAACTTGGAAGTAAGTATTCATGAATTATTATTGTTGATATTAGCCTTGAGGTAAGCAGTTGGGAGGCGAAACTATAAGCCCCTATCTTTCTCTGTGTCCAACTGAAACTTTGATCTCATGAGTACCACATGAGTTTTAGCAATTGTAGAAGACGAAAGGATGATTGAGTATGTGGATTTGCTTTACAAGCTCTTATTTGACTCTTTCCGATGTTATGATAAATTGCAATTGCTTCAGTGACTAAAGGCTATTTGTTGTTAATTCTCAATAAGGTTATTGACCCATACTTTACATTGTGAAGGAATTGTCACTTTAGCATAAGAGATTATATGACGATATTGTTGTTCTAAACATGATCATGATGCTTGCATGTCCGTATTTTGTTTTATCGACACCTCTATCTCTAAACATGTGGGCATATTTATTGATCTCGACTTCCGCTTGAGGACAAGCGAGGTCTAAGCTTGGGGGAGTTGATACGTCCATTTTGCATCATGCTTTTATGTTGATATTTATCACTTTATGGGCTGTTATTACACTTTACGGTACAATACTTATGCCTTTTCTCTCTTATTTTATAAGGTTTACATGAAGAGGGAGAATGCCGACAGCTGGAATTCTGGTCTAAAAAAGGAGAAAGTTTGAGATACCTATTCCGCGCAACTCCAAAAGCCGTGAAAATCAACGAGGAATTATTTTCGATTTTATAAAAAATACTGGGCGAAGAAGTACCGGAGGGGAGTCACCAGGAGGCCACAAGCCTGCCAGGCGCGGCCTACCCCCCTAGCCGCGCGTGGGTGGCTTGTGGGCCCCCTGTTGCCCCTCCGGCTCCCATCTTTTGCTATAAGGAGGGTTTCATCCCACAAAAAAATCAAGAGGAGGCTTTCGGGAGGAATCGCCGCCGCCACGAGGCGGAACTTGAGCAGAACCAATCTAGAGCTCCGGCAGGGCCGTCCTGCCGGGGAAACTTCCCTCCCGGAGGGGGAAATCGTCGCCATCGTCATCACCAACACTCCTCTCATCAGAGGGGACTCATCTCCATCAACATCTTCATCAGCACCATCTCATCTCCAAACCCTAGTTCATCTCTTGTAACCAATCTCCGTCTCACGACTTCGATTGGTACTTGTAAGGTTACTAGTAGTGTTAATTACTCTTTGTAGTGGATGCTAGTTGGATTACTCAGTGGAAGATCATATGGTCAGATCCTTAATGCTATTCAATACCTCTCTGGTCATGAACATAATTATGCGTTGTGAGTAGTCACTTTTGTTCCTGAGGACATGGGATAAGTCTTGCTATATGTAGTCATGTGAATTTGGTATTCGTTTGACATTTTGATGCGTTGTATGTTGTCTTTCCTCTAGTGGTGTTATGTGAACGTCGACTACATAACACTTCACCATTATTTGGGCCTTGAGGAAGGCATTGGGAAGTAATAAGTAGATGATGGGTTGCTAGAGTGACATAAGCTTAAACCCTAGTTTATGCGTTGCTTTGTAAGGGGCTGATTTGGATCCTCTAGTTTAATGCTATGGTTAGACTTAGTATTAATTCTTCTTTCATACTTGCGGATGCTTGCGAGAGGGGTTAATCATAAGTGGGATGTTTGTCCAAGTAAGGGCAACACCCAAGCACTCGTCCACCCACATATCAAACTATCAAAGTAGCGAACGCGAATCATATGAACATGATGAAAACTAGCTTGTCAGAAATTCCCATGTGTCCTCGGGACCACTTCACCTCATATAAGAGTTCGTCCAGGCTTGTCCCTTGCTACAAAAGGGATTGTGCCATCTTGCTGCTCCTTTTTTACTATTGTTACTTGCTACTCGCTACGAATTATTTTATCACACAACTATCTGTTACCGATAATTTCAGTGCCTGCAGAGAATATCTTGCTGAAAACCACTTGTCAGTTCCTTCTGCTCCTCGTTGGGTTCGACACTCTTACTTATCGAAAGGACTACGATAGATCCCCTACACTTGTGGGTCATCAGCCACTTCTGTCACATCACCGCCACGGGGGGACGAAGATCTCATGGAAGTTGACAGCACGAACGCAACCACCTCACAACTAGGTATGGAGTTGATTTCTCATTCCGTGTCATTCTTCCGCGTGTATGTTTTCCTGACTGTAACTTCTAATGTTCTGTCTGCCAGCCGTGCCTACTGCGAGAGAGGTCATCCAGCTGGACGATGACGATCAAAGGCAACCAGCTGCTGCGGTGGAACCCATTGTATCCGAGGTGCCTGTGGCGACAATTGCCGTAGTGAGTGCTCCGCGTGTTAGTTCAGTCGTTGTCACCACGACTCCGATTGGATTGCAGTCGAGCGTTCCAGTTGTTTCTGCTGCGGCTTCAGGATTGATGTCCCCCACGACCGTGTATGCCACGCGTCGTGTCCGTGAAGATCAGACTGTTGCTGCCAAGGAAGCTATGATCCAGGCAGGACTGATGACACAACAAGCAAAAGGAGCCTATGACGCCATCGTCTCGGTGTACAAAAACAATGTGGTGCTTCAAGAAAACGTCCGAGTAAGTTCGACCGTAAGTTTGAATTCCGTTCTGACTCACACCCACTGGGTATTGCCTTTATTTTTTGTAGAATTGTCTTTGTTTCATTTGCATTCTAGTGGGTCACTCCGAGTGAACCCACTGGGTGTAGTCCCCGAGACCGTTGTCGAGTGCTTGCACTCGCAGTGGTCTTAATCAGTAGAGACTTTTTCTTTTTTGCTGATCAAAAATCAACCAGAGCTGATCTAGTTGAGTTCTGAATCCGGTGGGGGCACACTAAGTGCACCCACTGGGTGTAGTCCCCGAGACTATTATTAGTCGGAAGTGAGTGATAATAGTCTGAAGTACTTGAGTGTATAGTGTATTTGACTCGGCAGGGAAGACCTTGTCGAGTGATAAACCGATGGGGTCACGCCGAGTGAACCCACTGGGTGTAGTCCCCGAGACTACAGTTGAATGCTTGCAGGATCAGGGGTCTGGATTTGAATGCTTGCATCATCAAACTTGTATTTATCCACTCGGAAGTAGAAAATAATTTTGTCGAATGACTTGTATTTATCCACTCGGAAGTTGAAAAATACTCGTGCCGAGTGAAAGTGATTTTTCCACTCGGATGCTTTGTTGTAGAAGGCTTGTGAGATTGGGTCGCAGTACACCCAGGTGGAATCTGAGAAGAACAAAATGAAGGTGGAGTGTGATGCGATGAAAAAGTTTGTAGAAGACAAGGTTGTGGTCCTTGCCGATCTGAAGAAGAAGTCCGGAGCTAATGAGTTGAAGCTTGCGGACGTTGAGAAGTTGAAGGCAGAAAATGAACAGATGAAGAACGAAAGAGACGAATGGGCGAAGAAACTCCACTCCATTTTGAAAAGAGGAAATGCCTTAGAAAGTTTTGTGAGAGACTTCCTAGCAAAGATGCTTGACTCTCTCATTGGTATGTTCCCTTTACCGAGTGAGTCTTAGAATTTTTCGTCGACTCACATGTAGCTGATATTTTGTTGGTCTTCTGCTACATAGTACTGTCCTGATTTCGAATAAGAGACGTTCGAGGTGGAGCCATACTTGGATCCCATCAAGTTTCTTGTTCCCGATGACCTGGTGGTGGATATGTATCGCCTCAACTGCCGCCTTGTTAATGTCCAAGGATACTTCACTCGTCCGCGAGCTGCTTTGGGAAGAATCGACAAAGAGCTATGGCCTGAAGACACGTTTCTCGTCAGTCTGGATGCTGTGATGGAGCGCCTAGGTCGTGTGCGTGAGAGAGTCCAAGCATGGAAGAAATCAGTTGCTCGGTGTGGGGCTGATGTGGCTTTGTCTCTCGTGAGGGTACACTGTAAGGAGACTCGAAAGGAGAAGTTGAAGGCACTGTAGGTTGCAAATACAAAGAAGCTTCGGTTTGAAGACTTCATGGAGACCTTCATTGATATTGCAACACGCATTGCCGACATCATTGACCTCAACACCTTCATGGAGCCGGCTAGTCTAGGTGAGCCGTGAAAAGACGACCAGTAATGAGAAAAAACTGTGATTTGCCTCGGTATGCCGAGTGGTTTATGTAAACACTTTAAACTTCGTTCGGGTAAAAACCCGAGAGATTTTGTCCTGCGCGGATAACCCTGATCTGCGCTGGGTATTATTAATTTGCTCGCTTCGACTGAATTTGAGTTTATCTTTGTCGAATGAACCTTTTCTTTTTGGGGATGCTCTGGGCATACACACAGTCTTCCCACCCAAGCGAAGCTTGATTCGCAGTTGGGCAGGGATTTTTATTTAACTTAGGCGAATCTGGTTTGCGGCTAAGCCCTCGAGTGAGAGGGTATCTCTTCACTCGGAGAAGTTTTTTAACTTAGGAGAATCTGGTTAGTGGCTAAGCCCCCGAGTGAGAGGGTAGCTATTCACTCGGATAAGTTTTTTAACTCAGGCGAATTCGGTTCGCGGCTAAGCCCCCGAGTGAGAGGGTAGCTCTTCACTCGGAGAAGTTTTTTAACTTAGGCGAATCTGGTTCGCGGCTAAGCCCCCGAGTGAGAGGGTAGCTCTTCACTCGGAGAAGTTTTTTTTAACTTAGGCGAATCTGGTTCACGGCTAAGCCCCCGAGTGAGATGGTAGCTCTTCACTCGGAGAAGTTTTTTAACTTAGGCGAATCTGGTTCGCGGCTAAGCCCTCGAGTGAGAGGGTAGCTCTTCATTTGGAGAAGTTTTTTAACTTAGGCGAATCTGGTTCGTGGCTAAGCCCCCGAGTGAGAGGGTAGCTCTTCACTCGGAGAAGTTTTTTTTAACTTAGGCGAATCTGGTTCGCGGCTAAGCCCCCGAGTGAGAGGGTAGCTCTTCACTCGGAGAAGTTTTTTAACATAGGCGAATCTGGTTTGCGGCTAAGCCTCCGAGTGAGAGGGTAGCTCTTCACTCGGAGAAGTTTTCTAACTTAGGCAAATCTGGTTCGCGGCTAAGCCCTCGAGTGAGAGGGTAGCTCTTCACTCGGAGAAGTTTTTTTCAACTTTGGCGATTCTGGTTCGCGGCTAAGCCCCCGATTGAGAGGGTAGCTCTTCACTCGGAGAAGTTTTTTAACTTAGGCGAATCTGGTTCATGTCTAAGCCCCCGAGTGAGAGGGTAGCTCTTCATTCGGAGAAGTTTTTTTAACTTAGGTGAATCTGGTTCGCGGCTAAGCCCCCGAGTGAGAGGGTAGCTCTTCACTCGGAGAAGTTTTTTAACTTAGGCGAATATGGTTCGCGACTAATCCCCCGAGTGAGAGGGTAGCTCTTCACTCGGAGAAGTTTTCTAGACCGGAGTCAACCAACATATTGAAGTAATCAAAGCTTCTGGCGAGTAAATCGCTTTAGGGAATCTTGTTCATTACATCAAAACAGTCATAAATCAAGCATAAAAACGCTTAAGTAAGTCTCCGTTCCATGCTCGCGGCTTGTCGATCCTCTTCTCCAAATTGTAGAGTCATTATGCCCTGTTGTTCAGCACCTTGGAGATGATGAAGGGTCCTTCCCAGGAGGGGGCTAGCTTGTCGGTCTCTGCTGATGCACTCGGAGCACCAAATCGCCTGCTTGAAATGTCCGACTTCTGACGTGTCTTGAATGGAACCGTCGCACGTCTTGTTGGTAGGTCGTTAATCGGATCAAAGCCATCTCGCGCTCCTCCTCCAAGAGATCGATTCCATCCTACCGGGCTTGTTCAGCTTCAGCTTCTGAGAAGAGCTCAAATCTGGGGGAATTGTGAAGCAAATCACTCGGAAGGACAGCTTGTGCACCGTATACGAGAAACAAAGGAGACCGTCGAGTCGACCTGTTCGGGGTCGTTCTGAGCCCCCAAAGCACAAAGGGTAACTCGGTGACCCAAGCACCTGCAGCGTGTCCAATCACCCTCATGAGACGAGGTTTTAACCCCTGAAGTATGAGTCCATTCGCTCGTTCAGCCTGGCCATTTGTTTGGGGATGAGCAACATATGCGTAATCCACTCGGGTCCCTTGGTTGGAGCAAAAACTCTTGAATTCATCCGAGTCAAAGTTTGATCCATTGTCAGTGATGATGCTATGTGGGACCCCAAATTTGAGAGTGATTTCTCTCATGAATTTGATTGCAGTGCGTGCATCTAGCTATTTGATTGGCTTGGCTTCTATCCACTTGGTGAATTTGTCGACTACAACTAGCAAATGAGTGAATCCGCCTTTCCATGTACGAAAGGGTCCAACCATGTCCAAGCCCCACACGGCAAAAGGCCATATGAGGGGGATTGTCTTTAGAGCAGATGACGGCTTATGCTATTTGTTGGAGTAGAATTGACATCCTTCACAGCGGTCTACAAGCTCTTTGGCCATTTCACCTCCACGTGGCCAGAAGAATCCAACTTGGAATGCCTTAGCAACGATGGCTTTGGAGGATGCATGATGACCGCAGGTTCCCGAATGAATTTCCTCCAAATTCAGTCGGCCTTCCTGAGGGGAAATGCACCATTGAGCTACACCAGACACACTTTCCTTATAGAGATTATCTCCCATGACAGTGAAAGCTTTTGATCTGCGGACAATCTGTCTAGCTTCATCTTCATCCTCGGGTAGTTATTGACTCAGGATGTATGCAATATACGACACTGTCCAATCGGGCGTGACCACTCGAATCTCCATAATCAGATCGACAATTGCTGGGATTTCAACTTCAGTCGGATCAACTACACTTGTAGGTTGAGGAGGTTCTTCAGTGAATGGATCTTCTTGAACCGAAGGGGTGTGTATGTGCTCCAAACAAACATCACTGGGTACAATTTTCTGAGTGGATCCGATTTTTGCTAATTCATCAGCAGCTTGATTCTTCAACCGAGGAATGTGATGAAGTTCCAAACCTTCAAATCTTTTCTCAAGTTTTCTTACTGCGTTGCAGTATCTAGTCATGGCAGGGTTTCTCACATCCCATTCTTTCATCACTTGATTAACCACTAGATCTGAGTCATTGTATACCATCAAGCGTCGGACGCCGAGTGAGATGGCCATACGCAACCCATAAAGGAGGGCTTCGTACGCTGCCTCATTGTTAGAGGAATCAAAGTGAATCTGCAATACATAACTGAGCCTGTCGCCCTTTGGGGATATAAGAACTACGCCTACACCAGAACCACTCAGCATCTTCGAACCGTCGAAGAACATAGTCCAGTGTGCCGAGTGAGTAGGGGCTGGTTGTTGTTGTTCCACCCATCCAGCCATTAAATCTGCCAGGGCTTGAGATTTGATGGCTTTCTTGGCTTCAAACTTTATGTCACCATATAATAGCTCCATTTCCCATTTCCCCACTCGGCCAGATGCATCTCGATTGTGAAGGATTTCTGACAATGGGGCATCGCTGACCACAGACACCGAGTGATCTTGAAAATAATGAGCTACCTTCTTTGCAGTCATGTAAATCCTATAAAGAAGCTTCTGATAGTGGGGATATCTCTACTTCGGAGGAGTCAATACCTCAGACACATAATATACTAGGAGCTGAATCTTGTAAGCCTTTCCTTCCTCCTCTCGCTCGACTGTTAGAACTGTGCTGACAACTTGATTTGTGGCCGCTATGTACAAGAGGAGTGGCTCTTTGCTATACGGAGCAGAAAGAACCGGCTGGGTGGATAGCAGAGTTTTTAACTCGACGAATGCAGCTTCTGCTTCGGGAGTCCACTCGAAGGTATTCGACTTCTTCATGAGTCGATATAGTGGTAAGGCTTTCTCTCCGAGTTGAAATATGAATCTGCTTAATGCTGCCAAACATCATGTAAGATTCTGGACATCATTCACCCGCACATGGCTTTTCATTCGGACGATTGCCCCGATCGTTTTGGGGTTAACATCGATTCCTCGTTCGGAAAACGAGAAAACCGAGTAACTTGCCGCTGGGTACTCCGAATGTGCACTTGGCTGCGTTGAGATTGATGTCGTACCTTCGAAGGTTGGCAAACATTTTAGCCAAGTCAGTCAGCAGGTCGGAACCTTTGCGTGACTTGACTATGATATCATCCATGTATGCCTCCATGTTCCGACTAATCTGGTCGAGCAGGCATTTCTGAATCATGCGCATAAAAGCGGCTCCTGCATTTTTGAGACTGAATGGCATAGTGATGTAGCAGAAGCACCCAAGCGGGGTGATGAAGGCTGTTTTTATTTCATCTGGGCCATACATACGTATCTGGTGGTACCCAGAGTAACCATCTAAAAAAGACAATCGCTCACATCGTGCAGTCGAGTCGACAATCTGATCTATGCGGGGGAGTGGGAAGTGGTCTTTCGGGCAAACCCGATTGATATGCTTGAAGTCGATGCACATTCGGAGTGACTTGTCCTTCTTAGGCACCATCACAACATTCGCGAGCCACTCGGAGTGGTAAACCTCGCGAATGAACTTGGCCTCTAGGAGCTTAGCCACCTCCTCTCCGATTGCTTTCCTTTTCTGCGTGGCGGACCGACGCAGATGCTCCTTGACAGGTCGAGCTTTGGGGTCGACCCTCAGTCGGTGCTCAGCCAGTTCCCTGGGTACACCAAGCATGTCAGCGGGCTTCCATGCGAAGATGTCCCAGTTCTCACGGAGGAACTGGATGAGCTCGGCTTCCTACTTAGGGTCAAGTGTTGTTGAGATGTTGGTTGGGGCAGTCGTAGGATCTGTGGGAGGATGTTGACCTTCTTGATTTCGCTTGCCGACTAGAATGCAGACTCGGAAGTTGGCTTCTTCACGCGCATCAGTTCGTCAGGATCTGCTGTCTGCCGGTACTCATTGAGCTCTGCCATTGCCATTTGCTGGTCGGCAATCTTGGAGCCCTGCTGCAAACATTCTTCTGCTCTCTGCCGATCGCCAGTGATGGTGATGACTCCCTTCGGCCCTGGCATCTTCATATTCAAATAAATGTAACATGGTCGGGCCATGAAACGTACATACGCTGGTCGACCAAGTATGGCGTGGTAGGCACTCTGGAAGTCCACCACCTCGAACGTGAGTTTCTCCTTGTGGAAGTTCTTGTCAGAGCCGAAGACGACATCTAATGCGATCTGGCCGAGTGACTTGGCCTTCTTCCCTGGGATCACTACATGAAACTGCATATTGCTGTCGCTGAGCTTGGACATCGGAATGCCCATCCCTTTGAGAGTGTCGGCGTACATGATGTTCAAACCACTCCCTCCATCCATCAACACCTTGCGAAGTCGAACTCCTTCTACCATTGGGTCAACAACGAGAGCCTGACGTCCCGGAGTGGGGACATGGGTCGGGTGATCCGACTGGTCGAAGGTGATGGCAGTCTGTGACCACTTGAGATACTTTGGGGCGGAAGGAGCTGCCATGTTGACCTCTCGGTTGACCACTTTCAGTCGACTCTTGCTTTCAACATCAGCGAAGATCATCAGAGTGGCATGGACCTGTGGGAAGGGGTGTTCTTGTTCTTCATCCTCTTTCTCTTGGTCTTTCTCACTCGACTGATCCTCTCCAAATCTCTGGATCAACAGCCCGCACTGTCGAGTGGTATGTTTCTGCACTATGGTGTTGCCTTCTTCATCTATCTTCATGTGAATTGCACACGGCTGATCAAGGACATCTGGTCCCGACTGCTTCTTTAATTTCTTGAGGGGGAACTGACTCTTGCCCTTTCCCTTGAACTTTCACACTTCCAGAGCGGCTTCTTCTGCCGGTGTAGTGTGTTCTACCTTCTGCTTCTGCTTTCGGTTGGAATTGGCATCTCCGTCGACTCCTTTGCCTTTGCCGCTGCGGAGGCGGTCTTCTTCTTCTTCATTGGCCTAGCGGGTTTCTATCTCCATCATCTTTCTCATAGACATATCTCCTGTCCGACCGAACTTCAAGTACAACTCGCGGTACCTGACACCTGCTTTGAAAGCGCAGACTGCTTGATGCTTGGTGACGTTCTCCACCGTATGGTGGAGATTGGTCCAACGCTGGATGAAATTGCGCAAAGACTCACTCGGCTTCTGGATATAATGTTGTAGCTCGGTGAGACCAGCAGGACGCTTGCAGGTGCCCTCGAAGGTCTTGTTGAACACCCGGGCCAAATCTGCCTAGCAGTATATGCTTGATGGAACTAGTTGATTCAGCCAAGCACGGGCTGAACCATCCAGCATTAGGGGCAAGTGTTTCATCGCGACGTTGTTATTGCCGCCGCCGATCTGAACTGCCACTCGATAATCATCTAGCCATGTCTCTAGCTTGGATTCTCCAGTGAACTTGCTTATTCCGGCTGCCAACCTGAAGTTGGGGGGAATATTAGCGGAGCGGATTGCTCGGGTGAAACACTCGGGGCCAGAGATGACAGAACCAGTTCCACTCGGACGATCACCATCGTATCCGTCACGATGGGCTCGGCCTCTATAAACTCTCTTCTGAGTAAGATAGTCCCTTACACCACGCCTTTGGTCGTGGTCATCACCCAACGATCGCCTTTCGTCGTTGCACCAGGGCGCGTATGAACCACTCCGCGGAGGAGAGCGTGAACGATGGCGATCCTCGCGATTGAGCCGGGGGGGGAACAGATTCCGCCCCTGTTCTCTGTGCCGATCCTGTCGGTGATCTCCTCCTCTGCAACGCTGGGGAGAGCCCGAGCTGTAAACTGATGATGACCCACAATTATAGGGGATCAATCGTAGTCCTTTCGATAAGTAAGAGTGTCGAACCCAACGAGGAGCAGAAGGATCTGACAAGTGGTTTTCAGCAAGGTAAAATCTGCAGGCACTGAAATTGTCGGTAACAAGTGATTGTGTGCTGAGATGATTCGTAGCAAGCAACAAGTTACAAAAGTAGCAACGGTTTAGCAAAGTGGCCCAATCCCTTTTGTACCAAGGGACAAGCCTGGACAAAGTCTTATAGGAGGAAAAACGCTCCCGAGGACACACGGGAATTTCTGTCATGCTAGTTTCATCATGTTCATATGATTCGCGTTCGTTACTTTGATAGTTTGATATGTGGGTGGACCGGCGCTTGGGTACTGCCCTTACTTGGACAAGCATCCCACTTATTATTAACCCCTCCCGCAAGCATCCACAACTACGAAAGAAGAATTAAGACAAAGTCTAACCATAGCATTAAACTAGTGGATCCAAATCAGCCCCTTATGAAGTAACACATAAACTAGGGTTTAAGCTTCTGTCACTCTAGCAACCCATCTACTTAATACTTCCAAATGCCTTCCTCTAGGCCCAAATAATGGTGAAGTTTTATGTAGTTGACGTTCACATAACACCACTAGAGGAAAAACAACATACAACATATCAAATTACCGAACGAATACCAAATTCACACGACTACTATTAGCATGACTTATCCCATGTCCTCAGGAACAAAAGTAACTACTCACAAAGCATAATCATAATCATGATCAGAGGTGTAATGAGTAGCATCAAGTATCTAAACATAAACTCTTCCACCAAGTAATCCAACTAGCATCAACTACAAAGAGTAATCAACACTACTAGAAACCTTAGAAGTACCAATCGGAGTCGCGAGACAGAGATTGGTTACAAGAGATGAAATAGGGTTTGGAGATGAGATGGTGCTGATGAAGATGTTGATGGTGACGAGTCCCCTCCGATGAGAGGAGTGTTGTTGATGACGATGGCGATGATTTCCCCCTTCGGGAGGGAAGTTTCCCCAGCAGGATCGTCCTGCCGGAGCTCTAGATTGGTTCTCCTCAAGTTCCGCCTCGTGGCGGCGGCGAACCCACGAAAAAGCTCCCTTCTGATTTTTTCCTGGACGAAACCCTCCATATAGCAAAAGAGGGGGGCCAGTGGGCCAGTGGGCTGCCCACAAGCCCCCATGGCGCGGCCTGGGGGGGGGGGGTGTGGCCGCGCCGTGGAGGCTTGTGGGCACCCCCTGGTGTCCCTCCGGCACTTCTTCGGCCCAGTATTTTTTATAAATTGGGAAAAAAAATCTCCGTTGATTTTCATGGTGTTTGGAGTTGCGCAGAATAGGTCTCTCAACTGTGCTCCACTTTTAGGCCAGAATTCCAGTTGCCGGTATTGTCCCTCTTCATGTGAACGTTGCAAAATAAGAGAGAAAATGCATAATAATAGTACCGTGAAGTGAAATAACAACCAAAGAAGCGATTAATATCAACATGAAAACATGATGCAAAATGGACGTATCAACTCCCCCAAGCTTAGACCTCGCTTGTCCTCAAGCAAAAGCCTAGCTCAATAAATATGTCCACATGTTTAGGGAGAGAGGTGTCGACAAAACAAGATACGAACATGCACGCATCATGATCATGATCAGAACAACAATACCAACATATAGTCTCTCATGCTAAAGTGATAATTCCTTCACAAAGTAAAGCATGGATCAAGAACCTTACCGAGAAGTAAGAACCGATAGCCTTTAGTCATTGAAGCAATTGCAATTTATCACAACATTAAAAAGACTCAAATAAGAGCTCGTAAAGAAAATCCACATACTCAATCATTCTTTCGTTCTCTACAATTGCTACAACTCACGTGGTACTCATGAGATCAAAGTTTCAGCTGAACACAGAGAAAGATAGGGGCTTATAGTTTTGCCTCCCAACTGCTTACCTCAAGGGTAATGCCAACAATAATAATTCATGAATACCTAACTCCAAGTTGACATATGAATATAGATCTTTCCCAAGCATGTGACGTTAGCCAAGACAAAAGCAAAATAGGGAATTGGTGAAGATCACCATGACTCTTTCAAGGGCAAAAAGTAAAGGTACAAGATAGGCCCTTCGCAGAGGGAAGCAAAGGTTGTCATGTGCTTTTGAGGTTTGGATGCATGTCCTCTTAGTGCGGAGGAACGTCACTTTATATTGCCCCCTGTGATAAAGAACTTTATTATGCAGTCTGTCACTTTTATGTCTTCTTCATCACAGGTTCTTATAAAGCTTATTTTCCACACACTAATAGATCATACATATTAGAGAGCAATTTTTATGGCTTGCACCGATGACAACTTACTTGAGGGATCTTATTCAATCCATAGGTAGGTATGGTGGACACTCATGGCAAAACTGGTTTGAAGGTTTATGGATGCACAAGTAGTATCTCTACTTGGTGCGGGAGTTTTGGCTAATATGAGGTGGAAGCAATCGTCACATGCTAAGGGATCTCTAATCATATAACATTGTTCAGAACTAAGCAATCACAATTCATTATCTTGTCTTCCTTGTCCAACATCTACTTCTAGGCATGTAATAGTTTAGTGAGTGTTCACAATCATAGATGGTGTCAGAGATGATATAGTTATATGTGAAACTCTCCTTCTTTATCACTTCCTATTAATTGCAACAATGACCAAGGTCTACGTTTGCCTACCCTCAACAAGTTTCAATCCTCATCCTTTTTATATGTGAAGCCATCACTTCCCATAAGATCATTACATGATCTTTCATGCTTTTGTTCTATTCTCACTCTTTTGATCATGGCAAGAGGCAAAGCCCTTCAACTAAGACACTCTTTATTATATGGCTCACGAGCAAGAATACATCGGGGGTGACACAAAGCAAAACTCAAGACTAAAACACTAAGACTTTTAAACTACTGGAGAAAGAGAAAACTGAAAAGGAAAACTAAAACAAAGGTAAAGGCAAAAGATGTGATGGTGATACGATACCGGGGCAACTCCCCCAAGCTTGGAACAAGCCAAGGGGATTGCCCATACCCATGCTCAGTTGTCTTCCTTTGGTGGTGGTGGAGGAGTTGTTGCAACATGAGTTTGATCCTCCGTCTTCCAAGGCATAGGTGCTCCATCATGGAAAGATGAACGAGTCTCCGGAATCCTCAAATCTGCAGCCAACCATATTGATTTAAATCTATACTCATACTCACAGTTTTGGTCATACTCACAGTTTTGGTTCTGCAGGTCATAGATCTGGCCCTGGAGTTGATCAATCCTGTCATAGAGCCTGGAGAGGTGCTTCCCAATGTCATTGGCATCAATCCTATGCTTGCTGGTGAACTCCGTGATCATCATGTGGTTGGCGTTGAGTCCACGCTCCACCATCCCTTGGCACTTGAAGACTTGTTGCTCCATTGCATCGAGCCTCGTCTCCACGCTTCCGGTCTTCTTAGGCCCCTCAACGTCACGGATGTGCAACATCCCCTCACGCATCCCGATAGATTGAGGGTTTTGCAGCACTTCCGTGAGGTAAGAATTGATGACCTTCTCAAAGATCTTGTCCTTTGGAGCTTTTGGAGAAGTCATAGCGGTCTAGATCTGCAACAGAAACAGGCTCGAAACGAAAAACAGAGGAAATCTACGTGATGCAGGTGTCAGACCAAATGGAAGTATATATAATGATTTTTTCCAGACCAGAAGGAGACCCCTGCACGAAAACGGAGTCCAGGAGGTGCACAAGGTGGCCACAAGCCCTCACGGCGCAGCCAGGGGGTGGGCCCGCGCCGTGCAGGCTTGTCGCCTCCTCGCGCACTTTCCGGACTACTTCCAAATTTTGTATTTTTTCAAATATTCCAAAACGGAGAAAATTTCCTATTGGAAAAGTTTTGGACTCTGTTTTCTTACCAATTCACATACCTCTTCGTTTTCGGAGTCTGAAACAAGCTGATAAATGTCTCTTTGGTATTCTTCCGGAGTTATGGTATTGATGATATTGCTTTCAACATTTATGGGAGTACCTGAGATATAATGCTTGATTCTCTGCCCATTTACCACTCTCGGATAATTACCTTCCGTGTTGTTGATCTTGATAGCACCGGAACGATATGCTTCCTCAACATCATAGGGACCTTCCCATTTAGAGAGAAGCTTGCCTGCAAAGAATCTTAAACAAGAGTTATATAGCAAGACATAATCACCTACGTTGAACTCACGCTTTTGTATCCTCTTATCATGCCACCTCTTAACCTTCTCTTTGAAGAGCTTGGCATTCTCATATGCTTGAGTTCTCCACTCATCAAGCGAGCTAATGTCAAATAAGCTCTTCTCACTGGCAAGTTTGAAATCAAAGTTGAGCTCTTTGATTGCCCAGTAAGCTTTATGCTCTAGCTCAAGAGGTAAATGACATGCTTTACCGTACACCATTTTGTACGGAGACATGCCCATGGGATTCTTATAGGCAGTTCTATAAGCCCACAGTGCATCATCGAGCTTCTTAGACCAATTCTTTCTAGACCTGTTGACAGTCTTTTGCAGAATCAGTTTAATCTCTCTATTACGTAGCTCTACTTGACCACTGGACTGAGGGTGGTAGGGAGACGCAATTCTATGGTTGACATCGTACTTAGCAAGCGTTTTACGGAAAGCACCATGAATGAAGTGTGAACCACCATCGGTCATTAGATATCTAGGGATTCCAAATCTAGGGAAGATAACTTCTTTCAGCATCTTGATAGAGGTGTTGTGGTCAACACTACTAGTGGGGATAGCTTCTACCCACTTAGTGACGTAATCAACAGCAACTAAGATATGCGTATACCCGTTGGATTTTGAAAAAGGTCCCATATAATCAAAGCCCCAGACATCAAATGGTTCAATGACAAGTGAATAGTTCATAGGCATTTCCTGATGTTTGCTAATATTACCTATTCTTTGACATTCGTCACAAGACAAGACAAACTTACGTGCATCCTTGAAGAGAGTGGGCCAATAGAAACCTGATTGCAATGCCTTGTGTGTAGTTCTATCTCCCGCATGGTGTCCTCCGTAGGCCTCAGAGTGACACTTCTGTAGGATCTGTCCCTGTTCATGTTCAGGTACACAATGTCTAATAACACCATCTACTTCTTCCTTATAAAGGTGAGGATCATCCCAAAAGTAATGTCTCAAGTCAAAGAAGAATTTCTTCTTTTGCTGGTATGTGAAACTAGGTGGTATATATTTGGCAACGATATAGTTGGCATAATCAACATACCACGATGCACTACGTGAAGCATTGATGACATTCAGTTGCTCATCGGGAAAGCTATCATCAATAGGTTGTGGGTCATCAAGAACGTTCTGCAACCTAGACAAGTTATCTGCTACTGGGTTATCAGCACCCTTTCTGTCAACAACGTGCAGATCAAATTCTTGTAGCAAGAGAACCCATCTGATAAGTCTAGGTTTAGCGTCCTTCTTCTCCATGAGGTACTTAATAGCAGCATGATCAGTGTGAATAGTGACTTTGGAATCAACTATGTAAGACCTGAACTTTTCGCATGCAAACACGACTGCTAAAAATTCCTTCTCCGTAGTAGCATAGTTTTCTGGGCACAGTCTAGAGTTTTACTAGCGTAGGGAATAACATTCAACTTCTTATCAACTCTTTGCCCTAGAATAACACCAATAGCATAATCACTAGTGTCACACATGATTTTAAAGGGTAGGTTCCAATCAGGTGGTTGAACAATAGGTGCAGTTATCAAAGCCCTCTTAAGTATTTCGAAGGATTCCTCACAATCATCATCAAAGACAAAAGGAATATCCTTTTGTAAGAGATCGGTAAGAGGCCTAGAAATCTTAGAGAAGTCTTTAATGAACCTTCTATAGAAACCAGCATGACCAAGGAAACTTCTTATTCCTTTGATATCTGTGGGGTATGGCATTTTCTCGATTGCATCAACCTTAGCCTTATCGACTTCAATACCTCTTTCAGAAATTTTATGTCCTAAGATGATGCCTTCATTAACCATAAAGTGGCACTTCTCCCAATTCAAGACAAGATTGGTGTCTTTACATCTCTGTAAGACTCGATCAAGGTTGCTGAGGCAATCATCAAAGGAAGACCCGTAAACGGAGAAGTCATCCTTGAAAACCTCGACAATATTTTCACAAAAGTCAGAGAATATAGCCATCATACATCTTTGAAAGGTGGCAGGTGCATTACATAAGCCAAAAGGCATATGTCTATAAGCAAAGGTACCGAAAGGACAGGTGAAAGTGGTTTTCTCCTGATCAGATTGTGCAACTAGTATTTGGGAGAAACCAGAATAACCGTCTAGAAAGCAAAAGTGTGTGTGTTTGGATAGTCTTTCTAGCATTTGGTCGATAAAAGGCAGGGGGTAATGATCTTCCTAGTGGCTTTATTCAACTTCCTAAAATCAATCACCATCCTATAGCCAGTAATAATCCTGTGTGGGATCAATTCATCCTTATCATTAGGGACAATGGTAATGCCTCCCTTCTTAGGGACGCAATGCACCGGACTCACCCAATCGCTATGAGCAACATGATAGATAATACCTACTTCCAGGAGCTTTAGTATTTCTTTTCTTACTACTTCTTTCATCTTAGGATTTTATCTCCTTTGATGATCAACAACTGGTTTGAAGTCAGGATCAGTTTTGATCTTGTGCTGGCATAGAGTGGGACTAATGCCCTTAAGATCATCAAGAGTATATCCAATAGCAGCATGGTGCTTCCTCAGAGTTTTTAGTAACTTCTTTTCTTCATGCTCTGAGAGGCTAGCACTAATAATGACATGATATATCTCTTTTTTTTATCAAGATAGGCATACATAAGAGTATCAGACAACTGTTTAAGCTCGAACACAGGATCACCCTTTGGTGGGGGTGGATCCCCAAGCAGTTCAACATGGAGATTATTCCTAAGGATAGGATATTGTTCTAAGACAACTCTATCTATTTAATCCCTTTCATCCACATGCATATCATTTTCATGCTCAAGCAAGTATTGCTCTAATGGATCAGTAGGAGGCACGACAATAGAGGCTAAGGCAATAGTTTCATCCCTACTAGGCAACTCCTTTTCATGAGGTTGTCTACCAAACTTAGAGAAATTAAACTCATGTGACACATGATACGTCCATTTTGCGTCATGCTTTCATGTTGATATTTATTGCTTTTTGGGCTGTTATATTACTTGTGGTACCATATTTATGCCTTTTCTCTCTTATTTTGCAAGGTTTATTTGAAGAGGGAGAATTCAGGCAGCTGGAATTGTGGACTGGAAAAGGAGCAAATCTTAGTCCACTATTCTGCACATCTCCAAATGCCCTCAAAAGTTACGTGGATTTTTTTGGGATTATATAAAAAATACTAGGCGGAAGAACTACCGGAGGGGGGATGCCAGGGCGCCACAAGCCCTGACACCGCCACCCCCTGGTGGCGGAGTGGGGGCTTGTGGGCTCCCTGATGGCCCACTAGCCCCCCTCTTTTGCTATATGAAGGGTCTTGGTCCAGAAAAAAATCATACGGGAGATTTTTCGTGGTTTCGCCGCCGCCACGAGGTGGAACTTGAGCAGATCCAATCTAGAGCTCCGGCAGGACGATCCTGCTGGGGAAACTTCCCTCCCGGAGGGGGGAATCGTCGCCATCGTCATCACCAACACTCCTCTCGTCGGAGGGGAGGTATCTTCATCAACATCTTCATCAGCACTATCTCCTCTCCAATCCCTAGTTCATTTCTTGTAACCAATCTCCGTCTCACGACTCCGATTGGTACTTGTAAGGTTATTAGTAGTGTTGATTACTCTTTGTAGTTGATGCTAGTTGGATTACTTGGTGGAAGAGTTTATGTTCAGATCCTTGATGATATTCATTACACCTCTAATCATGATTATGATTATGTTTTGTGAGTAGTTACTTTTGTTCCCGAGGACATGGGATAAGTCATGTTAATAATAGTCATGTGAATTTGATATTTGTTCGATATTTTGATATGTTGTATGTTGTCTTTTCCTCTAGTTTTGTTATGTGAACGTCGACTACATAACACTTCACCATATTTGTGCCTAGAGGAAGGCATTGGGGAGTAGTAAGTAGATGATGGGTTGCTGGAGTGACGGAAGCTTAAACCGCAGTCTATCGTTGCTTCGTGAGGGGCTGATTTGGATCCACTAGTTTAATGCTATGGTTAGACTTTGTCTTAATTCTTCTTTTGTAGTTGCAGATGCTTGCGAGAGAGGTTAATCATAAGTGGGATGCTTGT
Source organism: Hordeum vulgare subsp. vulgare (assembly GCF_904849725.1). NCBI lineage: Eukaryota > Viridiplantae > Streptophyta > Magnoliopsida > Poales > Poaceae > Hordeum > Hordeum vulgare. The sequence continues at coordinate 318,685,722 of NC_058519.1, read as the reverse complement.
TCAAGTAAGGGCAGCACCCAAGCGCCGGTCCACCCACATATCAAACTATCAAAGTAACGAACGCGAATCATATGAACATGATGAAACTAGCATGACAAAAATTCCCGTGTGTCCTCGGGAGCGTTTTTCCTCCTATAAGACTTTGTTCAGGCTTGTCCCTTGCTACAAAAGGGATTGGGCCACTTGCTGCTCCGTTGCTATTACTTGTTACTTGTTACTCTTTGCTTGCTATGTTTCACCTCGCTACACAATCACTTGTTACTGCTACTTTCAGTGCTTGCAGTTATTACCTTGCTGAAATCCGTTTATCAGAGCCTTCTGCTCCTCGTTGGGTTCGGCACTCTTACTTATCAAAAGGACTACGATTGATCCCCTATACTTGTGGGTCATCAAGACTCTTTTCTGGCGCCGTTGCCGGGGAGTGAAGCACCTTTGGTAAGTGGAAATTGGTAAGGAAACATTTATATACTGTGCTGAAATTTATTGTCACTTGTCACTATGGAAACTGTTCCTTTGAGGAGTTTGTTCGGGGTATCTTCACCACGAACGGAAGCACGAGGAGTTGTTCCTCAACCTGAGGTACCTACTGAAAATATCTTTTATGAAATTCTTTCGGGTATGCTTGAGAAACTGCTGGCTAATCCTTTCACACGAGATGGATCTTCACATCCAGACTTGCATCTAATCTATGTAGATGAAGTTTGTGGTTTATTTAAGCTTGCAGGTTTGCCCGAGGATGAGGTAAATAAGAAAGTCTTTCCTTTAGCTTTGAAGGATAAGGAGTTGACATGGTATAGGCTATGTGATGATACTGGATCATGGGGCTACAATCGGTTGAAATTGGAATTTCATCAAAAGTTCTATCCTATGCATTTAGTACATCGTGATCAGAACTTTCTTTATAACTTTTGGCCTCGTGACAGGGAAAGCATAGCTCAATCTTGGGGAGGCTTAAATCAATGCTATATTCATGCCCCAATCAACAAAACTTTTATGCTCGGCTTTCTCATGAAGATCGTACCATGCTTGACACTTCTTGTACCTATTCTTTTATGAAGAAGGATATTGATCACAAGTGGAATTTATTAGAAAGAATCAAACGCAATCTGAAGATTGGGAGCTGGAGGAAGGTAAGGAGTCATGTATGAATTTCCAGTTGGATTGCGTTAAATCTTTTGTTGAGACAAACACTTTTAGAGATTTTAGCGCTAAGTATAGACTAGACTCTGAGATGGTAGCTTCTCTATGTGAATCTTTTGCTGCTCATGTTGATCTTCCCAAAGAGAAGTGGTTTAAATATCATCCTCCTGTAGAAAGCAACATAGCCAAAACCAATCTAGTTGAGGAGAAAACCATTGCTTTTAGTGATCCTGTTGTTCCTTGTGCTTACACTGAGAAACCACCATACCCTGCTAGGATAAAGGATTATTCTAAAGCTCCAACTCTGATACGTAGGGGTTACATTAGACCACTTGCACCCCCTGAGGAGATTACAGTTGAACCTAGTGTTGCTATTATCAAAGATCTCTTAGACGAATACATAGACGGGCATGTTATCAAATTCTGTGAGGACTCCGCTAGAATTGCTAAACCTCACGCGAAAGAAAAATACGGACCTGTAGTTGGCCTGCCCGTTGTTTCTGTCAAGATAGGAGATCACTGTTACCATGGTTTATGTGATATGGGAGCTAGTGTTAGTGCAATACCCCGTTCTCTATATGATGAAATCAAAGATGAGATTGCACCTGCTGAGTTAGAACCCATTGATGTCACTATTACGCTAGCTAATAGAGACACTATCTGCCCTCTCGAAATTGGGACAGACGTAGAAGTCCTGTGTGGTAAGACGAAGTATCCTACTGATTTCCTCGTCCTTGGTACTGCACAAGATAGCTTTTGTCCCATCATATTTGGTAGACTCTTTCTCAACACTGTCAATGCTCACACTGATTGCATTAAGCATACTGTCACATTTAGTTTCGAGGGTGTGTCTCATGAATTTAACTTCTCCAAGTTTGGAAGACAACCCCATGAAAAAGAGTCATCTCGAAGGGATGAAATTATTGCTCTTGCCTCTATTGCCGTACCTCCTACGGATCCTTTAGAGCAATATCTGCTTGAGCATGAAAATGATATGCATATGGAGGAGAGAGATGAGATAGATAAAATTGTCTTAGAACAATATCCTATTCTCAAGAATAATCTGCCTGTTGAACTGCTTGGGGATCCTCCCCCACCAAAGGGTCATCCTGTGTTCGAGGTTAAACAGTTGCCTAATACTCTTAAGTATGCCTAACTTGATGAGAAGGAGATATATCCTGTCATTATTAGTGCTCTCCTCTCAGAGCACGAAGAGAAGAAGTTACTAAGAACTCTGAGGAAGCACTGTGCTGCTATTGGATATACTCTTGATGATCTTAAGGGTATTAGTCCAACTCTATGTCAGCACAAGATTAAAACCGATCCTGACTTTAAACCAGTTGCTGATCATCAAAGGAGATTAAATCCTAAGATGAAAGAGGTCGTTAGAAAAGAAATATTAAAGCTTCTGGAAGTAGGAATCATTTATCCTGTTGCTCATAGTGATTGGGTAAGTCCAGTACATTGCGTACCTAAGAAGGGAGGTATCACCGTCGTTCCTAATGATAAGGATGAACTAATCCCACAAAGGATTATTACCGACTATAGGATGGTGATAGACTTTCGGAAACTGAACAAGGCAACCAAGAAAGCTCATTATCCTTTGCCGTTTATCGACCAAATGCTAGAAAGGCTATCAAAGCACACACACTTCTGCTTTCTAGACGGTTATTCAGGTTTCTCTCAAATACCTGTTGCACAATCTGATCAAGAGAAAACCACTTTCACCTGCCCTTTCGGTACCTTTTCCTATAGACGTATGCCTTTTGGCTTATGCAATGCACCTGCCACCTTCCAAAGATGTATGATGGCTATATTCTTTGACTTTTGTGAAAATATTGTCGAGGTTTTCATGGATGACTTCTCCGTTTACGGGTCTTCCTTTGATGATTGCCTCAGCAATCTTGATCGAGTCTTACAGAGATGCGAAGAAAACAACCTCGTCTTGAATTGGGAGAAGTGCCAGTTTATGGTTAATGAAGGTATCGTCTTAGGACACAAAATCTCTGAAAGAGGCATTGAAGTTGATAAAGCTAAAGTTGATGCAATTGAGAAAATGCCTTGCCCCACAGATATCAGAGGTATACGAAGTTTCCTTGGTCATGCTGGTTTCTATAGAAGGTTCATTAAAGACTTCTCTAAGATTTCTAGGCCTCTTACCAACCTCTTGCAGAAGGATGTCCTTTTGTTTTTGATGAGGATTGTGAGGAAGCCTTTGAAATACTTAAGAAGCCTTTGATAACCGCACCTATTGTTCAACCACCTGACTGGAACTTGCCCTTTGAAATCATGTGTGATGCTAGTGATTATGCTGTTGGTGCTTTTCTAGGACAGAGAGTTGACAAGAAGTTGAATGTCATTCACTATGCTAGTAAAACTCTAGACAATGCCCAAAGAAACTATGCCACTACGGAGAAGGAATTTTTAGCAGTCGTGTTTGCATGTGAAAAATTCTGATCCTATATAGTTGACTCCAAAGTCACTATTCACTCTGATCATGCTGCTATTAAGTACCTTATGGAGAAGAAGGACGCTAAGCCTAGGCTGATCAGATGGGTTCTCCTGCTACAAGAATTTGATTTGCACGTCGTTGACCGAAAGGGTGCTGATAACCCTGTAGCAGATAACTTGTCTAGGCTAGAGAATGTCCTTGATGACCCACTACCTATTGATGACAGCTTTCCTTATGAGCAATTGAATGTCATCCGCACTTCACATAGTGCACCGTGGTATGCCGATTATGCAAATTATATCATAGCCAAATACATACCACCCAGTTTCACCTATAAGCAAAAGAAGAAATTCTTCTTTGATTTGAGACAGTACTTTTGGGATGATCCTCACCTTTATAAGGAAGGAGTAGATGGTGTTATTAGACGTTGTGTACCTGAACATGAACAGGGACATATCTTGCAGAAGTGTCATTCCAAAGCCTACGGAGGACACCACGCTGGAGATTGAACTGCCCATAAGGTATTGCAATCAGGTTTCTATTGGCCCACTCTCTTCAAGGATGCCCGTAAGTTTTTCTTGTCTTGTGATGAATGCCAAAGAATAGGGAATATCGGTAAGCGTCAGGAAATGCCTATGAACTATTCACTTGTCATTGAACCATTTGATGTCTGGGGCTTTGATTATATGGGACCCTTCCCGAGTTCCAATGGGTACACTCACATCTTAGTTGCTATGGATTACGTTACTAAGTGGGTAGAAGCTATCCCCACTAAAAATGCTGATCACCACACCTCTATTAAGATGCTTAAGGAAGTCATATTCCCAAGATTTGGAGTCCCTAGATACTTGATGACTGATGGCGGTTCAAACTTCATTCATGGTGTTTTCCGCAAGATGCTAGCTAAGTATGATGTCAACCATAGAGTTGCATCTCCTTATCATCCTCAGTCTAGTGGTCAAGTGGAGTTGAGTAATAGGGAGATCCAGTTGATCCTACAAAAGACCGTCAATAGATCTCGAAAGAATTGGTCTAGCAAACTTGACGATGCACTATGGGCTTCTAGGACTGCTTATAAGAATCCCATGGGCATGTCACCGTATAAAATGGTTTACGGTAAGGCCTGTCATTTACCTCTTGAGCTGGAACACAAAGCTTATTGGGCAATCAAAGAGCTCAACTTTGATTTCAAACTTGCCGGTGAGAAGCGGTTGTTTGATATCAGCTTGTTAGATGAATGGAGGGCCTAGGCATACGAGAATGCCAAGTTGTTCAAGGAAAAGGTTAAGAGATGGCACGACAAACGAATACAGAAACGAGAGTTCCATGTAGGTGATTATGTCTTGATATACAATTCTCGTTTGAGATTCTTTGCAGGCAAGCTTCTCTCTAAATGGGAAGGTCCCTATGTTATCGAGGAAGTATATCGTTCCGGTGCCATCAAAATCAATAACATGGAAGGAAATTTTCATAGAGTGGTAAATGGGCAGAGAAACAAGCATTACATCTCTGGTACTCCCATAAATGTTGAGACCAATATCATCAATGTCATAACTCCAGAGGAGTACTTAAGGGATGTTTATCAGCCTATTTCAGACCCTGAAAACGAAGAAGTATCTGTTTTGGTAAGAAATTGGACTCCGATGCTTTTCCAATAGGAAATTTCCTCCGTTTTGGAATTTTTAGAAAATTAGAAAAATAAAAAGCAGTCCGGAGAGCGAACGAGGCGGCCACAATCCCTACCACCGCCCCTACTCCCTGGTGGCAGAGGGCAAGCTTGTGGGCACCTCATGTGCCTCCCGGTCTCCGTTTTCTTGCGGAGGACTCCTTCTGGCCTAGAAAAAAAATCAATATATGTTCGCCCGAAGGTTTTGATCTCCGTATCGCGCAGTTTTCCTCCGTTTTTGTTTCGTGCTTGTTGTCAGCCGCAGATTTAGAACAAAGATGTCTCAGGAATCTGTCGGGGAGAATGATCTTCACCAAGTTCATGAAGAAGTAGATGCTGATATGAAAAGAGTAGACGTCACGGAAGCCAGGGACCAAGCTAAGGAGAAAACCCAAGCTAGGGAGGAAGTTCAACCTATGTTCAACATTGAAGATGTTGAAGGAGTAGATTTTCTCCAACCCTTCCTCCACGTGCTGTCTCCATCCTTGAGTGAACTCTTGAGGTTTTGCGAAACAACTCGTGCTCGCAATATTTCCCTTTCTCGTGAAGTTGTTTTGCTGGAAAACCATGTCATAGATCTCAAAGGTATAAATCAAAGATTGATAGCTCTCTTGGAATCAAAGGCAACAACTACACCACCATCACCACCAAAGGAAGACGACTAAGCATTGGTATGGGCAATCCCCTTGGCTTCTTCCAAGCTTGGGGGAGTTGCCCTGGTATCGTATCACCTTTATATCTTTTGCTTTTACCTTTGTTTTAGTTCTTTCCTTTTTAGTTTTTATTTATTCTCTTAGAGGAATAAGTCTTTAGTTTTTAGTTTGAGACTTTTGCTTTTGTCTCTCCCCCGATGTATTCGAGCTTACGAGCTATATAATAAAGAGTATCTTAGTCAAGGGCTCTGCTTTGTGCCATGATCAAAAGTATGAAAAAAACGATAGCATGAAAGATCATGAGACGATCTTATGGAGAGTGATAACTTCACTTATGACACGTATGATGACTGAAACTTGTTGAGAATAGATCAACATAGACCTCAGTTATTGTTGCAATTAATAAGAAGTAATAAGGAAAGAGAGGTTCACATATAAATATATCATCTTAGACACTTTTTACAATTGTGAGCACTCACCAAACTATTACATGCTTAGGAGTAGATGTTGGACAAGGAAGACAACATAATGAATTGTGTTTGCTTAGTTCCAAACAATGTTATATGATTAGAGATCCCTTAGCATGTGACGATTGCTTCCACCTCATATTAGCCAAAACTCCCGCACTAAGTAGAGATACTACTTGTGCATCCATAAACCTCCAACCCAGTTTTTCCATGAGAGTCCACCATACCTACCTATGGATTGAATAAGATCCTTCAAGTAAGTTGTCATCGGTGCAAGCAATAAAAATTGCTCTCTAATATGTATGATCTATTAGTGTGTGGAAAATAAGCTTTGTACGAACCTGTGATGAGGAAGACATAAAAGCGACATACTGCATAATAAAGTTCTTTATCACATGAGGCAATATAAAGTGACGTTCCTCCGCACTAAGAGGACACGCATTCAAACCTCAAAAGCACATGACAACCTCTGCTTCCCTCTGCGAAGGGCCTATCTTGTACCTTTACTTTTTGTCCTTGTAAGAGTCATGGTGATCTTCACCAATTCCCTATTTTGCCTTTGTCTTGGCTACCGTCACATGTCTGGGAAAGATCTATATTCTTATATCAACTTGGAGTTGAGTACTTATGCTTTATTGTTGTTGACTTTACCCTTGAGGTAAACCGTTGGGAGGCAAAACTATAAGCCCCTATCTTCCTCCGTGTCTAGCTGAAACTTTGACACCATGAGTACCACGTGAGGTGTAACAATTGTGGAAAACATAAGAGATGATTGAGTATGTGGATTTGCTTTACAAGCTCTCACTTGACTCTTTCTGATGTTGTGATAAATTGCAATTGCTTCAATGACTTTGGTTTATTGTTGGTTACTTCTTGGTAAGGTTTTTGCTTCATGCTTTGCTTTGTGAAGGAATAGTTACTTTCCCATAAGAATCTTTAGGATGTATTACTGTCCTATGTGTGATCATGATGCCCTCATGTCCGTATTATGTTTTATCGACACCTTCGTCCCCAAACATGTGGACATGTTTATGGAACTTGGTTTTCGCTTGAGGACAAGCGAGGTGTAAGCTTGGGGGAGTTGATACGTCCATTTTGCATCATGCTTTCATGTTGATATTTATTGCTTTTTGGGCTGTTATATTACTTGTGGTACCATATTTATGCCTTTTCTCTCTTATTTTGCAAGGTTTATTTGAAGAGGGAGAATTCAGGCAGCTGGAATTGTGGACTGGAAAAGGAGCAAATCTTAGTCCACTATTCTGCACATCTCCAAATGCCCTGAAAAGTTACGTGGATTTTTTTGGGATTATATAAAAAATACTGGGCGAAAGAACTACCGGAGGGGGGCTGCCAGGGCGCCACAAGCCGTGACACCGCCACCCCCTGGTGGCGGAGTGGGGGCTTGTGGGCTCCCTGACGGCCCACTAGCCCCCCCTTTTGCTATATGAAGGGTCTTGGTCCAGAAAAAAAATCAGACGAGAGCTTTTTCGTGGTTTCGCCGCCGCCACGAGGCGGAACTTGAGCAAATCCAATCTAGAGCTCCAGCAGGACGATCCTCCCGGGGAAACTTCCCTCCCGGAAGGGGGAATCGTCGCCGTCGTCATCATCAACACTCCTCTCGTCGGAGGGTAGGCATCTTCATCAACATCTTCATCAGCACCATCTCCTCTCCAATCCCTAGTTCATCTCTTGTAACCAATCTCCATCTCACGACTCCGATTGGTACTTGTAAGGTTACTAGTAGTGTTGATTACTCTTTGTAGTTGATGCTAGTTGGATTACTTGGTGGAAGAGTTTATGTTCAGATCCTTGATGCTATTCATTACACTACTGATCATGATTATGATTATGCTTTGTGAGTAGTTACTTTTGTTCCCGAGGACATGGGATAAGTCATGCTAATAGTAGTCATGTGAATTTGGTATTCGTTCGGTAATTTGATATATTGTATGTTGTTTTTCCTCTAGTGGTGTTATGTGAACGTCGACTACATAACACTTCACCATTATTTGGGCCTAGAGGAAGGCATTGGGAAGTAGTAAGTAGATGATGGGTTGCTAGACTGACAGAAGCTTAAACCCTAGTTTATGCGTTACTTCGTAAGGGGCTGATTTGGATCCACTAGTTTAATGCTATGGTTAGACTTTGTCTTAATTCTTCTTTCGTAGTTGCGGATGCTTGCAAGAGGGGTTAATCATAAGTGGGATGCTTGTCCAAGTAAGGGCAGTACCAAAGCGGCGGTCCACCCACATATCAAACTATCAAAGTAACGAACGCGAATCATATGAACAAGATGAAACTAGCATGACAGAAATTCCCGTGTGTCCTTGGGAGCGTTTTTCCTCTTATAAGACTTTGTCCAGGCTTGTCCCTTGCTACAAAAGGGATTGGGCCACTTTGCTGCATCGTTGCTACTTTTTTTACTTGTTGCTTGCTACGAATCATCTCACCACACAATCACTTGTTACCGACAATTTCAGTGCCTCCAGATTTTACCTTGCTGAAAACCACTTGTCAGATCCTTCTGCTCCTTGTTGGGTTCGACACTCTTACTTATCGAAAGGACTACGATTGATCCCCTATACTTGTGGGTCATCAAGACTCTTTTCTAGCTCCGTTGCGGGGGAGTGAAGCGCCTTTGGTAAGTGGAACTTGGTAAGGAAACATTCATATAGTGTGCTGAAATTTGTTGTCACTTGTCACTATGGATACTAATCCTTTGAGGGGCTTGTTTGGGGTATCTTCACCTCGAACGAAAGCACAAAGAGTTGCTCCTCAACCTGCTGCACCTACTGAAAATATTTTCTTTGAATTTCCTTCGGGTATGCTTGAGAAACTGCTGGCTAGTCCTCTTACAAGAGATGAAACATCACATCCAGACTTGCATCTAATCTATGTAGATGAGGTTTGTGGTTTATTTAAGCTTGCAGGTGTGCCCGAGGATGAGGTCAAGAAGAAGGTCTTTCCTTTATCTTTGAAGGATAAGGCGTTGACATGGTATAGGCTATGTGATGATACTGGATCATGGGACTACAATCGGTTGAAATTGGAACATCAAAAGTTTTATCCTATGCATTTAGTACATCGTGATCGGAATTATATTTATAATTTTTGGACTCGTGACAGATAAAGCATCGCTCAAGCTTGGGGGAGGCTTAAATCAATGCTATATTCATGCCCCAATCATGAGCTCTCGAGAGAAATTATCATTCAGAACTTCTATGCTCGGCTTTCTCATGATGATCGCACCATGCTTGACACTTCTTGTACCGGTTCTTTTATGAAGCGAGATATTGACTTCAAATGAAATTTATTGGAGAGAATTAAACGCAACTCTAAAGATTGGGAGCTTGAAGAAGGTAAGGAGTCAGGTATGAATTTCACTTTTGATTGCGTTAAATCCTTTGATGAGACAAATACTTTTTGTGACTTTAGCGCTAAGTATGGACTTGACTCTGAGATAGTAGCTTCATTGTGTGAATCCTTTGCTGCCCATATTGATCTCCCTAAAGAGAAGTGGTTTAAATATCATCCTCCTTTAGAAGTCAATGTAGTTAAACCCACTCCAGTTGAAGAGAACGTCATTGCCTATAATGATCCTGTGGTTCCCAGTGCTTACATTGAGAAACCACCTTTCCCTGTTAGGATAAAGGATCATTCTAAAGGTTCAACTGTGATACATAGAGGCTATATTAGAACACCTACACCCCCTGAGCAAATTAGAGTTGAACCTAGCATTGCTATTATCAAAGATCTTCTATCTGAAGAAGTTGAGGGACATAATATTCACTTTTGTTAAGATGCTGCTAGAATTGCTAAACCTCACGTTAGAGACAAACATAGGTATGTTGTTGGCATGCCTGTGGTTTCTGTTAAGATAGGAGATCATTGTTATCATGGTTTATGTGACTTGGGTGCTGCTGTTAGTGCAATACCTCAATCCTTATACGATGAAGTCAAAGATGAGATTGCACCTGTTGAGATAGAACTTATAGTCACTATTCAGCTTGCCAATAGAGATACTATTTGCCGTGTGGGAATTGTTAGGGATGTTGAAGTCTTGTGTGGTAAAACGAAGTATCCTGCTGATTTCCTCGTTCTTGCTACCACTCAAGATAGCTTTTCTCCCATCATATTTGGCAGACCTTTCCTCAATACCGTCAATGCTCATATTGGCTGTGAGAAGCAAACTATTACTGTTGGCTTTGAAGGTGTGTTGATCACCCACAAGTATAGGGGATCAATCGTAGTCCTTTCGATAAGTAAGAGTGTAGAACCCAACGAGGAGGAGAAGGCTCTGATAAACGGATTTCAGCAAGGTAATAACTGCAATCACTGAAAGTAGCGGTAACAAGTGATTGTGTAGCGAGGTGAAACGTAGCAAGCAAAGAGTAACAAGTAACAAGTAGTAGCAACGGTGCTGCAAGTGTCCCAATCCATTTTGTAGCAAGGGACAAGCCTGAACAAAGTCTTATAGGAGGAAAAACGCTCCCGAGGACACACGGGAATTTCTGCCATGCTAGTTTCATCATGTTCATATGATTCGCGTTCGTTACTTTGATAGTTTGATATGTGGGTGGACCGGCGCTTGGGTGCTGCCCTTACTTGTACAAGCATCCCACTTATGATTAACCTCTCTCGCAAGCATCTGCAACTACAAAAAAAGAATTAAGACAAAGTCTAACCATAGCATTAAACTAGTGGATCCAAATCAGCCCCTCACGAAGCAACACATAGACTCGGGTTTAAGCTTCTGTCACTCCAGCAACCCATCATCTACTTACTACTCCCCAATGCCTTCTTCTAGGCCCAAATATGGTGAAGTGTTATGTAGTTGACGTTCACATAACACCACTAGAGGAAAAGACAACATACAACATATCAAAATATCGAACGAATATCAAATTCACATGACTATTATTAACATGACTTATCCCATGTACTCAAGAAAAAAATTAACTACTCAAAAAACATAATCATAATCATGATCAGAGGTGTAATGAGTAGCATCAAGGATCTGAACATAAACTCTTCCACCAAGTAATCCAACTAGCATCAACTACAAAGAGTAATCAACACTACTAGCAACCTTACAAGTACCAATCGGAGTCACGAGACGGAGATTGGTTACAAGAGATGAACTAGGGTTTGGAGATGAGATGGTGCTGATGAAGATGTTGATGGTGACGAGTCCCCTCCGATGAGAGGAGTGTTGGTGATGACGATTGCGACGATTTCCCCCTCCTGGAGGGAAGTTTCCCCGACAGGATCGTCCTGCGGGAGGTCTAGATTGGTTCTGCTCAAGTTCCGCTTCCTGGCGGCGACGAAACCACGAAAAAGCTCCCTTCTGATTTTTTCCTGGACGAAACCCTCCATATAGCAAAAGAGGGGGCCAGTGGGCCAGTGGGCTGCCCACAAGCCCCCATGGTGCGGCCTGGGGGGGGGGGGGTGGCCGCGTCGTGCAGGCTTGTGGGCACCCCCTGGTGCCCCTCTGCCACTTCTTCGGTCCAGTATTTTTTATAAATTGGGAAAAGTCTCCGTTGATTTTCACGGTGTTTGGAGTTGCGCAGAATAGGTATCTCAACTTTGCTCCACTTTCAGGCCAGAATTCCAGTTGCCGGTATTCTCCCTCTTCATATAAACCTTTCAAAATAAGAGAGAAAAGGCATAAGAATAGTACCGTGAAGTGAAATAACAGCCAAAGAAGCGATAAATATCAACATGAAAACATGATGCAAAATGAACGTATCAACCGACCGGACTGTGTCTGCTCGGACGGAGTTGTTGTGCAGTCTGTTGTAAGACTGAGAAACAACGGAATTCTGCTGATGCGCCGCCTGCAACTGGGCACGGATCTGATGCACCCCTCTGCCCGCTTCTGAATTTGACGGCTGGATGGAGTCTCCAATCCTTGCGGCCGCAGCTAAGTTCAGGACAGGTGTGCGGAATACCTCGACGTTGTCATGATGAGAATGCCGACCGGATGCTGGAGGGCGTGGATGATGACACGCCCGAAGGTATCTCCGGTTTCCCGCTTGTCTCGATTGGTCATGGGCGGGCTCTCGTGTGAGCCGGCCATGAAGATCTCCGCCACAGGCCTGCAACTCTCGCACTCGGAAGAAGAGCCAGACGGATCTGACACCGAATGAGATGCACCACATAGAGGTGTAGCAGGTTCGATGGCCGCCACCTGCGGCGAAGACGCTTGACGCGCGAGTGCGTCACACACCCAGCGCTGGAGCCGCGAGCGACCTGATCGTTTGTTGCGACGTGCAATGGGAAGCATAGCCGACGACGGGGTCGACTGTTGGTGAAGAAGAACTCCGTACGAACTAGCGCGGAAGAACGTCGCTCCGCGGACTGGAAGCGCCTCTACATCGAGAGGCACCTCCCGAAGCCATGCCGAATCATCGGCAACCAAGACGAGTGTGCCGAAGACGATCTCGCGACCCGGGCACAAATCACCACCAGAATACATGGTGAAGGAAAAACGCAAACTTGCCGGAAGTCGCCTAGATGCCTGCCCCAAGGTGGGCGCCAAGTGTCGTGGATATAAGCCCGACAGTAGATGTGTAGGGTACGAAAGAAGAGGGCAGAGTCCTAGCTACGACAAGGTTGTATGAGTTCAGGCCCCTCTACGGTGGAGGTAACAACCCTACGTCTCAGTGCTCTAAAGCTTTAGTGTCGAGTGGAATACTGATGTTACAGAATGCGAACCTCTGTGCCAGAGGGGAGGGGTGGCTTATATAGAGTGCGCTGCCCCTCATAAGTGTCCAGCCTTCAAGGGTGCAATAAGTGAGATTGAATGCATACGTTACATGTAACATATGCCATAAATGACCTTAACTACAGTAGCCTAATGTCCGACCGTTAGCCTCGCTGGAATGGCTTCTGGTCTTCTATGTCGACTGGCTTCTGGTCATCAACGAGTGGAATCTAGTCGTCGAGTATTAGATAATCCTCGAGTGGTTCTTTACCGAGTGGATCAGAGGTTTTTTTAATCCAGTCGGTAAGTATCTTGTGATTCTTAAGCTAATAATGAGGTGCCCTTGGGTAGGACTTATAGGTGAGGCCTATGACCCTACCCTAGGGCTATAACCGCATCATCCACCGGTTCCACTTGCGGTTATCTCTTACCTGTACTTTGTAGTATTATTGTTGTGGTGTATTCCTTGCTTGCACTTGTTATCCTTGTGGTTAGAATCATATAAGTTGCTCACCTAGTTGTTCACATAGAGAACCTTTTGTTGCTAACGCTAATTTGTTAAGACAAGCTAAAAATTGTTAGTTGCCTATTCACCCCCCTCTAGTCAACCATATCGACCCTTTCAGCAATAGAAAACCTGCTAATTGGTCTATTATTAATTATCCATTTAATAATCAAATTGACATTTCATATTAAGCACACAATATATTTCATCGTATAACGGAACCAAGATTTCGTAATTGAAACACATCAGAGTACAACATCATGTAGCTTCAGCACTCAGTTACACCATATAGGCATATAGCTAGCTATCCCATTACACAACTGCACAAGCACCAAGTTTCACATGCAACATCTATAACCTTTGGAAATTAGCATCATAGACGGTAGATAGAGAGATGAATCTCATGTCGAAAATTGCTGAAGTAGAAGGCGGATATTGAGCCTTCATTGGTGTTGAAGGTCTTTGCAACTTTAGGTTGGTGCGTGCGGATGATTGAGTGCCCATCCTTAGTCCTCTTCAGGAAGACTTCAAGATTGTACCGTGGGTGTTATATGAATACCTTCCTCGCCTCCTCACCATACAAGTGGTTTGAGAGGTAATCATTAGTGAACTCCTTTGGAAAGGCCTGAAAACATGGATATGCATAAGTATCTTCTCTAGAGTTGAAATGGCACAAAGGAATAAAAAGACAAGGTATAATAGTTAGTACCATCGTGTAGTGCACTGATGTCTTCTTCATTGTGCAAACAAAGATTTTGTTGTTTTTTCTCGGTAGTTTTTTTATCCTAACAATCTTTCTGAGTTTCTTAACTTGATTGATTTTCATGGACAACTCATTTCCCGACATGCGAAAAGGATCGAACAGTGGGTGAAAACCTCTGATAGCAGGACCTACATGTGAAAGACCAAATTGTTAAAAACCTAAATATTAGAATGGTTCGTGTAATTGTACAATAATGTGCTACTATTAGACAAATGACCATGCATGTGCAAACCTCGATTGTAAACCTCATGCTCACATTGTTTCCCTGCAACACATATAAGGTATTTATTAATCGGGTTAAGTGAGGGTTGGCATGCTATCAGTAAAATATGTTAATAAAAAATAAGCATGTTACAGATTTAGTAGATTATCTCAAGCCACGTGGAAAAGCCATTTATCCAAACCAAGCATGATTAAGAACTAGGAAATATAGCAATTGTATATGTTTATCGTGTATTAGCTGCAACGAAATTCGATTTATTCCTCACATGCATAACAATACAAAATTGTACCCACAACAATTGGACATCGCATTACAGAATTGAACCAAACAGTTAACGAAACACCACAAGAAATGAACCAAACATTAACTGAGCACCACATTGCACAATATAACATACTCCTAATAGAAGATTAGACAGTTAACCAAACCAAGCATTCTTACCAACTTGGAAATATAGCAATTTTATTTGTTTTTCATGTATTTTGAATAGCCAAATTCGATTTGTTTCTCACATGGAAGACAAAACAAAATTGCACCCACAAGAATTGAACATCACATTGCAGAACTCAACCAAATAGTTAACTGAACACGACAACAAATTAACCAAATAATTAATAAGTGAGCACCACATTTCATGATATATAGAACATATACACTAGGGGATCAGATTGCATGGTAAAAGTACATAGGACAATGTTGGGGAATGTTGCATGGGAAACAAAAACATTCCTACGCACACGCAATACCTATCCATGGTGATGATCATCTACGAGAGGGGAGAGTGTATCTACATACCCTTGTAGATCGCTAAGCGGAAGCGTATATTACACGGTTGATGTAGTGGAACATCTTTGTGATCCAAATCGCAGCCCGTCCCATGATCTCATCACGATCCGTCCTGCGATCCCATCACGACCCATCCCGATCTAGTGCTGAACGGACGACACCTCCGCATTCAGCACACGTACAGCTCAATGACGATCACCGCCTTCTTGATCCAGCAAGAGAGGAGAATAGGTAGATGAGTTCTCCAGCATGGCAGTGTGGTGGTGGTGGTGGTAAAGTAATCCAGCAGGGCTTCGCCAAGCTCGGCGAAACTAATCTAGAGGAGAAAACGATCTAGAGAGAAAAAGGGCAACCGTGGCTTATTAGGGTTGGGGCTGCCCTCAAAATCCTCTAGTATATATAGGAGGGCGGGAGGGGAGGAGGCATCCACAAAAACCCCTAAGGGTTTGGCCGAAGTGGAGAGGAGGTGGAGGAGTCCAACTCCAATCCTACTCGTAGCAGGATTCCATCTTATCTCTTCCTTCCGTTTTTCCCCTTTTCCCTTCGGTTGCTCCTTGGCCGAAATAGCCTTATTGGGCTGGACGCACCATCACACTAAGGGATGGTGCACCACCTTTAGTCCTATTAGGTTCTCTCCCGGGTGAGTGGCCCCTCCCGGTAAAACCGCTAAACCCATTCTTCACTCCCGGTACTTTACCGGTAATGCCCGAAACTTCCGGGAAGCCAAATGAAACTTTCATATATATCAATCTTTACCTCCGGACCATTCTGAAGCTCCTTGTGACGTCCAGGTTCTCATCCGGGATTCTGAAAAACTTTCGGTCACCAACATACATAACTCAATAATACCGAAACGTCATCGAACCTTAAGTGTGCACACCCTGCGGGTTCGAGAACTATGTAGACATGACCTGGACACTCTTAGGTCAATAACCAATAGCGGGACCTGGATGCCCATATTGGCACCTACATATTCTGTGAAGATCGTTATCGGTTGAACCTCTATGTCAAGGATTCGGTTAATCCCGTATGCTGTTCCCTTTGTCCTTCGGTATGTTACTTGCCTGAGATTCGATCATCGGTATCTCCATACCTAGTTCAATCTCATTACCGGCAAGTCTCTTTACTCGTTCTATAATACAAGATCACGTGACTAACTCGTTAGTCACATTGCTTGCAAGGCTTATTGTGATGCTGTATTACAGAGTGGGCCTTGAGATATCTCTCCGTCACACGGAGTGACAAATCCCAGTCTTGATTCACGCCAACCTAAAAGACACCTTCGGAGATATCTGTAGAGCACCTTTATAGTCACCCAGATACGTTGCGACGTTTGATACACATAAGGTATTCCTCCAGTGCCTGAGAGTTGCATGATCTCATGGTCATAGGAACATATACATTGACATGCAGAAAACAGTAGCAATAAACTGACACGACCATATGCCACGTTCGTAGTTTGGGTCTTGTCCATCACATCATTCTTCTAATGATGTGACCCCGTTATCAAGTGACAACACTTGTCTATGGGCAGGAAACCTTGACCATATTTGATCAACGAGCTAGTCAACTAGAGTCTCACTAGCGACTGTGTGTTGTCTATGTATCCACACATGTATTTGAGTTTCCAATCAATACAACTCTAACATGGATAATAAATGATTATCATGAACAAGGACACATAATAATAACCAATTTATTATTGCCTCTAGGGCATATTTACAACACACAATTCACTAGAATTTGTTAAGGAAAGGCAGGAGCAACACATGCAACGGGTAAACCAAACATAATTAACTGGCGTAGCTAGCTAACTGAACATAGGTCCTTATAGTGAGCTAATACGAGAAGCTATTCCTCATGTCGGAGATATCGATGATGATTGGCTCCTTGGACATGGAAGAGAGCGAGGTCTCCACATCATGGGCGCCCCCATCATAGTGGTGAGTTGCCTGAGCCGCTCCACGCACCAACCTGCTCGCTCTTGAGTTTAGGTAAGCACGGGCACGCTGAGAAAACACCTTGTAGTCTTCGTGGAAGCCATCGATGGTGGCCTCGAGAAAATGCCATGAGTTGTCGTTTAAAGCAGCCATCCACGTCGCGGTGTCGGCATGTGAGGCATCAATGATGGCCTCGATGCTAATGACAAGATGATGTATATACTTCTCGCACCTCATTGGTTACCCCAAGTGGAAGGTTGAGATGTAGTCAGCAACAAGTTTTCCCTCACACAGAGACTGTAAGGATTATCGAACCAGCAGGACTCCTAGGATCAACAAGTAGGTGTCTCCCACCTTGGCGCTAGCAGAAGACATGGGCCTGCACAGACAACAAATAACTTTGCTCCCAACGAGTACAGAGAGGTTGTCAATCTCTCCGTCCTTGTAGTTTTCAAAGGATCAAAACACAAGCGGGAATAGTAATAGTGATTGCAACGGAAAAGTAAATAAAGCGGTAAATGATGGAGGTGTAAACAATGATGGTGATATCGACCGGAGTCACATGATGTTCACTAGTGATGTCTCTCTCTCAAAAGACGATAAACAACTATGCTTGGGTAAACAAATCACAGTTGGGCAATTGACAGAATTATGAACGCACCGCAATGCTAATTATGCTACTTCATAGTTAGAGGTTCAATAGTAATGGGCAGTACGCCAAGACAAGTAGACCGTTTATTCATCAACATCTATTTACTAATCATCCACCTTGAGATATGTATCTAGAACATCTCGGCGGTATTAAGTTGCGAGCCCCACCCAAAGTGTAAACTCAAAGCAACGGACAACTGCATTAACGAACTATGGGTAAGGTAAAAAATCCTTGCAACCGTGGTCACAAGCACCGTTGTTTTCTCCCTGGTGGCAAGAACACATCCCCTAGTCTCATGTTTCTGTCACTCAAGCTAGACATTGAGGGGTATGAACCCACAATCATGCATAACACTCCCTCTTGGAGTTACAATCTACTACTCGGCCAAAGCAATAAATGGCAACAGAGAACATGCATGAATCACTAAGGAACATAATATAAAAGGATAATCAAATATATAACTCATAAGAATCTGAACATAATCTCATAATCCATCGGATCCCAACAAACCGAGCATAGCAATAGCAAGAGAATTACATAGATGCGTTGATCATGTAGGGCAGGTCACAAGGACTAACCATCGAAGCACAAGATTGGAGAGAATACATCACATAGCTACTGGTCATGGACCCATGGTCCAAGGAGAACTACTCACGGCACGTCCGGGAAGCATCCACGGTGGTGGAGAAGCTCCCGGAGGTCAATCCTCCCTCCGGCAGGGTGCTGGGAAGACGTCTCATGACGCTCCCGATCTCGGCGGCGTAACGATGGAAATTCGCGATTCTGGATGTGATGGAAGGGTTTTCTCTTGGAGGACTAAATATAGGAGAAAGGAGGGCACCGGAGGAGGTGGGACCCAGCCAGACGGCCTCTTGGAGCGGTCTAGGGCCAGGCCACGCCCACAGGTCGCCTCGGAGGCCCGTGGCCCCCTCTGGCCCATCTTTGGTGATCTCGAAGCTTCCGTTACGCTGATTTTTTTATATTTTTCTTGGATATTTTCGGGCTTCAGAAAATTGGGTAAAAGCCCGTGCAAAATAGACATCAACAAATAGAAACTGGCACTGGGTGCACCGAGTTAGTAGGTTAGTCCAAATATGTGTAAAATGATATAAAAGTGTAAAAAAACATATAACAATGTCACCAAAAAGATCATGGAACAAGCAAAAATTATAGATACGTTTGGGACGTATCAACATCCCCAAGCTTAATTTCTACTCGTCCTCGAGTAGATAAATGATAACACAATAATTTCTGTGGTGACATGCTAACATACATATAAGAACTTCAAAGTAAAGCAAGTGAGATATGCAATTCAAGTCAAGATAATAACAAGCAAGAGTGTATATCTAGTATTGAATTTAGCAAAATGAGAACATAAAGGTGCAAGAGCTCTCGCTGTTCATGCCTCGAATGTCTCTAAATGGTGTTCGCATGCAATAAGTGGGAGATGGGTTGAGATCATAAAATATTTTTTAATTGAGAACTCAATCTACTAAACCTCACACTTGGTCTCCTTCGGAATCTTATTTTCACTCATCCCCGGACCACTAGCCAGGCACAAGTCAAAATGATCCTCCCCCTTTCAACTTTGAGCACTCATGCAAAGGATGAGCGTAAGCAAGATATCTTGGCACTTAGGATGGCAAATAGAATAATGACGGGGAGGGAAGACAAAAAGGTGTAAAAGGCTCACATCAATGAGGACAACCATAGGCGAGAGAAAGCCAAATGATAGATATGATGTGAGGAGTAGGGATTGCCATGTAACGGATGCACATATGAGCTAAGGTAAGCTCTCCAATGGAACTAGTGAGGGTGCATCCAACGTGTTTGCCCATGAAGACCTAGAGCTCATTTCAGGAGGCTCATCATTGGAATATGCAAACCCAGTTCTATAGTGTAAGGGTCCCCACATAGTTATGCATGAATGATAATATCTATGTAGTACAAATATAGAAATGGAGTACGAGTGTGGATCTTTCAAATGGAATAGTAGTGTTGCCCCTTCTCTCTTTTTTTTATTTTTTTATTTTTTGTGGCCTCTTTGGCTCTTTATTTTTATCTCTCATTTTCCCTCTTTGGGATCATTTGTTTGTCCTCTTTGGGATCTTTCCCTCACTTAAGGGCAACACTCTATGTTCTATAGAATAAAAAGAAGATCATCACACTTTATAAGAAGTACTCAACATAAAGACAAGTGAAAAGTATCATGATGTATGCAAATGTATGCCTCTGCCAGTGTAGCAGGATATGCAATGATACTAGCACGTCATGTAGCAATAATTTGGGCAAGGCCCAACTATCATGCGGCTCTATGATCAAGCAAAAGCATGTATGACATGAAGATCAAGTCATGAGATGGTGGATGTTGCATGGTAATGTATCTCGGAAAGGCTATGGAAATGCCTTAATAGGTAGGTATGGTGGTTGTTTTGAGGAAAGATATAATGAGGCTTATGTATGACAGAGCGTATCATGTCATGGGTATGGATGCACCAGCTGAGTTTGCACCCATTCTCAACGTGAGAAAGGGCAATGCACGGTGGCGAAGAAGCTAACAAAATATGGATGGTGGAAGTGCCAACAATCGAATACTCACATTAGTTCGAAGAACTCATACACTTATTATCGGTAACTCTATATCTAGTTAGGAAATTCACAAAGAGACAAGTACCCCTAGGAGTAGTGTTTGGGGGTTTGGTTATCCTTGCGCATCCTCGACTCATGGTAACGTGAGGATACTCTATATATTCCAACCCCTTCGGAGGTTAGCGATCAATTTAGTAGCCAGAGTTCTCAACTAAATTTTAGTTTTTAAAAAACAAACGGATTTCCCAAAATACGACACCTATCACTAATAGGCTCAAGCTGTTGGCACCAATAGTCCAAACATTACTCAAATCAATACCTCAAAACTATTGCAATTTACTACTATACTTAAATAGCAACCTGAGTTCCCTACTCATGCAAGACACACAACTCAGTGCAACGAGCCAACTCTCTAAACAAGATAAGTATGATAGCTCAAGAGAGTTCCAAAAGCAACCTAAATAAAATATCTTAAAAAGTAAGCATGAAAACTAAGAGCTAAGCATGACAGTAGCTATAGAAAGATGAAGAACATACAAAAAAGATAAGCATGAAAACCTATGTTGTGTTCTAGAGTGGAATGGAGCGTCTCTCTCTCCCAATCAAGGTAGGCCAGGTTCCTACTTGTTATGAACAACAAGCAAAACTAAAACAAACTAAAAGTAAATAGCGGGACGCTCCAAGCATAGCACATAACATATGAAGTGATAAAAGTATATCATGGAGATGGATGAACTGATGATTGTCGATATAGAAGGGGATGCATGGGGGCATCCCCAAGCTTAGACGCTTGAGTCTCCTTGAATATTTCTTGGGGGTGCATGAGGGCATCCCCAAGCTTTATCACTTGACACTCCTGTATCTTCTTTCATCATCTCCCATCGCATACTTGAAAACTCCCTTCATACGAAACTCATCAGAAGCTGATTAGAGTGGTTAGTACCCTTAATAAAATAATTCATTACCTGCTGGAAATAAAGATTTTCATGAAAAGCTACTGTTTCTCATGATTGCCAAAAGTTTTTTGCAAATAAAAAAGTAAGCTTAGGATTTGCAAAACAATGAAAATGCAAAACATGGCAGAATATGTGAAAACCAGAACAACAGGTAGTAAATAATTTATTCGGGGCACTTCTTCAACTCAAATAAAGAAACCCAGAGCAGATGCGAGAAAGACAATTATATAGAGCATGCTTTCCAGAATATTCAAATCAAAAAGATGATCTGGTGATTTTTGGCGACTTTTTTCGTCAAGCAAACATAATCTGTTTCTGGACAACATGTCACAATTTTTGAACTTTCTTGCAATCGCAGGCTATAACTTGGCAGAAAGCTTAAAAATAAAGATACAATGACGTTGCTACAGTAGTAACAATAATCAAGACCACTAAAACGTAAAGTAAAAACAAATTGGGTTGCCTTGCAACCAGCGCTTTCTTTTATGCCTTTGAGCTAGGCATAATGCAAGAATATCAAGTGTTATCAACTCCAAAAGAATAACTTGCCCGAGTAACGGACTCATAAGGTAACTTAATCTTCTTTCTAGGGAAGTGTTCCATTCCCTTTTAAGGGGGAATTGGACTTTAATGATTCCCTCTTTCATGCCAATGATAGCACCAATGGTGCGGAGAGAAGGACGTCCCAAAATAATTGGACATGAAGGATCACATTCAATGTCGATAATAAGAAAATCAACAGGCACATAATTATCATTGACAATAATAAGAACATCATCAATTCTCCCTAAAGGTTTCTTTATGGAAGAATCAACAAGACGAACACCAAAAGAACTTGGATCATAAGGTTTCTAATCAAGCATATCGTACATTCTTTTGGGCATAACGTAGGCACTAGCTCCAACATCACATAATGCAAAGCAAGAGATATTATTCAATTTAATTTTTACCATAGGATCCCAACCATCTTCTAGCTTCCTAGTAATAGAAGTCTCTAGCTTGAGCTTATCCTCCCTAGCTTTGGTCAGAGCATTGGTAATATGCTTGGTGAAGGAAATACTGAGTGTACTAGTGTGGGGATCTTTAGCCATTCTTTGCAAAAAAGTGATCACTTCGGAAAGACTACAATTGTCAAAATCAAGATTACTACCATTAATTAAAGTGGTAGTAATGTCATCTAAGCTCATTCTTTTAGTAGTTTCTAAATTCAAAGGACCTTCTTGTCCTATAGTTGAGGTATTAGCATCACCATTAATAGGTCCATTGGGACTAGGAGTGTGATGGGTGCTAAAAGTTTTGAGATCCTCAACAGCTTGTATAGTAGCAAGGGTAGTGTGTGTAGGAAGGCTCTTAATTCTCTCTTCCTCTTATTTTTCTCTAGCCCATCTATCCTTAAGTTTTGCTAGCATTCTTATGTTCTCATTAATTTGGACTTGGATAGCATTCATGGGTGCGGTGTTCCTTTCCTCAAGTCCGGAAGTTCTAATTTTAAGCTTCTCTACGTCATGAGCTATGTTGTCCACCTTCAAAGAGGGACTATCTAATTTTTGTAGTTTCTCTTCTATATTCTTGTTGAAGGCTTTTTGAGAAGTGATAAAATCTTTAAGCATGCTCTCTAATTCGGAAGTGGAGTTTTTGGTGCTAGGATAATTGTTGTTGTTCCCATAGTTGTTGGATTGGAACGGTCTAGGATTGCTACCAAAATTACTCCTATAAGCATTGTTATTAAAGTTGTTCCTAGAGATAAAATTAACATAAACTTGCTCTCTTTCTTGAGCAACCAAAGAATTTAAAGGAACATCTTGAGGATCAATAGTAGCTTGCTTAGTGAGTAAAGTCATGATCATGTCAACCTTATCATTAAGGGAGGAGATCTCCTCAACAGAGTTTACCTTCCTACCTACTGGAGCTCTCTCGGTGTGCCATTGAGAATAATTTTTCATCATCTCATCCAATAGATTTGTGGCAGCACCAAGTGTAGTTGACATAAAGGTTCCTCGCACGGCTGAGTCTAACAGATTCCGCGAGGTAAAGTTCAATCCTGCATAGAAAGTTTGGATAACCATCCAAGTAGTCAAACTATGTGTAGCGCAATTATTAACAAGAGATTTCATATGTTCCCAAGCTTGAGCAACATGTTCATTATCCAATTGTCTAAAATTCATAATGTTACTTCTGAACTGGATTATCTTAGTAGGCGGGTAATACTTCCCAATAAAAACATCTTTGCACTTATCCCAAGAATCTATGCTATTCCTAGGCAAAGATTGAAGCCACACTTTAGGTCCTCCTCTCAACGAGAAAGGAAAAAAGCTTAAGTTTAACAATAACACCATCTAGTTCTTTATATTTTTGCATATCACAAAGCTCAACAAAATTGTTCAAGTGCAAAGCAGCATCATCTCCAGCATCGGGGAATTGATCTTTCATGACAAGGTTCAGTAAAGCAGGTTTAATCTCATAGGACGTGGCTCCAGTGGTGGGAGCAGCAATATGAGTGCAGATAAAGTCATTGTTATTGTGACTAGTGAAGTCACACAACTTGGTGTTCTCAGTGGAACCCATAGCAGCAGCAACAAGCAAGAACAAAGCAACTATTTTTTTGTGGTTTTTGGTATAAGACTCTAAAGGAAAAACTAAAAAGCAAACTAGCAAGACTAAAAAGCAAAGGTAAAGGATAGGGTGCAACTGCCCTATCTTGAAGACTGGAGTCCCCGGCAACGGTGCTAGAAAACTTTGCTTGATGACGAGATGATGTATATACTTCTCGCACCTCGTTGGTTACCCCAAGTGGAAGGTTGAGATGTAGTCAGCAGCAAGTTTTCCCTCGCATAGATACTGTAAGGTTTATCGAACCACGAGGACTCCTAGGATCAACAAGTAGGTGTATCCCACCTTGGCGCTAGCAGAAGACATGGGCCTGCACAGACAACAAATAACTTTGCTCCCAACGAGTACAGAGAGGTTGTCAATCTCTCCGTCCTTGTAGTTTTCAAAGGATCAAAACACAAGCGGGAATAGTAATAGTGATTGCAACGGAAAAGTAAATAAAGCGGTAAATGATGGAGGTGTAAACAATGATGGTGATATCGACCGGAGTCACATGATGTTCACTAGTGATGTCTCTCTCCCAAAAGATGATAAACAAGTATGCTTGGGTAAACAAATCACAGTTGGGCAATTGACAGAATTATGAACGCACCGCAATGCTAATTATGCTACTTCATAGTTAGAGGTTCAATAGTAATGGGCAGTACGCCAAGACAAGTAGACCGTTTATTCATCAACATCTACTTACTAATCATCCACCTTGAGATATCCATCCAGAACATCTCGCCGGTATTAAGGTACGAGCCCCACCCAAAGTGTAAACTCAAAGCAACAGACAATTGCATTACCGAGCTATGCGTAAGGTAAACAATCCTTGCAACTGTGGTCACAAGCACCGCTATTTTCTCCCTGGTGGCAACATCACATCCCCTAGTCTCATGTTTCTGCCACTCAAGCTAGACATCGTGGGGCATGAACCCACAATCGTGCATAACACTCCCTCTTGGAGTTACAATCCACTACTCGGCCAAAGTAATAAATAGAAACGGAGAACATGCATGAATCACTAAGGAACATAATATAAAAGGATAATCAAATATATAACTCATAACAATCTGAACATAATCTCATAGTCAATCAGATCCCAACAAATCGAGCATAGCAATAGCAAAAGAATTATATAGATGCCTTGATCATGTAGGGCATCTCACAAGGACTAACCGTTGAACCACAAGATTGGAGAGAAGACATCACATAGCTACTGGTTATGGACCCATGGTCCAAGGAGGACTACTCACGGCACGTCCGGGAAGTGTCCATGGCGGTTGAAAAGCTCCTGGAGGTCAATCATTCCTCCGACAAGGTGCCGGGAAGAGGTCTCCTGACGCTCCCGATCACGGAAGCGCTGCGGCGGCGGAACGATGGAGAAATTCGCGTTTCTGGATGTGATGGAAGGGTTTTCTCTCGGAGGACTAAATATAGGCGAAAGGAGGGCACCCGAGGAGGTGGGACCCACCCAGACGGCCTCTTGGCGCGGCCTAGGGCCAGTCCGCGCCCACATGTCGCATGGGAGACCCCTGGCCCCCCTCTGGCCCATCTTCAGTGATCTGGAAGCTTCCGTTACGCTGATTTTGTATATATTTTTCTTGGAATTTTTCGGGCTTCGAAAAATTGGGTAAAAGCCCCTGCAAATTAGACATCAGCAGACATAAACTGGCACTGGGTGCACTGAGTTAGTAGGTTAGTCCAAATATGTGTAAAATTATATAAAAGTGTAGCGAAACATATACCAATGTAACCCAAAAGATCATGGAACAAACAAAAATTATAGATACGTCTGGGACGTATCAGTAGCCAATGTGCTTCTCCAATATGTGGGGGTCGACACGAATGGCAGCCATCGTGGCCTCATCCACGTGTGCGTCTGCGATTTGTGCCTCCGCTCCCAAATGCTCCTTGAGCTCCTCGCTATATTGCGTGCACCATGGCTTAGGGTGCGCTTATTTGGAGTAGGGGTCGGTGATTTCGGTGGAGGGTGTCGCGCTGGTGGTCGGGGCAAGTGGGATGTAGAAGGATGAGGAGGATGGGGGTCGAGTGTGGATTACCTGCCTAGATCGACGAGGCCGAGCAGCGTGAAGGAGGGTCACCGACAAGGAGGCGGCGCTGCAAGCAAGGAGTGAAGGTTTGAACTTGGAAAGGAAGGAGAAAACAAGGGAAATGTGGCTTTTGGTAAGGGGGAGGGGAGGTAGATATTTTCACGAAAACCAAAATTTTAGGCACGGTGAAGCGAAAAAACTGGCGCGCAAAGTGGCGTGCAAGGACATCACAAACGATTCATATAGCTTACCCCATGTGTAAAGAGTTTGAGCGTGCAAATTTTGGTCTGAATTTCCCTGGTTATAGTAGTCATCCACGTCATTGCATAATTTGGGTACACAAAAGAGCCTACAACACACCCATACTTCTTAATCGAGCAAGTTTAGCAATTAATCATAGCTAGCTAACCTACACATTGGAATTATTCACGGTTCATTTAGACATTTTTATACATCAACTTGTTTTTCTATGCATTTCAGGTGAACAATTCAAAATTAAACTACATGCACATGCTCGGGTGCACCAAAATGGGTTGTAAAAACATATATGTGTCCATGGGTTAATGTTTATGTCCCATGCAAGAAATGGGGATGGATTTCAAAAACATCGGCGCTGTGGCTTGCCTGCAAACGTTGAGATACTTGGTTTTGAAATTATAGTAAATCCAAAACGCGTTTGAACTTTATGAACCTTGGCATGCTATCATGGAATGGCATCAACATGTTGTGGTAAATTTTTTTTGTCCCATTTGGAGCAGGTTTTGGTATAAACTTCTCACAAGAAGCCTCATGGTTCGTGTAGGGAATGTGTCACCATTCATGGATCTTCCTATGGAGAAACCAGCAACGAGAGAGGGGCGAGAGCATCTTCGTACCTTTGAAGATCGCTAAGCGGAAGCGTTGCTAGAACGCAGTTGATGGAGTCGTACTCGCTGTGATTCAGATCGCGGTGTGATTCCGATCTAGTGTCGAACCACGACACCTCCGCGTTCAAGACACGTGTATCCCGGTGACGTATCCCGCACCTTGATCCAGCAAGGAGGAGGGAGAGGTTGGGGAAGAGCTCCGGCAGCACGATGGTGTGGTGGCGGTGGAGCAACGAGGTCTCCCGGCAGGGCTTCGCCAAGCACCGTGGGAGAGGTGGGAGAGGAGAAGCAGGGCTGCACCGAGAGAGAAATAATTGCGTGTCTCCAATGGCCAAAACCTCCACTATATATAGGGGGATGGGGAGGGGGCGCACCCTTTCGGGTTCCCACCCCCAAAGGGTGCGCCAACCCTAGATGGGAGGGGCTGGCCGGCGGCCGATGGAGGAGAGGGGGTGGCGCACCCCTAGGTGGGCCTTAGGCCCACCAGCGCCTAGGGTCCCCCCTTCCCTCTCTGATGCGCCTTGGGCTGGGTGTGGGGGGTGCACCAGCCCACCTAGGGGCTGGTTCCCTCTCACACTTGGCCCATGTAGCCTCCCTAGGCTGCTGGCCCCTCCCGGTCGGCCCCCGGAACCGTTCCGGTGGTCCCGGCACGTTGCCGGTGGTGCCCAAAACATTTTCGTCGTCCAAATCCATCCATCCTATATATCAATCTTTACCTCCGAACTATTCTGGAGTTCCTCATGACATCCGGGATCTCATCCGAGACTCCGAACAACCTTCGGTAACCTCGTACAACAATTCCCTATAACCCTAGCGTCATCGAACCTTAAGTGTGTAGACCCTACGGGTTCGGGAGGCATGCATACATGACCGAGACACCTCTCCGACCAATAACCATCAACGGGGTCTGGATACCCATGGTGGCATGGTGGTTCCCACATGTTCCATGATGATCTCATCAGATGAACCACGATGTCAAGGATTCAATCAATCCCATATACAATTCCCTTTATCTATCGGTATAGAACTTGCCCGATATTCGATCGTCGGTATCCCCTTACCTTGTTCAATCTCGTTACCGGCAAGTCTCTTTACTCGTTCTGTAGCGCATCATCCCATGACTAACTGCTTAGTCACATTGAGCTCATTATGATTATGTTCTACCGAGTGGGCCCAGAGACACCTCTCCGTCACATAGAGTGACAAATCCCGATCTCGATTCGTACCAACCCAACAGATACTTTCGCACCTTTATAGTCACCCAGTTACGTTGTGATGTTTGATACACCGAGAGCACTCCTACGGTATCCAGGAGTTGCACAATCTCACGGTCGAAGGAAAAGATACTTGACATTAGAAAAGCTTTAGCATACGAACAACACGATCTAGTGCTATGCTTAGGATTGGGTCTTGTCCATCACATCATTCTCCTAATGATGTGATCCCGTTATCAATGACATCCAATGTCCATGATCAGGAAATCATGTTCATCTATTGATCAACGAGCTAGCCAACTAGAGGTTTGCTAGGGACACGTTGTGATCTATTTATTCACACATGTATTACTGTTTCCTGTTAATACAATTATAACATGAACAATAGACGATTATCATGAACAAGGAAATATGACAATAACCATTTTATTATTGCCTCTAGGGCATATTTCCAACATGTTCTTGCTTTCAAATTTTTTCTGGTGTCCACATAGAACAACAGGAGTGTCGTGTTAAATTTTGGAATTTTTCGGGGTTCATTTCCACATTTTTAAACATTAATTGAGTTTCTAGTCATTTATGTGCATAATTCAAATTTGAACTATAGGCACATGCTCGAATGCATAAAAATGGGTTGAAAAATCAAATGTCTATCCTTGGTTGCATGTTTAGGTCCCATTCAAGAAATGAGAATGAATGCCAAACACCTCGGCACCATCTCTTGGCCCAAAACATTGAGATACATGATTTTAAAATTCAAGTAAATCCAAAACTCGTCTGAAATTCTTGAAACTTAGCATGCTATCACAGAGCGACATCAACATTCCGTGGTAAAAAAATTGTCCCATTTGGGGCAGGTTTGGGTATAAGCTTCCCACAAACCACAACTTCTCACAACAAGCCTCATGGTTCTGGTAGGGAATGTGCCTCCTTCGTGGATGAAACAATATTCGTTGCCTCTTCTTGCTTTCACTTTTTTTAGTGGCAACATAGAGCAACATGAGTGTCTTGTTAAATTTTGGAATTTTTTGGGGTTCGTTTGGATATATGTTTACATTAACACAGTTTTCTAGGAATTTGATGTGCATAATTCAAATTTGGAGGCCCGGGTCTGAATGAACTCTCTCCTCTCAAGTATCCTACTCTCTCTATTTATAGTGGAGGCCCGGGTCCTATTGCCTTATCGTTGGCGGGAAGGGTTCCCACAATGGCCAGTTTCGATGGGGGACAAGGGAACATGCTTCACCTCTCAAAAGTGGTCTTCGCCTGCAAAGTAGCTGCCAGCGCCGCAGAGGTGGGCGTAGGGATGACGCTCGTCCCGCTGGCGGGCGACCGTGGTCTTGTTCCATTGGAAGGGAAACCTTTGGAAGATGCCTTTGGAGCCTTGGTACGCTCCCACCTCGTTTGCACTAAAGGGGAAATTGTCTCGTCCTGCCATCTACTGCTCGCGTGTCCTTCCCTGGCGTCACCCTTGACTCCTAAGGCACGACCTTGCCTCAAAATATCCACCGCTTCGGAGGGGTCCTGAGGAGGCCCCCTGCGGGCCTTGATGTCACTCTTCCTCACGAGTCTTGGCCCCTCGCGAGGGCCTTGTCCCGGGTGGTGTCATTCCAGTCGATCTTGTGTTGATGAAGTGGGCCAGCCCCAGGCCGCAGGCAGTCAGGTCTGGGTACCCCCATTCCTAGAACACCGACAGTAGCCCCCGGGCCCAAGGTGCACGTGGGTTGGCTTCTCTGCGAAGCCTTGAAGGCAGCCCGAAGCGTTGCGGGCCCCATTTGCCTGGGGGTCAGGCGACCATGTGTCCTGTAGCTGCGCGACAACGCTCTCGCTCCTCAAGTCGCCCGGGTGGTGCGAGGCCACGACGATGCGATACCCAATAGTCATGCAAGCGATCATGTTGCTCACTGAATTTCATGGGTGTTCCCTGAACACACCCAATGGCCCTCGCGGATGTGACCGATCGGTGGATAGGTGACGCAACATGGGCGAGAGTGCTTCCGTAGGCCCACCTCGTGGCCCTCGTGGGGCGTGTGACGCCCATGCTCCCACAACGGTTGATGGAAAGGGCTCGCCTATAAATTCGCCCGGCCCCTTCGGGGGGCACCGCAACCTCGAGCTTCTTCTTTGCTTCATCCGTCTGCCACGAGAAAACCTCTTCTCTCCTTCGCCCTTCGTCTTCATGGCGTCCCCCGGAGACGGTTCTGGCCCGGGGAAGCGTGTGGCACCTCTTGCGCCTTCGTCCGCCCCCGGAGGCAGCGGTGGAGGCCCCTAAGGGCCTACGCGTGTCCGCCACCGCTGGGCAATAGCTGATGAGTAAGTCCTTCATTGCGTCTCCTTTGCTTGTTGCTTCATCTGTTGTCCTGGCGTTGATCTTCCTTCTTCTTTAGTGCGCCCTCCTCCAAGAAGCCAAAGCTCGGCGAGCTCCAAGAGGAGGTGGAGGAGCCTCGGGCCTGACTTTAGAGCGCCCAGGCCGCCATCCGTGCCGCCCGCCAAGGCGAGGCGGAGGCCAAGGCAGAGCTAGCGTCGTTGTAGTAGCAGGTCCGGGAGGCGGCAGACACCGTGCAAGCTGCTCAGGACGAGGTGTCGTACGCCCGGCTGATGGCGTCCCAACACGCCCTGCAATTCGCGGACATTGCGGACCGGGCGACCGCCGTGATGTGCCGGTATGCGGGGGAGGCCCCGGCGCTGCCTAACGTGAGGAGCGATCTGGGCTACCTCATCTTCTTCTAGGAGATCGTGGAGGTGCTAGAGGCTGGCATCCACCGCGTGGAGGAGGATAGCGTGTCCAGCGCGCGCGAGCCTCTGGGCCTTGCTCTGACGCTCATCTTCTCCAAGTTGCACTGCCTTGCTCCGGAGCTCGACCTTCGGTGCATCGTCGAACCGGCGCCCGTTGAGTCCCGCCGTCTTCTCTGGGACGAGGTCCGCCCGCATGTGGACGCCCTGGTGGGGCGGTACGTCTAGATGCCCGCATCGAGCGAGGAGGGTGGTACCAACGCTGGGCCAGCTAGCGCCCTGGGTGATGTCAGCAGCCCCTCCCTTTATTGCCCCAAGCTCCTGTTTGCCTGTTCCTGTAAGAGTGGATCAAGAACTCTGCCCTGCCGGGCGTTAAGCTTTTGCCGTTATTACCTTCGCTGTTCCCCTCTCTTCTTTTTGCTCCTGAGATGATGGCTTGCATGTTGGTGGTTGTTGCGGCCGGGCTGCAAAGCTTAGGGCCCGTCGCTTCACCTGCCGTGGCTTGGGACGACGGGGAAGCACGACCTTCTGGGGGTCCTGCCCTCCCGAGGCACCCCTCGTGCTGCCGCGTGCTCGGGCGTTGGACTCGCTCCTTGCTGCCGTCGAATCCTTAGGCTTTGCATCCCTTCGTTAGTGCGCATGTTTTTAATTCATTGTAAGTTTGTCATAAAGCGAGAGGGCCCCGGTGGGGGCCTCTGAGGCACTTAGATCATGGGTTTGTGTCGGTCCCTTGCATAGTTCCTCCTGTGCAGTTCCTATTCCGTAAGTGGGACGAGGTGAAGACCCTTTCGCCACTCTATGTCTGTAGGTCCTGGTCTCGCACATTTCCCTGCCGCCGTGAGGCACAACCCGTTACCAAGGCTGCTCCTCACGGGGCAAAGACCCGGCGCCCTGGGGGGCAAGTGTCTTTGCGACCAGTAAGGGTCCTGAGGCACACTGCTCAGTAGCCCCCTTGACACTCAAGCCGCTCTGCGTCGTCAGACCTTGGCCCGAACGGCTAGTAAGGCTCCTGAGGCGCTCCCAGGAACCCCCTTGCTGGCACCCGAGCGATTCCGCACTTCGTTCCTTTGGTCATCGCCCCAAGGGACCATGAGGCCTCCCGAGACTCTTTGTTGTGGTATCAAGTTTCGGTTCGGACCCCCGATCGGGGGTTGACTACAGAAAAATTCGCCCCTGGGGTGGCAAGTCCTTGCTTTCATTCTCCTTGACTCCTAGGGGTGGCGCAGAGCGGTTATCTCCAAACACGTCCTCCAGACGGGAGGTTTCAAAGCGAGTGAAATAAGACACGCCAGAGAAAGTCCCCCCCTTTTATTTTTCAAACGTCGGGCATTGAGACTAGAAAAACCAACTTTTGAAACCGGCCAGTTCAAACTCAGGAGAAGATAGTTCGAATCCAAGAAAAATCAAGCAAGCGTCGCGTCCGACATTAAAGCTGGCATAGTCATTGGCGTACTATATGGGTTTCCTTGCAAGCTGCATGCATGGTCATTGGCGGACCATGCTGATTGCCTTCATCTTCTCCCCATCGCGGAGTGTAGGGCTGCCACTAGGCCTTGGATGGACCCCTCCGCGTCCTCGGGGGGCCTTGGGCGTATACAACCTCGGCTCGTTATTACGTGAGAGTGTCACGGTGGGGGTGTACATGGGAGGTCGCGAGGACGCTTTGGTCTCGCGAGTGTCCCTACCCCCAAGGCATTTGGGCCTGAGCTTCGGTAGTCATTGGTGGACTGTGTTGATTTCCTCCATCTGTACCCAACACGGAGCATAAGTCTTCCACTAGGCGTGGGGTGGACCCCTTCCGCATCCTCGGGGGGCCCTGGGCGTATACAACCTCGACTTGTTATTACGTGAGAGTGTCATGGGATGAAGTAGGTTTCGGAAGGATTGAAGGACGATGCAGAGGTGCGATGGGTTGACGCAGGTATTGTGTGCTCCTTCCCGGGAGGCCAATTAAGGGCTTTTCTATGACTCTACGTTGACAGGTACCAGTCCCGCACATTTCCCGACCGCCGTTGCGTGGGACCGAGTGAACGGGTGTAGCTACGGGCTCGGGCCCTGCCTCCCCTAACAACGATCGGATCACCAAGGACGTTGTCAAGGGTGGCACGTGGCCTTGTGACCGGTAAGGTCCCTGAGGCGCGATGCTCAGGAGCCCCCTCTAACGTTCGTGCGGCTCTAAGTCGCTAGGATCCAGCCCCACACATTTCCTGGCCGCCGTTGCAGGGGACCGAGTGAGCGGATGTAGCCACGGGGTTATCCCTGCCTCCCCAGATAACGACCGGATCACCAAGGACACTGTCGAGGGCGGCAGGTGGCCTTGCAATCGGTAAGGCCCCTGAAGCGCCATGCTCCGGAGCCCCCTTTTGACGTTCAAGCGGCTCTGCGTCACCAGGACCAAGTCCCGCACATTTCCCGACCGCCGCTGCTTGCGACCGAATGAATGACGTGTGCTACAGGGTCAGGCCTTGCCACCCCTGATAATGACCGGATCACCGAGGACGATATCAAGGGCGGCAGGTGGCCTTGTGACTGGTAAGGCCCCTGAGGCGCGATGCTCAGGATCCCCCTTGACGCTCGAGCGACTCTGATTTTATCCTATCGATTGTGGTCCTGAGGAGCTGTGGGGTTTCCCCAATTCCCGCGTTGGGGTGATGCGTAGCGGCCGGTGCCCTCGAGCGAGGAAGGTGGATCGCCAAAAGATGCAAGCAAGGCAGTGTGTCATATCACCAAGTGGATGCAACGAAAATTGTAAAAGATTACGCAAATGGTACGACATGCAGAAGTATGCCCCAAATAGTTGAAGTCCATGCAGTCAGCAGACACTTCTTAAGGCAGTAGATCCAAAAAAATACCTCAAATAGCTCCCTTGTGCCCGAGGAGCGCCTCGTGAGGCCTGGCCCCCGACGCCCACGCCTGCATCATGGTCGTCGCGGGTGATCCGTGCCAGTTGCGTCTCGTCACCGCATTCGACTCGTCCTCCCGAGGCCCGTGGGTTTCGCCTTACGTAGTTCTTCTACGGGGAAGGCGGCTGGCGCCATGCCTCGCGGCGTGAGGGCGCCTCCCTGCCCGCGCCTCTTGGGCCCGGCTCAAGGAGGGGCGCCAAAACGCTCCTCACTCCTGAGGATGATAGGCGCCTGGGGGACGCCTGAAGCTCTTCCTTGTTGGGAGGGTCAGGTAGTGCCGCATAGTCCGGCATGTACGACTCCATGTAGGCACTCGACCGTTCCCCTTGGTCAGTCAGCAGTGCAACGGTGGCGGTCCCCCTTGGTTGCGGAGGGGGGTCTCCCCGACCGTAGTGCTTGGAGTTCTTCCTGCGAAAGGCCTCCTCGCAAAGTCGCTTGTTCCTGTTGCTGTCGTTGGCTGGTTCTGGCGCTGCCCGGTGCTGACTCCCTCCTTGGTGTCCTATCATGTCTCCGCGCCACCGCCTCCGCCTTCTGTTGGCTGCGCCGGAGGGAGCGTTCCTATCTAGCCGCACTGGGTTGTCGAGGGCCGACTTGGTCTTGGTGATGCACGCTAGCATGTGCGTCGGTCGTCCCGCCGTTCTCCTCGCGTCCCTGGTAGTTGTCGGCATGGTGCGCCTCGGGGCCGGTCGCTGGGGTCTGGAGAAGGTGGAGGGCAGCGCGAAGCGCGTCTTTCTCGGCCCCGCCCAAAGCGGGTAGTGCCCCAAAGCTTGCAGGCCCAGGGACCGGCATGCGGTGCGAGCCCCCGGCGCCCGACGCCTGTGGCCTTGCGGATGCACCGGGTTGGATGGTCTTCTTGGCGATGGCGCTCAGCTCCATGATGTGGTCCGCCCAGGCGTCGAAGCCCCCTGGTGTCGGTCGTCGGTGGAACATCTCTCTTGCCATCCGCAACGTGTCGTGTGCGCTGAGGTCTCCCAAGTTTATGCGGCGCGCTGCGGCTGCCTAGGCCGCCGCCCAGCCACCATGCGTCTGGGTGGCACGGGTGGCCGCCACGACGGAGAGAATGTTGACGACCTAGTACGAGCCGCCTTGTACGGTGACGCCGGCATGCAAGCTTCTAGCCGCTGTGATGTGGCGGTTGGAGACCAGCTCGACGAGGCTCGGAGAAGCTGGTTGGGCGCCGGCCATCGGTGCAGCGGCGTGGGAAGGAGGAAGCTAGGAGAAGACCTTCACACGCCCCCTACCAGGCATGCCAAATGTCAGATTTCGGGCTCCGCAAAACCCTAAGGATTCGAACACAGGGGTGTGTACAGTGATCTCTCCCGGCTCGACCTTACCTAGCCCGCTACTCGATGGAAACAACGAAGGACTCACACGATGGTGAGGGGAAAACAGACACAACAGTTTACCCAGGTTCGGGCTGCTACGAAGCATAAAACCCTACTCCTTCTTTTGGTGGATTGCCTCTCACGAAGGTTGGTGGATGAACTAATACAGTGCTCTCGAGCCTCCGGAGGCCAAGCGGCTAGGTATGTTGCCCTACAGTTGGAATGAATCCTCTTCGGTCTGTCCCTGGTCTGAATGGACTCTCTCCTCTCAAGTATCCTACTCTCTCTATTTATAGTGGAGGACCGGGTCCTCTTCCCTTATCGTTGGCGGGAAGGGTTCCCACAATGGCTAGTTTCGCTGGGGGACAAGGGAACATGCTTCCCTATTAAAATTGGTCTTCGCCTGCAAAGTAACTGTCGGCGCCGCAGAGGTGGGCGCAGGGATGACGCTCATCCCGCTAGCGGTCGGCCGTGGTCTTGTTGCACCAGAAGGGAAGCCTTTGGAAGATGCCATTGGAGCCCTGGTACGCTCCCACCCCCTTTGCACTAAAGGGGAAACTGTCCTGTCCTGCCATCTACTGCTCGCGTGTCCTTCCCTAGCGTCACCCTTGACTCCTAAGGCATGGCCTTACCTCGAAATATCCGCCGCTCCGGAGGGGTCCTCAGGAGGCCCCCCTGCGGGTCTTGTCCCGGGCGGTGTCGTTCCAGTCGATCTTGTGTTGATGAAGTGGCCAGCCCTGGGCCGCAGGCAGGTAGGTGTGGGTACCCCATTTCCAGAATGCCGACAGAAACATAGAGCAATATGAGTGTCTTGTTAAAATTTGGAATTTTTCGGGGTTCGTTTGGACATTGATATACATTAACTGAGTTTTCTAGGCATTTTATGTGCATAATTCAAATATGAACTACATGCACATGCTCGAGTGCATATAAATGGGTTGAAAAATCAAATGTGTGTCCTTGGGTGCAGCCTAGGTCCCATGCAAGAAATGGGAATGAGGTTCAAACTCCTCGGCATGGTACCTCGACCACAAACATTGAGATACTTGGTTTTAAAATTCTAGTAAATCCAAAACTCATGTGAAATTCATGAAACTTGGCATGCTATCACGGAATGGCACCCCGACATGTTGTGGTACTTTTTGTTT